>NC_074713.1:41507711-41842711 GCF_947242115.1 Biomphalaria glabrata
TCAGAATGTAATAGAGATTAATTATGTACACACACACACAGACATCCATACATACATATATATTTTTTTCCGCCGGGGGGGGGGGAGAAGAAATTTGAATTGAATGTATGAAGTTGAAGTCAAATAGTTGTATTGATGAAACAAGTTGATCTAATAATCTAATCTCTTCATGAAAGTTGGATGTTATGTCAAGTAAATAAACATATTTTCTCCCGTTCGCAAGTAGTTCCTTAGTTCCTGTAAGTATTTTTAGTCCAGTCTCAATACTGTACTGCTGCTAATGAATGACTACGAGTGATATGCCAACACGCATTCTACAAATTAATACCATGATGATTATCACTATATTAATGACATTTTTCTGTATTAATACGTAATTAATTTGTAGTAAATCCAGTCCATTTCATTTTTTCGTACCGTACCCTAGAATAGCTTCTTACTGGAGTCAGTGGAACACCATTAGACACCTCTCTCTCTGGCTAGATAGGATGTTTGAGACACAACTGTGAGCTCACCCGGCGTTGTCCTGGGCGGATCTCCAAAATTAAGCTGTTTTTGAAACGAGAAGAATACATATTCTGTGAAGTCTACAATGCAATACTCTTCTTAAAAAACTGCTATTCACCACACTTTATTAATGCAATTATTAATTACTAGTATAATTAAGTGAATTTAGCTTTGCTTATCTTTTTATTGGAAGGGGTGTTGAGGTCCCAAAAAGTCAAAGCCCTTGGCTTTTAAACTCAACCTTCTGTCCCCTTTGGCTACACTTATGGAATTTGTTGAATGCAGTATGCTTTAGTTTTTTATTGAGAGGGAAGAGGGGGGGTAAACTAAAACCACCCCTTGGCGCCCTGAGGCAAGTAATGACTAAACATTAAATCTCCCTTCCAAAAAAAAAATGAAAGAAAAAAAAAGTCACAAAATTCCAAATTATTTTGGGGAGGGAGGGGGGGGGGTTGAACCCCGAAAATCATCCCTGCCTCCGCCCATGAATCTAGTTATGAAACAATGGACTTTTACTTAATCTTGTAAAAATGGCATCGATTCCTAGCTAGTGTATCGATCTCTTCGTATCTTTGTTATGGAATGACTTCATAATGAATTTTTAAAAATTAACGAATTAGTTTAAGTATTTATGTAGTCACTGGCATAGAAGAAATTCACTGGCAGCAGATGTGGCTCTGAGAGAGACAGTTGGAGAGTTCTCATAAAGGCTGTGGGACAAATATTTGAAAAACATTATTGAAGACAAAAACGGAAAGGAAACTTAAATAGACCGCCAGCCGACAACGGCTTTGTCTGCATGAAATGCGGGAAAATATGCAGGTCGCAACTGGGTTGGGGGGGGGTGGGGAAGATAATCATGTGAAACACTGCACTCATCCTAAATCTTCTGGAATCGAAGACGTTGTCATTATTATGTAATTATTGTAGATATAAATATAGATAATAATTGATATTATATGATGTTACTATTTAGGTCGTGTAATGATACTCTGTTAATAGCATATCTGTACTATTTAGGTCATGTAATGATACTCTGTTAATAGTAATTTAGGTCATTGGTTAATATGCATGACTAAATGCATTACGCGTAGGACGTAATCATCTTTTTTGAAGTAACGTCTGTATTATATATGATAAGATAAGATAAGATGAGATATCGGTACTATTTTGATCACGTAATGAGAATCATAGCACATTTATAAACTTAATAATAAATTAAAACTCATAGTACCTGGTCCAGGAGTTAGTGAGTTCACTGCTACATCCTTTACGTTCTAAAGTTTAATCATAGACTTTTTAAAGTTAGATCTGTTAGAGGCAAAAATACTCGACTATGAGTCTCTGAACCACACGACAGCCATTGTTAGGACATATATATATAATAGATTTGAGCAAATAATTTGAGTAGCACTCTCGAAACCAAAAGAGTTGAGAGAATAACACAGGAACTACGACAAGTTGAGAGACACTTGAAAAGTAGTGACACTATGGACAAAACATTAAGGCTTATTAAAAGAAATTGTTATTATAGCTTTCACACAGCGCTACTTTCATGCTTATAGCATGCTCAGAGCGCTTTGGTCCAATCTCATTTGTGGACCAGTGGGGGGAGGGGGTATCTAGGAGTTGGTTTTCCGTGCTGCCTTTAGGCAGCTCAGTAAACGCAACTCTGCCCGAGTCGGGTGTCGAGCCTCGAGCCCCCTTCTAGGTAGCCAAGACAAGCCAAGTTCAAGCGCACTTAGCCACGCTTCCCACAAATCAAACAAAAACATAAAAATTAAAACGCTATTTAACTTTAGTTAGGCCAATGTTTATATATGCATCCTTTGTTTGGGATCCCTCAACTCAAGAAAACATAAAGAAACTAGAACAAATTAGAGCAGTGAGATTTATAACCAACAAAATATTCTAATTTGATTAGAGTAACACTATTAGTAAAATCACTTAACTTAAACACACTTCAGGAGAGAAGAATTAAAAGTAAAGCAGCTATAACACCTACTAAACCATAACGTACAAATAGAAAAACAAAACTTAATGAAATACTCAGAGAGACACAAAGTTAGAGGCACATTGCCTTTTCGTACAGGTGATCCTTCTTCCCAAGTGTTATTAGTGAATGGAATGGGTTGCCTAAATCAGCCAGGAAAACCAAGAGTTTAAGTCATTGATTAACATGAATGAATCGATTGACTCAAGAAATGCGTAGAACGTAATTATCTTTTTTTTTTTGAAGTAACGTCTGTATTATATAAGATAAAATATAAGATAAGATAGATGACTTAACGACACTATCTTTTTAAATAAAAGTTTTAAAGTTATTCATGGTCTTCTTAAGTATTTGGAGAGTGTTGAGTGATATTAATCGGAACATAACACCATTCAGGGACCCGGTTTTACAACTGTACAAGTTTGAACCTCTACCAGACAGAACGGTTTGTTCAAGCAGGCTTACATGCCTAGAGTTCAAAGAGACTTCGGCTCAACTCTTTTGACAATCAAACGGCATAGGGTCGCAACAATGGAGACCTCTACATTTCAAAAACATATAATTATAATTAATTAATTAAATAATAATAATAATTAATAATTATAATTATGATATAATAAATTATATATATTATATTCCTAAGGGCCCTGATTCATTCCTCTACTGACTGACATATCTCACTGTCCAGTCTAGATATAGTATATGTCTATGATTTAATGGATTTAAACTTTCTTCCATTTTTCAGCATTATTTAAACTTTTTTTTCTTGCGTACATTTCTCCTTGGCGCGAAACTTGCTTTTGAAGACACTGTATAAAATATTATTTGGCCATATGAATCCAAAATTGACTGAATAAGTGGTTTGTTGTTTTTTTTTGTTGTTGTTTTTTTGTAAAAAAAAATGGATAAAAACAACATAAAATGTAAGTATAACTTTATTATTTTGTGAGTTGGTAGTGATTACAAACAAATGGGGTGGGACCAAAAGCTAGAATCTAATAAAATATTGAATTACGAAGCCGAAGAAAAGTGAGCGTATGGAGAACTATCATAATGTGGGTGGTAACGTGGAAAGTGAGCGTATGGAGAACTATCATAATGTGGGTGGTAACGTGGAAAGTGAGCGTATGGAGAACTATCATAATGTGGGTGGTAACGTGGAAAGTGAGCGTATGGAGAACTATCATAATGTGGGTGGTAACGTGGAAAGTGAGCGTATGGAGAACTATCATAATGTGGGTGGTAACGTGGGAAGTGAGCGTATGGAGAACTATCATAATGTCTGTGGTAACGTGGGAAGTGAGCGTATGGAGAACTACCATAATGTCTGTGGTAACGTGGGAAGTGAGACAAGTGAACCTAGAACTCTCAGACCAGAAGCATGTGTTTGTGTGCGGGAGGTCGACAGAAGCGGGCCGTTGTAATTCAACTCAACAAACTCTAACTCATGGGCTAAGAATAGGTTACAGGAGAGTTAAAATGGGAAGGGGGGGGGGCTCTGGCCCCCCAAAAAATGTGAGCGTTAAACATAACAGAGAGACTTTGAAAGATTTTGAAAAAGTCGATAAATGCTCAGAGATTGTATGTAGGACTATTTCCTAAGGGATATCTGTCATCGAACTAATAGGTAAAAAGTAGGCCTTTATGCTTGGTTGCCCATTAGATGTAACAGATTGTCACAGTCTCGGTTGACATTGACTGTAAAATGTTCCCCTCTGGTCAGGAGGGTGGAAGACACGTGAAACCTCTGATATAGATAGAGGAAGTAAGGATGATTAAATTGACTTGTAGTCAGTAGTAGCTTGAAGTCAGTTGAGAGTAGTCTCTTGAAGTCAATAGAGACAGTACACGTATTTTAGTACTTGTTTTCTGTACTTAGAGCTGGATACATGTTATTGAAGTTATTCTGTTACCCGCTGTGATGCGGGCGTTATTTCGTTAGTTGTATTCTAGAGGATTTAGCATGCTTGATATATTTGATACCCGCTGTTATGCGGATGTAATTATGTTTCAAATTGGATTATCTTTATCCAGCTACCAAGAAGTTGCAGTATATTATATAATTGAATAGACCTCATATTGGTCTGCTACAGATGGAGTGAAGTCAATCTGTACTATTTATGTTTGTCACGTGTTAGGTGAACTCACGAACCCAACATTTGCGACACATTGATAGTAAAGCACGGTTCTACATCACAGTGACCAGCTAGACGCACACATAGACGTTACACAGAGCATACAATTAAAGTTTTTAAAGTGAAGACGGGGAGCGGAGCAGGATGTAAGAAGTAAAAAAGGACCAACCCCCCAAAAAAATATCTTAGAGTCTATCAACTATTTCAAAATAACTGAAAAGCAGAAGCATTATCAGATGGTGTAAAAAAAACAAAAAAATTTTAAGCGGATAAACAAATATGACATGCTTTTATATTTATTAATACTATTATTAGAGTATTAAATGCATTTACAGGGAAGCTTAAAGAGGGTAGGGACCTCTACAATAATCCTGCCTAGTGCCTCTACTAACTTAAGTCCGGATCTACAACCATCACTGACTCAGTGCCACTAACTTTGATTTTAAAACATTCAATGCAAATGCAACTCGTATGGGCAAAGGTTCAATCTATGAAATCTGGCGGCAGATTATCAATTGAAGCATTTACTCTAAGACCCGGCCGGAGCAGGCTGTACGCCCATGTCAGCTAGAGATCAGCTTTTCCTGAAACAGAGTGGCATAGTTGCATTACGCACATTACGCAGGGTTTAGAACTTTTGGAAGAGAGGATTTGAGCCTCTCAATTTTTCACTCACACGGAATAGTTCAAATCCAACGAGTTCGTACATACATTTGATAAAGAATCAAAGCAAGCTTAGAAATGAATTTGACTAAATCTGTTCAGGTAGCATTGAGGTAGAGATCACGTGGTCTAACTGAAAAGATCATCGGATGACGTCATGAAGGTAGAGATCACGTGGTCTAATTGAAAAGACCATCCGATGACGTCATGAAGGCAGAGATCTTACAGTCTTCATCTAACCAAGTCAAGGGAGGGAATGGATGAGAGATCCAATGGTGGCTTCAAAGAGTTAATTAGTGACCACTGATAGGAGAATGTCTGTGTGCTGCGCCAAACACAAAGTTGAACTGACACAAAATCAAAATATTCATCATTGAGCTACAGATGTATTAAAATGTGTAATTAATTTGTTAAACTAAAAACTTATCAATTTAATTGGAGTTGGACAGAGAGGTCAAGTTTTTGTATTGAACTGGAACATAGAGATGACCACGAGCTGAGATAGACTAAAACTGTGATGCATCTAGTTGTCAAGATATTAGAAAGACTTTGTATTGGACAAAGGTTTATGTAATGAGGGAGAAGGAGTTGACATAGGGGCACTATTTTCGGTTTAACATCTACGTTAAAGAATTGTGGGCACTATTTTCGGTTTAACAACTACGTTAAAGAATTGTGGGCACTATTTTCGGTTTAACATCTATGTTAAACAATAGTGAGATTAATTTTTTTGTCTTTCACGAAATATTCGAGTCGGAAGTTTTTGTTAGAAGCATTCATTAAACGATTTCTGCTCTGTCCTTGTCGACATGCGTCATTAGTAGAGCTCAAGGAGGAAAGCAGACAAAGGTCAAGGGTCAAACAAGAACATTTCTTGAGAGGTAGGACACATTTGAAAACGTTTTCAATGTCAGTATTTGATGCTTTGTCTAACTTCCTCTCTCTCTCTCTCTCTCTCTCTCTCTCTCTCTCTCACTCTCTCTCTCTCTCTCTCCTTTCATTTTTCAGTTTATTTCTCTTTCTCTTTAGTTCTCTGTCTCTTTAGTTCTCTGTCTCTTTAGTTCTCTTTCTCTTTAGTTCTCTGTCTCTTTAGTTCTCGGTCTCTTTAGTTCTCTTTTTCTTTAGGTCCTTGTCTCTTTAATTCTCTTTCTCTTTAGTTCTCTTTCTCTTTAGTTCTCTGTCTCTTTAGTTCTCGGTCTCTTTCGTTCTCGTTCTCTTTAGTTCTCGGTCTCTTTAATTTCTGTCTCTTTAGTTCTCGGTCTCTTTAGTTCTCGGTCTTTTTAGTTCTCTTTCTCTTTAGTTCTCTTTCTCTTTAGTTCTCTGTCTCTTTTGTTCTCGGTCTCTTTAGTTATCTGTCTCTTTAATTTCTGTCTCTTTAGTTCTCGGTCTTTTTAGTTCTCTGTCTCTCTTTCCGCCACCTTCTTTTTCTCTTTTCTGCATATTCCTCTCTATCACACATAGAGTAGAACATCCCTACCAAAATCCACACGTTTCTGTAAGACTAAAGCATATGGCTCACTGTTTTAAATTTTTAGCTTCAATGCTGCAATAATGCTCTTTAATTAGTCTGATGTCACAAACATTCCATTCTCTTTGCGAATTACAGAAACATTCTTACGACAATGACTGGAACAAACAGTATGTACACTCATGGACACTCATTCACTCAATAAAGTTATTAACACAATCAAAACAAAACTCTGGAAAATAATTGAAGCCGAACTTTGATGCTATTGCTGTCATTGGAGGAAGGAGACAGTACTAGTTGTACTGTACAAGGGGCTGCAACTCTGTGAGCTATGGGGAACGTAACTTGCACTAGACCTGTTTACGGCACCTTTGAGTCACTAGACCTATATGGTAGCTATGAGTCATTAGACCTGTATAAGGTACCTATGAGTCATTAGACCTGTTTACGGCACCTTTGAGTCACAAAACCTATATGGTAGCTATGAGTCATTAGACCTGTTTACGGCACCTTTGAGTCACTAGACCTATATGGTAGCTATGAATCATCAGACCTGTATAAGGTACCTATGAGTCATTAGACCTGTTTACGGCACCTTTGAGTCACTAGACCTATATGGTAGCTATGAATCATCAGACCTGTATAAGGTACCTATGAGTCATTAGACCTGTTTACGGCACCTTTGAGTCACTAGACCTATATGGTAGCTATGAATCATCAGACCTGTATAAGGTACCTATGAGTCATTAGACCTGTTTAAGGTACCTGTGAGGCACAAGACCTGTATGGTAGCTATGAGTCACTAGACCTGTGTGGGACCTATAAGGCACTAGACCTGTGTGGGACCTATAAGGCACTAGACCTGTGTGGGAGCTATAAGTGACTAGACCTGTATGGTAGCTATAAGTCACTAGACCTGTGTGGAACCTATAAGGCACTAGACCTGTGTGGGAGCTATAAGTGACTAGACCTGTATGGTAGCTTAAAGTCACTAGACCTGTGTGGGACCTATAAGGCACCAGACCTGTTTGGGAGCTATAAGTGACTAGACCTGTGTGGGAGCTATAAGTGACTAGACCTGTATGGTAGCTATAAGTGACTAGACCTGTATGGTAGCTATAAGTCACTAGACCTGTGTGGGACCTATAAGGCACTAGACCTGTGTGGGAGCTATAAGTGACTAGACCTGTGTGGGAGCTATAAGTGACTAGACCTGTATGGTAGCTATAAGTCACTAGACCTGTGTGGGACCTATAAGGCACTAGACCTGTTTGGGAGCTATAAGTCACTAGACCTGTATGGGAGTTTTCAGGCACTAGACCTGTATGGGAGCTATAAGGCACTAGACCGGTATGGGAGCTATAAGACACTAGACCGGTATGGGAGCTATAAGACACTAGACCGGTATGGGAGCTATAAGGCACTAGACGGGTTGGGAGCTATAAGGCACTAGACCGGTATGGGAGCTATAAGACACTAGACCGGTATGGGAGCTATAAGACACTAGACCTGTATGAGAGCTTTAAGGCACTAGACCGGTATGGGAGCTATAAGACACTAGACCGGTATGGGAGCTATAAGGCACTAGACGGGTTGGGAGCTATAAGGCACTAGACCTGTGTGGGAGCTATAAGTGACTAGACCTGTGTGGGAGCTATAAGTGACTAGACCTGTATGGTAGCTATAAGTCACTAGACCTGTGTGGGACCTATAAGGCACTAGACCTGTTTGGGAGCTATAAGTCACTAGACCTGTATGGGAGTTTTCAGGCACTAGACCTGTATGGGAGCTATAAGGCACTAGACCGGTATGGGAGCTATAAGACACTAGACCGGTATGGGAGCTATAAGACACTAGACCGGTATGGGAGCTATAAGGCACTAGACGGGTTGGGAGCTATAAGGCACTAGACCGGTATGGGAGCTATAAGACACTAGACCGGTATGGGAGCTATAAGACACTAGACCTGTATGAGAGCTTTAAGGCACTAGACCGGTATGGGAGCTATAAGACACTAGACCGGTATGGGAGCTATAAGGCACTAGACGGGTTGGGAGCTATAAGGCACTAGACCGGTATGGGAGCTATAAGACACTAGACCTGTATGAGAGCTTTAAGGCACTACGTTGAACAGTTTACTATGTACTACGTTACCAATCGAAGTTTATCTCAGATTAATAGTTTTAAAAGCTCTCAAACCAAAGACTATTAATTTGAAAAACCACTACAACTATAAGCTGGCGTTAAATAAATCCTTTTGTACCATCTGGTTCATAAATAATGTATTATAATGTAAGACGGTTCCACTTTTAACGAAGTGCGCGCGCCTCGAGTATGATGGGATGACACCATATAGTGGTTTTTTGTTTTTAAATAATTGGGATCTTTAGGGTGCCTTTGAGTCCACTCAGTTCTAATGAGTACCTGACATTAGTTGGGGAAAAAAAAGTAAATGCGGTATGACGTTGAACTGACCACATGACACCCTTGTTAACCATGGGCAGATTACCTTTACATCATCTGTCCTATAGATAGCAAGGTCTAAAAAGAGTACTTAACATTTTAGTAAACTGATATGAAAAACCATTAAATGAGGCATCCATTGGCACAGAGATTAAACATTTCAATTTGTCTACGATTGAAAATGATTTAAACATGTTAAGTAATTAAAGAAGTAACAATGAACTGAGCGTGCTTCTAAATATAGTAACCAAAAATCGTTATAAAAACTGGATACAGTACAAAGCTTTCCCTTTGGACATGCGCCCAGAGATGGTGAGAGGGCGCCCAGAGATGGGGAGAGGGCGCCCAACGATCGTTCTTGTGCGTTCCTTGGAATATTCTAAGCCAATTCCATCAAGTGATTGAAAAAAAAATTAAGCCAATATTTAAATAAGATCTGACCACAAGACTATCAAAACATTCAAATCGATTGTTCAAACCAGAACATAAAAGAGAGAGGTTTTTAAAATGTGCTCAAATATTATTATTTCTATAAAAACAAATGGACTTTAGAGACTTTATTGTACAAGATCAATAAACAGTTTTAATTTTTTTAAAATCTACTATTGACATATAATAAATAGCTCATAATCATATCGGCCTACATTAGACTGCAGACATCTACATTAGGATTGTATTGACCCGAAATAGACCTACATTGACTTCTAAAGACCTACATGAATTTACAAAATACCTATATAGACCTAAGCGTGACCTTCATCCCCTCATAATATGTGAATATTTTTACACACTAAATCTAAATTAATAGACGCTATGTCTACAACTTAGCTAATGACTGGTACGCGTTCGTCAGTTCCTTTTCATCAGCTAGTCCAACATAACATTGATGGCATTTGTATCTATCATAACACTCTCTCTTTCTCTGCCCTTCTGTCTCTGTCTCTCTCTCTACTCTCTCTCTCCCTCTCTACTCTCTCTCTCTGTACCTCTGACTCTGTCTACTCGCTCTTTCTGTACCTCTGTCTTTGTCTCTCTCTCTACTCTCTCTCTTTCTGTACCTCTGTCTTTGTCTACTCGCTCTCTCTGTACCCCTGTCTCTGTCTCTCTCTCTACTCTCTCTCTCTTTGTACCTATCTCTACTCGCTCTCTCTGTACCTCTGTATCTGTCTCTCTCTACTCTCTCTATATATCTCTCTTTCCCCCTCTCTTTCTTCTGCCATTCTTTAATATGCACCGAGGGCCTGAAAAGACTCTGACCCTATGCAGAAACGTGTATTATAATCTTTAAAGTAATGTGTATTTCTCTACATAATATACTTTAATCCTTTAGAGTTGTGCTCCTAGCAATGTTAGCAAAAGTCATAACATCATCATTAGATGAGACTCTCAGTCCACCAGCATTTAGTAAAGAACAGACTTTAAATAGACTCCTGTCTGTAGAGGGGGGTGCACCACTGCCAGAAGTGCAAAGATCATAATTAATATTGATTTGAAGACCAAAAATTACACTTTTCATTGTAAAGTCTAGCATTGTAAGACGATGTATGATTGGTAAATGACGTAGGCCTAGTGTCCAACAAATTAGATCTAGTGTAAGACACTGTAGACCTAGTGTAGGGCGCCCGTAGACTTAGTGCATGTCTGCATGATGCTGTAGGCTTATCATAAGACGCTGTACGCTTTGCATCTAGTTGTAGATTGATATATTCCAAATTTAGAGCTCACCTGTGCTTTTGTAGGTCAATGTTATATATTGTAGGACAACCTGTCGGTCAATGTTGATATTTTGTTGGTCAATGTTGATATTTTAATAATAATAATAATAATAATCTTTATTGTCCGTATGGAAATTTGTCTTACAATTTGTGCATTACACCAAACGTTGCCAGTCAACGTTGAGATTTGTAGGTCAATGTTGATATTTTGTAGGATAATGTTGATAAAGTAAATGTATGCTCACATTAGGTCGACCTTAAGACAATATAGACATGTGTGTAGGTGAGACCACCGTCAGACTCAGAATGAACTTGTGTTTTAGTGTCAAAGGACACTCAATGTCTTTTGAATCTCTGCCAGATTTTCTGTTTTAATTTTGTTTATTTTCCACACCAATTTGAAACTAATTTCTCTATTTTCTTCAATCTATTTTACTTCCAATACAGCGCCAGGTCGCCAAAGTAAAAGCTATCAATTTTCTTTGATTGGAAAGTTCCAACAGTCTCTATTCTTCCATCTACTCTTCCATCTCCTCAAGAATGACTTGAGAGAGTCAAAAACTTTCCGTAATGTTAAAAGTCCAATGTGTGTTGGTTTAAGTAACTAGGAACTAACTAAAATTCTTGGAATAGAAGCGTTAAAGAGATTGGAAAAAATATATAGGTCAGGTTCAATAGGAAGAACAATTTATAGGGCAAGCTGAAGAGAGTAATAGATAAATGGATTCTGGGTTGTTAGAGTTAACTATCCATTTTATATTCTCTCGCTCTCTCTCTCTCAAATTCATTTCAAAATTCTCCCATTCTCTATTCTAATCGCTTTCTCATGTCTCTCATCTATTTAATATCCCTCTCCCTTTATCTTTCTCTCCCTCTCTTCCTCTCTCTTCTCTCAGCCTTTATCTTTCTCTCCCTCTCTCTACTCTTTCTCTTTATCTTTCTCTCCCTCTCTCTACTCTTTCTCGTTCTCTTTCTCTCCCTCTCTCTACTCTCTGCCTTTATCTTTCTCTCCATCTCTCTACTCTTTCTCTTTATCTTTCTCTCCCTCTCTCTACTCTTTCTCTTTATCTTTCTCTCCCTCTCTCTACTCTCTGCCTTTATCTTTTTCTCTCTCTCTCTCTACTCTCTGCCTTTATCTTTTTCTCTCCCTCTATTCTCTGCCTTTATCTTTTTCTCTCTCTCTATTCTCTGCCTTTATCTTTTTCTCTCTCTCTACTCTCTGCCTTTATCTTCCTCTCCCTCTCTCTACTCTCTGCCTTTATCTTTTTCTCTCTCTCTCTACTCTCTGCCTTTAGATTTTTCTCTCTCTCTCTCTCTACTCTCTGCCTTTATCTTTTTCTCTCTCTCTCTACTCTCTGCCTTTATCTTTCTCTCCCTCTCTCTTTTCTCTGCCTTTATCTTTTTCTCTCTCTCTCTACTCTCTGCCTTTATCTTTTTCTCTCTCTCTACTCTCTGCCTTTATCTTTTTCTCTCTCTCTCTCTCTACTCTCTGCCTTTATCTTTCTCCCTCTCTCTACTCTCTGCCTTTATCTTTTTCTTTCTCTCTCTCTCTACTCTCTGCCTTTATCTTTCTCCCTCTCTCTACTCTCTGCCTTTTTCTTTTTCTCCATTTATCTATTCTCTGCCTTTATCTTTTTCTCTCTCTCTACTCTCTGCCTTTATCTTTTTCTCTCTCTCTCTATTCTATGCCTTTATCTTTTTCTCTCTCTCTACTCTCTGCCTTTATCTTTTTCTCTCTCTACTCTCTGCCTTTATCTTTTTCTCTCTCTCTCTATTCTATGCCTTTATCTTTTTCTCTCTCTATACTCTCTGCCTTTATCTTTTTCTCTCTCACTACTCTCTGCCTTTATCTTTCTCTCCCTCTCTCTACTCTCTTCCTTAATCTTTTTCTCTCTCTCTATTCTCTGCCTTTATCTTTTTCTCTCTCTCTTCTCTGCCTTTATCTTTGTCTCCCTCTCTCTACTCTCTGCCTTTATCTTTTTCTCTCTCTCTATTCTCTGCCTTTATCTTTTTCTCTCTCTCTACTCTCTGCCTTTATCTTTTTCTCTCTCTCTACTCTCTGCCTTTATCTTTTTCTCTCTATATACTCTCTGCCTTTATCTTTTTCTCTCTCTACTCTCTGCCTATATCTTTTTCTCTCTCTCTCTACTCTCTGCCTTTATCTTTTTGTCTCTCTCTGCTCTCTGCCTTTATCTTTTTCTCTCTCACTACTCTCTGCCTTTATCTTTTTCTCTCTCTCTACTCTCTGCCTTTATCTTTTTCTCTCTCTCTACTCTCTGCCTTTATCTTTTTCTTTCTCTCTCTACTCTCTTGCTTTATCTCTTTTTCTCTCTCTCTCTACTCTCTGCCTTTATCTCTCTCTCTCTCTTTCTACTCTCTCCCTTTATCCCTTTCTCACTCTCTCTATTCTCTGCCTTTATCTTTTTCTTTCTCTCTCTATTCTCTGCCTTTATCTTTCTCCCTCTCTCTATTCTCTGCTTTTATCTTTTTCTCCCTCTCTCTATTCTCTGCCTTTATCTTTTTCTCCCACTATCTATTCTCTGCCTTTATCTTTCCCCCTCTCTCTACTCTCTGCCTTTTTCTTTTTCTCCCTTTATCTTATCTCTGCCTTTATCTTTCTCCCTCTCTCTACTCTCTGCCTTTATCTTTTTCTCTCTCTCTACTCTCTGCCTTTATCTTTTCCTCAGTCTCTCGCTCTCTTTCTGCTATATATTTAACTCTTTACTTTCTTTTATCTCACTACCTTTAATCTTTCGAATCTTGTCATAATTTTGTCAATGCTCTCTCACTTCTCTTTTTCTCTCACTTCTCTTTCTCTCTCACTTCTCTTTCTCTCTCACTTCTCTTTCTCTCTCACTTCTCTTTCTCTCTCACGTCTCTTTCTCTCTCCCTTCTCTTTCTCTCTCACTTCTCTTTCTCTCTCACTTCTCTTTCTCTCTCACTTCTCTTTCTCTCTCACTTCTCTTTCAATCTCACGTCTCTTTCTCTCTCACTTCTCTTTCTCTCTCACTTCTCTTTCTCTCTCACGTCTCTTTCTCTCTCACTTCTCGTTCTCTCTCACTTCTCTTTCTCTCTCACTTCTCTTTCTCTCTCACTTCACCTCTCCCTCGCTCTTTCTCTTATTTCTCTACATCATCTGCCCTATTAGACCGTAAGCTCTGAAAGGTAAATTTTTTTTTTTGACAAAATTATCTAGAAGCCGTTCTAAGAATTTTGATTCACTAAAATCGCCTGTATATTTCAAAAATTGCCTCTATATTTCAAAAAGTCGCCTGCATATTTCAAAAGTCACCTGTATATTTCAAACGTTACCTGTATATTTCAAAAGTCACCTGTATATTTCAAAAGGCACATGCCTATTTCAAAAGTCGACTGTATAATTCAAAAGTCGACTGTATATTTCAAAAGTCACCAGCCTATTTCAAAAGTCGCCTGTATATTTCAAAAGTCACCTGTATATTTCAAAAGTCGCCTGTATATTTCAAAAGTCACCTGCCTATTTCAAAAGTCGCCTGTATATTTCAAAAGTCACCTGTATATTTCAAAAGTCGACTGTATATTTCAAAAGTGACATGTATATTTCAAAAATCGCCTGTATATTTCAAAAGTGACTGTATATTTCAGAAGTCGCCTGCATATTTCAAAAGTCACCTGTATATTTCAAAAGTCACCTGTATATTTCAAAAGTCACCTGTATATTTCAAAAATTGCTATATATATATTAAAAGTGACTTTATATTTCAGAAGTCACCTGTATATTTCAGAAGTCGCCTGTATATTTAAAAAGTCTCCTGTATATTTCAAAAGTCAACGTATATTTCAAAAGTCACCTGTATATTTCACGGTTTTCATCGACTACAAGTATAAAGACGAATATGTGAGGTGTATAAAGACGAATATGTGAGGTGTATAAAGACGAATGTGTGAGGTGTATAAAGACGAATATGTGAGGTGTATAAAGACGAATATGTGAGGTGTATAAAGACGAATATGTGAGGTGTAACGATACGCCGTGGTCGTAACACAAAATGTCCATACAGCGCACTGAAACAGCCGTGTCTTACTCCAGGTCTCGTCAGTGACTGCACGGCGCATTGGACATGGTGGCTAAATGACAGGGCCGTCTATTCATTTATATTGTCTTCTCATCGCTTTCTCTGTCGGCCTCTCCTTCTCTTTCCTGGTACTGTTCCCTGAAAGAAGGTCTTTGCGAGCCATGGGGACTTTTTGAGTAGAATTTTAGTTTGCGTTTTTGTGTGTGTGTGTTTTTTTTTTTATAGTAGTTAGCCGGTCATCGTGGGCTCCAATTGCTGTATTAATCCTGTCTCTGATTGAATAATAACAACGTCATCTCACCCAAATGTATTTTCCACGTCTGTATTATATTATTAATAATGAAGCAAGGAAACAGTTCTGTTTGTTAGATATCTGAACTCATTTATCTTATCCAGGTAGTCTAGTTTATTTGAATTCATAGCGAAGCTTAATACAAATATGGGAAGTAATTATTCCATTACCCATGGGTTTTAAGTGGCTTTTTGTTTAAAAATGGCTAAAATAATAAATACAAGTTTATAATGTTAATTATATAGTTATTATTTTTTTCTTATCATAAATTATTTTTCTAAAAAAACAGCTAGATTTTAATTTTGATTACAGATAAAATATTTCTTATGTACCTAAGCTATATTAGCATTAGTGTTATTTATACAACAACTTTTAAAATTTGTTTGATGGGACTTAGACACTCTGTAATACTCCAAAATGTATTACATTTACAGCACATGGTTATTACACTACTTGTGTTTTAACACTGTAATCTTTTGGAAAGCGAAAATAAAAATTGAATACAATTAACCTTAACTGCTAAAATTTTTTTTACATACAATTCAACTTAAAAGGAAAAAAAAAACTGCTAAAACAACGAAAATGTAATTATTTCTATTTCCATGTTTGATCCCACTGTAATTTATTAATTCTAAATTGTAATAATTCAAGTTGTACCTTTTTTACTACTAAAAATATATATATATATATATATGTATTTTTAGTATATATATATAGTGTATATTAATTCAATAAAGAGGCCAAAAAAAGATGCTAAGAAAAGAGACGAAGGATTTCTAGGATGTAAATAGCTCGACAACTGACGTCAAAAGCTAAAAAAAAAAAAAATAAACTGAGGTATCCTGAAGAAAAAAAAATTACAAACAAATTTTTTTTTAATTTAAAAAGTAAATTATACAATAGTATAACCCAAGGTTCTAATACTGCGTAATTAAGCTACTGTGAATTTTAACTTCATTATTTAGGCAGAGTGTAGGAAATATTTATTGGAACACTAGACTAAAAATTGTTATAGATAACAAACAACAAACTTTCTCATCGATTTATATAATGGACAAATTGTAGATTTTAACAACGTGCTAAGAAAATATAATATACCAATAAGAGGTGGACAAATAAGATCGGACCAAAGCGCTCTGAGCATGCTATAAGCATGAAAGTAGCGCTATATAAAAGCTATAATATATAAAAGTTATAATATATAAGAGAAGAGAATGGATGTAAATTAATGAACAAAATGTAGATAAAACAGATTTAGAGAGAAACGAAAGAGATAACCAAAGTTAGGTGTGTGTGTGTGTGTGAAAAGAATGTGCTAGAAAAGAATGCTTAAAAAGTTGACATTATTGAAAACCCAGTGGCATAGCCATGGGGGGGGGGATAGGGGGATTTCAAAATTCCCCTGGGCCCCAGCATGTAGGGGGCCTCCAAATGAGTGTTCGAAATTTTTTTTTAAATTAAATATTACCCCATCATCTCATGTCAAATGTCAAATGGAGGGGCCCCTCACGAGGTCAAGCCCCTACCGGGCCCCCAAATGATGGCGAATTCCTAGCTACGCCACAGTGAAAACCTGCACACTGATGGCATTCGATAGACCCACGCAACAAGTCGATAACATCTCCTAAGGACGAAATGCCCTTCACACACATCACTGGCTTACACGCACTCACGAACACTTGAAACACACACACACACACACACAAACGCCGTTTAAGGAGCCTTCCTATTAATAAAGCTGGCTACACAGCTCATACCCCCCCCCCAATACAACACGTTGCCAATGCAATATTGAGAGCCTTGTTCAACACTTGATTTAACAGGCGATTAATTTCTCTTCCCATGAGCGGTAGAAAAGGGAGATAATTTACCGGGGGGGGGGGGGAAATAATGCTAAATTATATCCCTTTTAAATACCATGTGCATACCTTAAAACTTCCTTTATACGTGAACAAGATGTGAACGAGATAATAGAAATACGTGGGAGTGGGGAGGGACGAGAGAACAGCCTAAATAAAGAAGAAAGAGTTTTAGAGAAAAAAAAAATGATTGGGGAGATAACTGCGTTTTGAATTTAACAAAAAAAAAAAAAGGTTCTTTACGTCCAAAGGTTTCAATGTAGAAGCCGAACTGAGAGCACAATACTAGACGTTGGGTGAATCAATAGCTAACTGGGCCACTCACTGGGCTCACACGTTCTGACCGAACGCTTTGGACCCCTGTCTTTTTTTTTTCGTTTCTATGTTTTTTTCCTTCCGTCTGTCTTTTCTGTCCTCTAGTTCTGGATAAGGAGGGAGAGGGAAGGGGGAGGGAAGCGGAAGGAGTATTGACGAGACAAGAAGATATGTAAGTATGGCCTGATGCTGTCATATTCTTATCTTTTTTTTTTGTTTGTCCCCGTGATATAGGTGAGGCAATGCGCGAGGAGGCGAGGAGAGATTTTTTTTTGTTTTGTATATGGGTAAGTTCAGAACACGAATTTACGAGTTTAACTAGTCGGGCCTTGGGGCGTCTTTTTGAAAGCTTAGTGCGTAGATGTTTAAGTCTTTATTAGGTGCTTAAATCTTTATTAGATATTTAGGTCTTTATTGGGAGTTTAAATCTTTGTAGATGTTTAAGTCTTTATTAGTTGAAAAAGTCTTAATTAGATTTTAAGTCTTTATTAGGTGTTAAGTCATTTATTAGCTGTTTAAGTCTTTATGTTTGTGTTTAACTCTTTATGTTTGTGCTTAAGTCTTTATTTGGTGTTTAAGTTAAGCCCGATATCCTAAAATAAAAGAGAAAAGAGACACTTCAAATAGTTCGAAACACATGTGTCTGTGTTCAGCAAGACTTGGTGCTTCTATCCTATGCTAGCTCTTCAATTTGAATGTCAGTACATGGACTATCTCATCAATAATACAGTGAGACTATTTTAATCGCATCATGAAATACTGCTCCAAGCCACAATGTACGCTCCCATAACAACTGAATATTTATCGAATTCTTGGTGAACTCAATAAGACCGATAACAAACATTAGGTTTAGACTGTTACTTTTAAAAAATAGGGTTAAACATCTAGGTTAAAACAACAGTTAAGACAAGGGACATTACTCAAACAAAGAAGCATAATTTATGGAATACATTTATCAACAGATTAATTCCACCGCCAATGTTATTATTTAGCTAATGTTATCTTTATTTTATGTATAGCAATAGTTTTTTTTTAAATACCCTCTTCTAGAAGTGTCGGACCTAGAAAACACACACACATCAGTATATTTCAGTGACAACACTCACGCTGGGGTTTGAGTATGGTTTCCAGTGTTTTCTTAGTACAATAGCTTAACTTTAGCTAAAATCTAGTAGATCTGCCTCTGACTCAATGGCGGAGCAATGTACCAGTGGCCCAAGTTCAAGAATATGTTTGGGCCCTCCAGGGCCGGTCCTACAGATTGCAGGGCCCTATGCGAAACGGATTTCGCGTCGCCTATTCGAGGTTAAGGATAATAAGTGAAAATTCAGATTTTGTATTAGAAAATAAATTCGTCTTAGCATTTTATTCATACTTTGCTAAGTACAAAATCACTGTCAAATTATCTGTACGAGCCATCTACAGTAGATAGTAGTTTACCAACAAAAAGCCTATAAACATTCAGATCTGATTTTAGATTTCTATCAACTAGCAAAATATCGCTTCAGTTTTTTTTAAGAGGTTGAGATAGATTTAGATCTATATTCGCGCGGGGCCTATGAAAGTGCGGGGCTCACTGCGGCCGCATAGGTTGCAGTGGCCTAAGACCGGCCCTGGGGCCCTCCTCCTCTAATGAACTAGAAGATGAAATGTAATAAAACAAGCAAAATACAACAAAAAATACTTTAAAAAAAAAACAAAGCTTATATTAATGTGTATCAATTAGTTTGGATCAATCATGTAATTAAATTTGTAATAGACCAAGACTAATAATAATAAAACTGTGCGATTAGAAATATTTTTACCAATTGTTTTTGTTTAGCGCAATTTCATGCTTTTAACATTCTCAATACGCTATGATTCAAATACTTGTCTTCATCAGTTGGAAAGGGGTGGGTAGAGAAATAACGGGGTATCTGGGTGATCGGTTTAAAATGTATTTACAAAATTAAAAAAGGTGAACGACCTGAATTCGAACTTGTGGGCTAAAGCCTTCTCAGGCTTCTCAAGCCAACACGGTAACCACTCTGCTAGCGAAGAGTTTATTAACATGGAAGATTGTATAGTTATCTGTTTTTACTTCATGTTTACATTCACTAAGCCTCAAACGACGACCCATAAAGGGGACTAATTCAACTTATACCACCACTTCAGTCAAGTTAAATTCCTTTCCCTTATTCGAGATACCAAACAAAATAATTAATTACCAATATTAGTAAACTAATTGGTTATTTGTTTCTATCGATTCTAGTGTTGTCACGTAAAAGAAATAATTGTGCAAAATTTCAGCTTGATCCGAGATCCGGGTGTGGGAGAAATAACGTGTACAAACTTTTTACCAGACAGAGTGAGTTGATATAAACTTTGTAAAAATATGTATGTATAAGTACATTTATAGAGAGACAAACCAATGTCCCACTTTTTATAATTATGGTGTCTTTACACTCAGTTCAACAAAACGTCATCTGATAAATAATATTATCTGTCAACGCTTGGACGTTTTCTCAAAAGTAATACACGACGATCTCTCAATAGCACATGTCGACCAATAACAGTCATCCTTAGCACCATGGTGGCTACGCCACTGCCTTGACTGAAAGACAAAGCTGAAGACCAACCCTATAAACGTGAGCTCTCAATGTTAGATTTAGTTCAGCAATGAGATTGTACAGTTGTCATCGTTAGATGTTCATGGGTCTCAAACTAAGGAACAATTTACACCAGGTCGTTGAATTAAAGTAATAAAAGTAATTCTAGTCATTGGTTAACGGTAAGTGTTTTCTACAAATAGTGATATTCTTGCGAATGTTTGATATATGGACAGTGTAGAGGAACTGGTTATTGATATCTATATGTTTATTTTATTTCATTGCTTTTATAAAGAGCATCTTTCATGCTTCTATTTGCCTTCTAACATGCTCAGTGCGCTATGGTCCAATCTCTTTTGTGAGTCACTGATGGGGAGGGGTAATCTTGACTCTTCTTAAGTCGAGATTCGAACTTGTTAGGTGACCTAGCCGTAGTCAATCGGTTTTGGCCTCTCAGCCACGCATTCATTTTGATTGGGGGCTGAAAGTTGCTCGCCGTAACAGAAGTGCCCCCCCCACCCCTCGCACTAAAGACCTCCAGTAGCTCAGCTCAGGGCGCCAGCTTACTTTAGCTAACAAAGAAAGAAGCATCTGGCAGAAAGAGATTTCTTACTAAGTCCTCGGGATATACATTTGAGACCAAAAAGAAATCTACTGCCGAGGACAGACGTAGACGGCAAAGAGAGAACCTTCACCGAACACCTGCAGACAGCGGCCATGTCTGTACCGGATGTGGCGAAATATATAGATCTTTAGTTGTATGGCTTTTCTCTAAGAGAATATTGATGACACTTAGCAATGGAAGAGAGAATAGACCTAGAACAAGGATAAGCAAACCACGACCCGTTGGACATATACGGCCCCTGGAAACCTCCGCCCGAGGTGCACAATGTATCCGCCTTGGCTCACTTCCATTTCTCTCGGCTATGTGACATTTGATGTGACCTTTGACACGGAAATGTAAATGGCCCCACGGACTCCATAAAAGTTGCGCATCTTAAAATCATATCAGTTACAAGCGTCCCTTTGAAAAAGATAGGATAATTACGTCCTGCGTATAGTCTTGTATTCATCTTGTCGTGAATGTTAATTAGAGATTAAGTTATTTGTTGACCAGGCTGATTGGAGAAAACCCGTTCAATGCACTAATAACACACGGCCAGAAAGAGCACTTGTACACATTAGTTTTAGCATATGGATTAAGAAATGTGGGTTTGTCTTTGACTGACTTGGAAGATCTAGAATTGTGAACGACTGGGGCGTGACCCCTATCAATGTTTACAAAGCACTTCTAAAGAAGGTCTTTCTTATAGTTGAACTGTTTAACATCATTGTTAAACCTTTTACTAAGTTCAAACTCACAGCAGTAGAAGCTTAAGCATAAGAATGTTAACGCAGTACAATTCAAAAGTTTTTAAGTAATGTTATAGTTATTTCTTAATGAGATGAATCATGGGCGGACTGAGTGTCAAAATCAACATTTCTATACCATCGGTCCATATCTTTTATATCATATGATGGACATCCAATTCTAGGTTTACCTGTCCTCAAAATCATAATGTTAAGTTTGATAACGTATCGAATACAGTGAACTCTATATATTTATAATAAATGTAGGCCTTATGCTGATTTTTAATCGCTAAGTGTATAGGCCCTTTTAGGGTGAAGCCTGCTAGTAGCACTGTCTACGGCTGTTAGCTATTACATTATTTCGGAAAATGTGTTAGATTAAATTAGCATTACACTTTAGAGTCTGTAAAAGATTTTTTAAACACGACGAGGGTCCATTTTACAACAGAATACTTTAATACCTTAAACAATTTAATGTTCTATAGTGGCATTCATAAGGTCCTTTAGGTGGCTCTACCTGCCCATTGGGTACCGGCCCACCGGACATTTGCCCGAATGCCCAATATAGCCAGTCTGCCCCTGAGATGAATTATGTTTTACTTTGAAGTCAACTTCATAATTCCAGCATAAAAAGATATATTCAGTTGTTGTTGTTATTTTCCACAAATGGAATTGTTGAGACTATTGGCCAATTTCATACATAGTTTCCAACTCAGAAGTTCAATTTAGCGTCCTTGAGATTGTTTCGTTTATCGAGAAAATCTCCAATAGATCCACGAAACAGTGCTCCCTGCTTCCCTGGGGGGATTAAATGCATATAAACATCCAAATCTTTCATTAAGTAGCATTTAATCCCCTTATTTCAATATCAAACAAAATCATTAATCACTAACTAATTGGTTAATTTTTTCTATTGATTCATGTCTTGTCAGATTCAATGAATAATTGTGCAAAGTTTTAACTTGATCCGAGAATGGGACATGGTAGAAAATATGTTTCAATATTTTACCAGACAGACAGACAGACAGATAGATAGACAAAGAGACAGACAGACAGAGAGACAGGGTGAGTTGATATAAGCTTTGTAAAGATAAGATTTACACTAAATAATTCCAAAGAAATAGATTCCGCAGCCTCAGTAGCATATCATTAGAACACACGGTGATGATAAATTTAACTCTTTCCGTAATTATTTACCACATTCTGTTGGAATCAACGCTGGTATCGTCAGTTAGGAGAGAAAGAGTTAATATATGCATTATAAACAAAAAAACGATTAAAACTAATTAACGAGCCCATGACGTGAAACACGAATATACTATTTGCTTCTTCAGTTTAGAAAATGTTATCATGTAAACATCTTTACTACTGATGTTATCAACATAAATGTATCTAATATATAAAATCATCAATGTGCCTTCTCATGGCCGCGAGACCAAGTAAAAAAGTCCAATCACACTACTCAATTAAATCATTAACAAGCAAAATATTAATAAAATCCTTTTAACAAAAAATACAAAGCTGCTCTTCAAACTATATCTGTCAATAATATACACGTTTTTATTCCCTTATTCGATATCAAACAAAATAATTAATTACCAATAATTAATTGACATATTGAGTATTTTTGTTTATTAAATCAAGTTTTGTTAGGTACAATAAATAATTATTTGAAGTATCAACTTCATCGGAGAATACGTGAGGAAGGAATAGGGTTAACAATTATTTAACGGGAGTAAACCCAACACATTCAGCCATATCTGTGAATACTGAAGTATTAGTTTCCCTTGTTGGTATCAAACAAAATAATTAATTAACAGTTATTAGCTGTTTAATGGTTGCTTTTTTTTTTATTGATTCATGTTTTTGCCAATGTATAATTGTGCGAACTTTCAGCTTGATCCGAGAATGGGTGTGGGAGAAATAACTTGTTCACACTTTGTACCAGACAGACAGAATGAGTTGATATAAAAAGTAAACTTCCCTTTTCAGACCTTGCGATCTATGGGGCAGAGGATGTTAAAGTTATCTGTTTCTTTGGCCAGCGGTTAACGAGCAGGGTGTCATGTGGCGAGCACAACGACCAATCGCCTTTACTTTCCCCAACTAAATCAGATACCCATTAGAGTTGGATGGACTCAGGGGCGTCCTAAAAATCTCGAAATTCAAAATTTCCAGTATTCACCGAGATTAGAACCCAGGACCCCAGGTTTGGAAGCCAAGCACTTAAACTACTCAGCCACCGCGGCTTGATATAAGTTTAGTAATAAAAACATATTCGTCACGTTACTTATGCTTTGTTTCGTTTCTTTGTTTTTAAATGTCTTCTCAAACTACTGCACTAAATGTTTCAGACGGTCACGTTGGGCATTTCATCTTTTTATGCAGGAAGCCAAATACGCCATTAAAATAATAAAATATTAATTTCTAAAATATTATCCTGAACAGAAACCATCCAAGTCGACGTTTCGTCTTCTTCTCTACCGAAGTTTACAAAAATGTTTGTTTTGTTACATTTTTGTATGTTTAATCAATAAGAGAGAAAAACCAACTGAAAGGGGGGTCTCAGTCGTGGGAAGAACTGCATTATGAGGTCAAGGCCAGTTGGAAATCATCCAGAAGTGACGTCACGAGGATAGCCACGAAATTAAATTCCCCAGAGGTCAGCACTAGCTAGCTTAATGTCCAGATTGATGTGGATCAAGTCTTTAAACCAATAACTTTTTTTTAGACATGGACAAGGGAAGACAACTGTATAAAAGGGCTTAATTTTTAAAACACAATCAAAAGAAATCTCATAAAATAATGTGTTTAGACTGAATAGAAACTATATTCTAATGGACTGTGCATACAGCAACCAGTAGACAAATCTTAGGTTTAGATTTATATGAATTTTAACTTGATTTTACAATGCTTAAAAAAAAGAACAATAAAGTTAACTCTTTCACTCTTTCCAATCTTTGGGGCATGTGACGTAAAGCTCACCTATTCATTTGGTTCACGGTTAACGAGGGTATCATGTTGCAAACAAAACGACCAACAGCCTTTACTTTCCCAACGGGTGTTAGATACCTATTAGAGTTGTGTTCCTTTAATGGCGCCCATAAAATCCTTTAGTTCAATATCCTAGTTTTCACTGGAATTCGAACTTGAGGCCCCTTGGTTTGCAGGCCATGCGCTTTACTAATTAGCCACCACATGCCTCATTTGACATTTAGCAATTAAATTTGTTTCTATAGTTGATCACTCCTTTAGTTCATATTAAGTGCACGTTATGTTTTTTAAATTCAACTTTTGGAATGTTTCATTCACCAGGATGCAATTTCTGTGCCACACGTTCTGTCCGGATCCTGATACGTATGCCTGTAGACGATGCCATCCTAAATATTTTAAACTGTGTCTACAAACATCTGGACTTACCGAACACTTATGTAAGATTGTTCTTTATTGATTTCTCATCAGCTTTTAACACTATACAACTTCATTTACTCATTGAAAAGATGAAAGCGTTGCAGATTAGTCCATACATAATACTATGGGCTAATCAATTTTTTACCCAGAGAGCTCAGAGGGTTAGGGTAAACAATGTTATATCTAATGAACGCATAGTTAACACAGGGGCGCCCCAGGGGGCTGTGACATCGCCTTTGTGGTTCACTTTGTACACCAATGATTTTCAATCCGATAATTCTTGTTGCTCCTTCATAAAATTCGCTGATGATGCGGCTCTTCTTGCCCTGCTCTCAGATAGCTCAGACGTAAATGAGTATTTCAAAGAATTAGAACACATTGAAGAATACTGTAAAGATAATTTTTTATTATTAAATGTAAAAAAAAACAAAGAAATGATAATCGATTTTCGCAGGGACAAGAAGGAAAATGATATTGTTTCTGTAGCTGGAGAGACTATTGAAATTGTGCAAACCTTTAAATACCTTGGTTTCTTATAGTTATAATGTTTTTTGTTTGGAAATGCACAAATTGTAAGACAAATTTCCTTACGGATAATAAAGATTATTATTATTATTATTATCCTTTGGCATTTATTATTTCCTCTTCATTGTACCTAATGTTTACAAAGTGTAGATTGTTGTAACCTTGTTCCTCCCTGACTAACCATTTTTTTTCCCACGTGCAAAGTAGGCTGATTTTTTGTTTCTGCTGTTGGGCGTAAATGACCTTGACTAGTGTGTAAATGTGTTAAGAAACTTGAGTTATGAGTTTGGATTTCTTGATTGAGGATTGTTTTCTATTGTGTTAGTGAATCAGAATATGTAAATTTGATTTGGAGATTGTGACATTATTTTTTTTTATCGGGAATATTGATTGATCATAGTAGGATTGTGATTCTGCAATCAGAGAGATACCAGCGATCCTGAGAATCGGTGATTTATTTTCTTTAATTCAATCCCACGTCCTGGCAATATCAAGGATTTGGTTTTTTATTTTTGTTTTTTTAAGCTTACTAGACAAACACACACACTTATATATTTACATACATAGAGATATACAAAATGAATAAGCTCATATTCAATAATAACTTCGCTCCAAGGAGCTGAGTTGAAAAAAAAATTGCCAATATTCTAACAAGTGATACACTTAAAAAAAAAAATAGAAAACCAAAATTCTTTCAAACACTTAGAAAAACTTTTTTTTACCAACATGGATCATATTAGCCTGTAATACATACGAAATCAAGTGACACTTTAAAAATATTTCAATATTTGCAGAGAGGACAGAGAGTGTGAGAACCATTGAACAGAAATACAAACATTTGTTTTACAAGGGATATTTTGGTTTGGTTGTAGAAGAACTCCACACTTGAGCACTATTTTCTATTATCGAACTAACTAACAAAAAGTTCGGCTCGACCAGGCGTCAGATTTTTTTTCTATTTTTCTCGTCATTACAAAAACATTGCGTGAATTAATGTAACGACGGACAAAATTATCAGACGACATTTGATGTTTTCACCGGACAAGCAAAACTTTAAGGGGAAAAAAAAAGAAGAATCTTACATTGTAAGAAATATTAATAACATGTCTGCTCTAAGACCATAACAAAATAGTCACACAAGGATAAACACATACACTTCTAGTTTCCTTTGACTCAACTCTTGCTATAACTATGGTGTAAATTTGGGGGTGTTTCTATCAGTCAGAATACTCCATTACCTCGTACAGTTTAAAACTACTAACATGTCTTTGATTCTGAAGTGACTAAGCGAACCAAGCAATTTTGCTACAATTAACTAAGACAAAATCTGTCTTTTTTTTAGGTTGAGTTGTGATAAATGACAAAGACTATCTTTTTTTTTTCGACGCGCCTGAAGGAGGACGGTGCAGCAGAGGTGTCCAAGCTAAGGCGCCATCTTGCCCAAACAGGCATGGAGATCATCTGGCAGTCAGTGCTGAAAGAAAAAGCTGGTAATTCTTACAAAGGCAAAGTATACACATTTGAGACATAAAGATACCACTGAAGACAGAAGACAGGTGATGAGGACAGGCGATGAAGACAAGTGATGACGGCGAATGAGGAAACTTAGCACAGGTTAAATATCTCAATAAATAAATAAGAACACACGGCCATGTTTATCAATATCATGCAAGAAGATATAAATGTATACTTTAAGATAAGATAAGTCGTTGTCTATAACACATACCAAGAGTACAACAGATAAGTTTCAGAAATGGATTGCCTCGCCTTTCAGTGAAAACAATCAGATTTCAAATGTCCAGGGAACAAATAGAAAGTTGTCGTTCTTGTTCAAATCAATCAATTCAAACCAGCGAGAACAAAGCGGTGTCTCTAAAGTAAACAATACTTACAACTCCGAGACGGAAACATGATAGCGTGTTCTAGACCTTCAGAGTGTGTTTGGGATACAAGTCGATGTTTATGCAGCCATTAGAAAGCAATACAACTGGTCAAAGAGCCAGTGACCGAGCCTCGAGGAGACCAAAAAAGAATCCATTCAACTTCTTGAGTTACTCTGATCTTCTGATTAATACAAAAACAGATTTCAGATTTTATTTAATTTTTTTTTTTTTGTTTTTTCATTACTGACAGCCATGAGTATCATTTAAGTCACATGAAAGAGTGTATCCCACACAGAACAGGAACATTACTAACTTGCATATCTCTGGATCAATTAAATCAAAATCAAAGAATGCAATTATGACCTGGCAGGCCATGACCTTCACTTCCGGAAGTGCAATAATGATATTGGCATGAGAACATTTTTTAGAAGCACAAAACAATGTGTCTAGATCTGAACTAGAACTTCAACAAATACGGTTCTGTTGGGATATCTACATTTAGAGTTTTAAAAATTGTTTCTGTAGGGATATCTACATCTAGAGTTTTAAAAATTGTTTCTTTAGGGATATCTACATCTAGAGTTTTTAAAAATTGTTTCTTTAGGGATATCTACATCTAGAGTTTTTAAAAATTGTTTCTGTAGGGATATCTACATCTAGAGTTTTAAAAATTGTTTCTTTAGGGATATCTACATCTAGAGTTTTTAAAAATTGTTTTTTAGGGATATCTACATCTAGAGTTTTAAAAATTGTTTCTTTAGGGATATTTCGTGACGTGTGTCGATAGACGATTCTGAACTTATTACAAACTAGAGTTGAAAACAATTATTAAGTACTAGCCGGGTATGACCGGCGGCCTGCTGGACATAATCATATTAAATATAAAATGCTTTGAAAACGGGTTTACCCAATTTATAAAATTTGTTGCTCAATAGTGATACGATTAGGTACTTTTTGTATATTTTTAGGGACCTCCCGTTGTGGGAGGACTGTGAATGTTACACCTCTGTCTCCGTAGTGGTCTGATGAACATTTATGGTAAGTTTTATCACTATTGGTCTAATGGTCATGATTTTTATTTGGGACATACAAACATACATACATACATACGCTTTACTTTCTGCTTTATATAATAAGATATTTAAAGATATATGTAACATACCATTTTCTGCTTCAATATCATTCCAACTGGCACATTATCATATTATCATAAAGGTCATATGCTAATCAATTAAAAACAAACCTGATATTTACAATGTAACAGTTTTCTCCCTTGACACTAAAAATAGAAACAACCGGAGAATAAAAAAAAATATATATTCCTCTAGTCCACCAAAGGGCACATGGACCAACACACTAGTTCACACTAGCATCTTAAAGTGCAGACATATTTCTGAGCAAGTTGTCTTCCCCTGACTATCGAACCAAACGACACAATTTTGAGTGTCCATTTAATGATAAGGGAAATTACTGCAGATTCAATAGAGGGGACTGGGTTGGCGAAACAGTTATTGACAATATTGGTCAATCTAGTCGTATTTACTTTGTAGCCAATATTACCTAGGTATTACAGAGGTTCACATCTGTAGAAGGAAGAGAGATTGATTTGTAGCTGTAGAGAAGTTGTGCCCGACTTTTTTCGGTATGGAATAAAAAGTAACAGTACCCAATAGAGACCTTGCGACGTATGGAGCAAATGTTGTCTATGTCAGCTGTTTCTGGTCAACGAGAGTGTCATGTGGCCAGCACAACGACCAACCGCCTTTACTTTCCCCAACTAATGTCAAGTACAACCATTAGAGTAGGTGACTTCCGGGGCACACCCAAAAAACACCCGATTTCAAAATCCCCAGTCTTCACCAAGATTTAAACCCGAAACCACTCGGTACAGAAGTCAAGCGCTTTAGCACTCTGCCACCACGCCTGTACGGGCTAAGGTTCATACAGGGTTCAAAAACACGTATTACGACGGGCTAAGGTTTATACAGAGTTCAGAAACACGTATTACGACGGGCTAAGGTTCATACAGAGTTCAAAAACACGTATTACGACGGACTAAGGTTCATACAGAGTTCAAAAACACGTATTACGACGGGCTAAGGTTTATACAGAGTTCAGAAACACGTATTACGACGGGCTAAGGTTCATACAGAGTTCAAAAACACGTATTACGACGGGCTAAGGTTTATACAGAGTTCAGAAACACGTATTACGACGGGCTAAGGTTCATACAGAGTTCAAAAACACGTATTACGACGGGCTAAGTTTTATACAGAGTTCAGAAACATGTATTACGACGGGCTAAGGTTCATACAGAGTTCAAAAACACGTATTACGACGAGCTAAGGTTCAAACAGAGTTCAAAAACACGTATTACGACGGGCTAAGGTTCATACAGAGTTCAAAAACACGTATTACGACGGGCTAAGGTTCATACAGAGTTCAGAAACACGTATTACGACGGGCTAAGGTTAATACAGAGTTCAAAAACACGTATTACGACGGGCTAAGGTTCATACAGAGTTCAAAAACACGTATTACGACGGGCTAAGGTTCATACAGAGTTCAGAAACACGTATTACGAAGGGCTAAGGTTCATACAGAGTTCAAAAACACGTATTACGACGGGCTAAGGTTCATACAGAGTTCAGAAACACGTATTACGACGGGCTAAGGTTAATACAGAGTTCAAAAACACGTATTTCGACGGGCTAAGGTTCAAACAGAGTTCAGAAACATGTATTACGACGGGCTAAGGTTCATACAGGGTTCACAAACACGTATTTCGACGGGCTAAGGTTCATACAGGGTTCATTAACACTTATTACGACGGGCTAAGGTTCATACAGGGTTCAGAAACACGTATTACGACGGGCTAAGGTTCATACAGGGTTCACAAACACGTATTACGACGGGCTAAGGTTCATACAGGGTTCAGAAACACGTATTACGACGGGCTAAGGTTCAAACAGAGTTCAGAAACATATATGACGACGGGCTAAGGTTTATACAGGGTTCACAAACACGTATTACGACGGGCTAAGGTTCATACAGGGTTCACAAACACGTATTACGACGGGCTAAGGTTTATACAGGGTTCAGAAACATGTATTACAACGGGATAAGGTTTATACAGGGTTCACAAACACGTATTACGACGGGCTAAAGTTCGAACAGGTTTCACAAACACGTATTACGACGGGCTAAGGTTTATACAGGGTTCACAAACACGTATTACGACGGGCTAAGGTTCATACAGGGTTCACAAACACGTATTACGACGGGCTAAGGTTTATACGGGGTTCACAAACACGTATTACGACAGGCTAAGGTTCAAACAGGGTTCAGAAACACGTATTACGACGGGCTAAGGTTCAAACAGAGTTCAAAAACACGTATTACGACGGGCTAAGGTTTATACAGGGTTCAGAAACATGTATTACAACGGGCTAAGGTTCATACAGAGTTCAGAAACACGTGTTACGACGGGCTAAGGTTCAAACAGAGTTCAGAAACACGCGGTGGGCTGCGTCACTACAAAGAAAACAAAATGTAGGAATCTATTGACTTCATATTGTATTGAATTAATCCGCATCATGTGCTGTATGCGTGAGTTGGGTATCGTAACTAGAGATCTTCATTGCAAATCCAAAAAGATAACATTTGGAAATGTAGAGAAATACACTTATTAATCGTTTCCCATTTTTGTTTCATAATAAAACCAACAAAATCTTGAATAGAGTAGTGATATCACCTTTGATAAATTACCATCTGATTTCTATAAAGGACACTATGTGTGTAAGTAAACAGGTACTGCCCCACATGTGTATTTTTTACAAATCTTATATCAACTCACTCTGTCTGTCTGTCTGTCTGTCTGGTGAAAAGTTTGTACACGTTATTTCCCCACACCTAATCTCGGATCAAACTGAAATTTTGCAAATTATTTCTTGTATCTGACAACACAAGAATCAATAATAAAAAATAACCAATTAGATAATTAACTATTGGTAATTTGTTATTTTCATTGGTATTTTGAACAAGGGAAAGAAATCGTACTTGACAGATGTGGTGGTATAAGTAGAATTAGTTCCCTTTGAGCCCTGAGTGAACATTTTTTTTTATGCATTTACAAAACGATCATGTAAACATTCACCAAGACCCCCCCCCCTTCTTCCCTCCCCCTTTCCCAACTGGTCCAGACAAGGGATAGAATCACAGCGCATTGAGAAAGCTAAAAGCTAAACAAAAATAGCTGGAAAACATTTCCAATCGCACAGATTTATTTTATTATACACTCTCCAGTATGTAAATATATCAACTACATGACTAATTAAAACTAACAGATACAATTACACATAATATAATCTTGGTTTTTTCTTTCCTTGTTTTAGATCCGGCTTATTTAAGCCAAATAAAATACAGCGATGTAAAGCAAAAACAGAGAAAGAAAGGGAAGCGTATTGGAAATTGTGGTGGCGGTATAATGAAACCTCAAGAACAAGTAAAAGAGCATCAAAGAGGAAGATTGGGAGGAGATGTCGGAATAAATAGACAAGCTAAACTAATGTCAAGGACGACGTGTTCAACCATCACAAGTAGTACAGAAATCTGAGTTGACAGTGCTAAAGGAAAGTGCGCAAATGTCGTATTGGGGAATTCTCACACTAAAAATGTATCTCAGTAATCTGCTTGATATTTTAAGATTTTTTAAGCAATTTCTCAAGTCAACCAGTTCTCTACTTTACTAGGACGGACCTATTTTAACTGACGAGACGGTAATTTTTAATCGACCAGAGTAACTCTTCATTGGCAAAAAAATAAAATCTGCAATGGTCATAGACATTGGAACAAAATAGGATAAGTTTAGAGATTAAGTGAATATGGAAGTTATCTAAAATAACAATAGACCTTGTTGTTATAGCAACCGAGAAGATAGTGACAACTGACCTCGCAAACATGTTCGAGGCCTTTAACATCCCTAAGAAGATTTTAGATACCTGTCAGAGGTTTGCAGACCTGCCAATCGCCAGAAAATTCCATTGCGGACACTGTCAACGGGAGACTACAATGAATTTTGTTTCTCTCCTGTCAATGTCAAGGTCATATCCTGACAACGCTTAAAGTGTGAATATTTCTACGTTCTTACAATTTAAAAAAAAATGTATCCTCAATTGGAGATGATAATCTATTTCGGATAACTATAAATAGCTATTTGGTGTATCTGGTGTGCATAAAATAGGAACTGTTGATGACTTGTGTCATTTTGAAGGAGTGCGATAAAATGTGTGCACTATTTAGCACTGGAAAATTCTTAAATCTTTAGGAAAAAAAGTTTTATTTAAATATTTAGTTGGCAGCGTCCTTGACATTGTCTAAAAAAAAAAAAGAATCTATTCCTCCGTGTACTCCTGTACACTGCCACTTCCAATTATTGCTTGTTGTTGTTTGTTCAAGAGCGTCCAATAATGTATTTATTTTCTATTATAAAATGGTGGTTGCACATAATGACGGAGCTCGCATTTCAAATCTGAATGTTTCTAGACTTGAAGTTCATTTTCTTGTACGTGAGTACGTTCACGTCGGGTCGACGAGTTGAAGATTGTCTCCCCTTTGTTTTGACTTTTTTATGGGTACTGGCTCGCGACACTGACTAGACTAGATGTCTCTGTGTGGCATTTGACGCTGCTCTGCCATGTCAGTGTCACACGAAAACAATCAAGTCAGTCAGGCCTGCTGCTTTCTTCCTTAGAACGGGATTCAATACGTTGTCGAATTATACTACAAGAGAGTCATGTGATACACACACAAGAGATTCACGTGATACACACTTAAGAGAATCACGTGATACACAAATACACAAAGACTCAACCTTTTCCTTATTGTATTATTTCTCTCAAACTAATTCCCTCTCTCTATCCCCCTCTCTCTTTCATTCTCTCCTCCCTGTCTCTCTCCACTCTCTCTCTCTCCCTCTCTCTCTCCCTCTCTCTCTATCTCTCTCTCTCTCTCTCCACTCTCTCTTCTGCAAAAGACTCAAATAACTAATCTGAAATCGTGGCTTTGGCAACGCCAGCATCTGCTCCGACATAAAATTTTGTCTCTGAAATTGACTTTGAAACTCGATATCTCAAGCTCTGAGTACACAGTAGATTCTGTTAATGCGTGGCTTGCCTCTTGTTGACGTTGCAAAATGTAGTCATGCACATCTTTAAAAAAACAAAATCAATGACGTAATGTCTCTTCTATTTTATTGTTTTGCCGTTCTTGTAAAAACTTTGCAAGACATTTTTGTGATCACGTGCACATGGAGTCTCCTTGAACTTACAGAATCACTCAATGAGACTCAGTATTGATGGATGCTGGATGGCTCCAGCTCGTGTGGTATGGGCTCGGGGACTTTCAGGTCAAAACGGATGCCAAAGACTTAGCCCTTGCAGTAAGAGACATGTTTCATTGAGCAGCGTTCTTACACTTCCGTTACCTGACCACTGTTAAAACTGTGGCCTTAGAGTCATAACGAGAAATGGTAAATGGCCTAAAAGAAAAGTTTGCAATCGTATGCGTAACTCTTAAAAGGCTAAGACAGATAAGAGAGAACAAAATAGTGAAAGAGAACGAGAGAAAGATAAAGAGAAAGACAGAAAGAAAAAGACAGAAAGAGAAATAAAAATAAAGAAAGAGAAAGAAAAAGAAAAAGAGAGAAAGAAAAGAGAGAAAGAGACAAAAGAGAACGAAAATGAAAAAGAGAATGGAGAGAGATGAGTGAAAAGTGATGAATAGTATCAAAAAGAGATGGAGGGAGGTAGAGAGTAAGAGAGATGAGAGAGATTGAAGTAGAGAGATTATGTGATGAAAGAGAGCAAGACAAACACGAGAGTGAAAGGAGGGTGAGGTAGGGAGGAAAAGAGAGAGAGAGATGTGGAGGGATGGAGAGAGGGTGAGTTAGAAATTCAGCCACCTCTTAGAATATAATCTCACTTACCCCACTTTTTTTTCTGGCATAATTTTTGTTGTGTTCCTTTAAATCTTTTTTGTGTATAATTCCTACAACCGCCTCAAACTGGGGGTGCGTGGCGGTGGTGAACTTTACAGAGTTAGCACCTCAATTGGGCCAATCAATACCAGGATAATTAGGAGCTGTTTGTTGATCTACATCCCCATTAGACTCTCACCGCCTGTGACGTGACCAGTCCCAGCACAATTCTCTGCACCTAGAGACGCCTTGCTTACGGTAAAACCCTTTCATCCTATCAATTAGGTGCCGAATGGAAACACAATACACTTGAATGAGAGTTGTCTTCCCTTTCGTGTATAAAGTTTCTTCCCCAACGGTAGATCATCTCCCTTAGTGAAACATTTGCACACTTCATTCAGAGTTCGTTTATCTTTCATTAAGCACTATTTGTTTCCTTTCTGTTCAGTTGAAGTACTTTATTTGAATACTTAACATTATTATATTTATTATTATATTATTATAATTATTAAACATGTTTTAAAGTCTCTGACGCTGACAGAGCTGGGTGGACTCAGAAGTGCCCAAAGCGCCGTGGCTGAGTGGTTTAGCGCTTGGCTTTCGAATCTCGATGAAGACTAGGATTTTAAACTTTAGGATTTTTAGGGCGCCCCTGAGTCCACCCAATTTTAATGTGTACCTGACTCTAGTTCTGGAAAGTAAAGGCGGTTAGTCGTTGTGCTGGCCACATGATACCCTGCTCGTTAATAGTTGAAACTCCGAATGCAGGAAAATGCTTAATAAAATGGGTTCAGTTCGTGACGCCGCTGATGGAGCTTGCAATACCCCCCCCCCTTTTCCAGACTCCCCTAGCTTGATAAAAGTTGGAGGACGGTGCAAAATTTTTTTTTCAGGGGACGTCACTAACCGAGGTTTGAGAACCAGTGGTTTAAAGAATCAATTGCCACTGTTACGTAAAATCAATGCAGACATAAATAATGTAGCCCAACCCAGAGCCTGTACAGAAGAGAACATCACATTTTCAGCTTTCATGGATCGTCATTGCTTCTTTCCCCTGACTAACTATCTCAGCAGTGATCACGCAGACTGTTAGCAGACTCTTTGGCGTCTTCACGATTCACTGGATAAGTAAGTCAAGTATTAAACAATATAATAAAAAAAAATTTATCTATATAAACCTAGATCTAAATCACTTTTTATCTTAAACAATAGAGGTCCTAAACAAATAAACATTGAAATTCAAAAAGAGACAGTAAAATGTCCAAGCTTAGCTGCTAAATTGGATTTGCTGCTAAAAATAAGTCAAGTTATATTCCAATGCCTTCTGTGTAGTCTGTCTTCTGTGTAGTCTGTCTTCTGTGTAGTCTGTAAAGTATGTGTAGTCTGTAAAGTATATGTAGTCTGTCTTCTGTGTAGTCTATCTTCTGTTGTCTGTAAAGTATGTATAGTCTGTCTTCTATCTAGTCTGTCTTCTGTCTAGTCTGTAAAGTATGTGTAGTCTATCTTCTGTGTAGTCTGTATTTTTGTGTAGTCTGTCTTCTGTCTAGTCTGTAAAGTATGTGTAGTCTGCCTTCTGTGTAGTCTTTAAAGTAAGCCTATGTGTATTCTGTCTTTGTGTGGTCTGTCTGTCCTACCCACGAGAAATCCATTGAAGCTCTTGCTTATCGATTGACTAAAGGGCATCCATCAAATCGCATTAGCTATTTAATCAATGAGCCGTGCGCTTACAACGTCCACTAAAAACAAAACGGACAATTTATAAAATCAGGGACAAGTTGAACTTGTCGAGGAGCCTAAACCAAAATCAATTTGTGGATCAAACTTGAATAGGACAAGGAGTCGGGGGGGGGGAGCCTCGGGGAAACGGAACATGTTGACGGAACAAACGGAACATAAATTGTAAATAAAAGTATTGCTCGTTAATGGAAACAATGTTTTACTAGTGCGAAAATTTGTAGCTTTTTTTCACTTGCTCTAAAACCAACAGGACATTAACACATAAAAGCTATACTTACACAAATCAGGTGGAGGTCACCATTAAAACAAAGCTAATAAAATGCTGGGGGCTGAGTGGTAAAGCGCTTGGCTTGCGAATCAAGGTCTGTAGAGTTCGGATACTAAATAAGAATGGAAGGGGGGCGTTTTGAATATTTTAGATTTTTAGAACTCCCCTGGGTTGACCCAAATCTATGAGGTACCTGATATACGTTGTGAACGTGGTTAGTCGTTGTGCTAGCTGCATGAATCCCTCGTTAACCGTCGACCATAAAATGAACCAGCTTTACACCATCTGAAAGGATAAACTTTTTTTAAGAATGATCCTATCACATATCTGGACTAGTTGGGAAAGTTGGAGGGGGGGGGGTAGGGGGGAAATACCAAACAAAATAATTAATTCCCGATTGTTAATTTGTTAATTAACTAATTTGTTATTTTTTTTAAATTGATTCTTGTATTGTCAGGTAAAAGAAATAATTGTTCAAAATTTCAGCTTGATCCGAGATTGGTTGTCGGAGAAATACCGTGTTCAAACTTTTCACCAGACAGACAGACAGACAGAGTGAGTTCATATAAGGTTTGTAAAAACTATCACATCGAGGCTGCTGTTAAGAAATCAAGACATTTTCAGAGTGACAGAAAAAAAAAATGAAATAGAAGAAACATTAAAACTCCACAAAAACCTGTTCTGACTGCCACTGATTAATGGAATATTATTATGCTAATGAATAAGTGTACTGTGCCGCAGCTTTTAAATTGTCAGTGGCATTGACATCGCTGGAGGCTGACGGAATTATTGACTTATGATGACTGCTATCAATGCGTATGAAATTTTAAAAAGATGGTTGAAATAAATACTTGTTATTGGAGGCTAAAGTCTACGACAATATAGTTGTCAGTGTACGACTTCTTTAGGGGGAGCTGTGTGCAGGAAAGCGCTCCCAGGGGGGTCAATATAAGCGCTATAAAGACACCCTTCAGAGCTCTTTCAAGGAGTGTGATATTGACATTCACAGCTGAGAAGCACAAACTCTCAATCGTTCCTCATGGCGTGAAGCTGTGAGTGTTGAAGTCACGAGATTTGAAGCAAGGAGAGTGGCCAGCATGAAGGCGCGCCGAACCAACAGAAAGCTTAGAGAAGAAGCAGGCTATCTGCAACTGACCAAATCTAACCATACCAAGTATGCGGCCGGCTTTTTAAAGCGAGGACCACAAAGAAGAAGCTATATGTTCGTCAGTGTGTTTCACATCTACGACGACACATTTGACAGTGCATGTCACCTCTACGACGACACATTTTTCAGTGCATGTCACCTCTACGACGACACAGTTGTCAGTGCATGTCACCTCTACGACGACACATTTGTCAGTGCATGTCACCTCTACGGCGACACATTTGTCAGTGCATGTCACCTCTACGACGACACATTTGTCAGTGCATGTCACCTCTACGACGACACATCTGTCAGTGCATGTCACCTCTACGACGACACAGTTGTCAGTGCATGTCACCTCTACGACGACACAGTTGTCAGTGCATGTCACCTCTACGGCGACACAGTTGTCAGTGCATGTCACCTCTACGACGACACAGTTGTCAGTGCATGTCACCTCTACGACGACACATTTGTCAGTGCATGTCACCTCTACGACGACACAGTTGTCAGTGCATGTCACCTCTACGACGACACAGTTGTCAGTGCATGTCACATCTACGACGACACATTTGTCAGTGCATGTCACCTCTACGGCGACACAGTTGTCAGTGCATGTCACCTCTACGACGACACATTTGTCAGTGCATGTCACCTCTACGACGACACAGTTGTCAGTGCATGTCACCTCTACGACGACACAGTTGTCAGTGCATGTCACCTCTACGACGACACATTTGTCAGTGCATGTCACCTCTACGACGACACAGTTGTCAGTGCATGTCACCTCTACGACGACACAGTTGTCAGTGCATGTTCACCTCTACGACGACACATTTGTCAGTGCATGTCACCTCTACGACGACACAGTTGTCAGTGCATGTCACCTCTACGACGACACATTTGTCAGTGCATGTCACCTCTACGACGACACAGTTGTCAGTGCATGTCACCTCTACGACGACACAGTTGTCAGTGCATGTCACCTCTACGACGACACATTTGTCAGTGCATGTCACCTCTACGGCGACACAGTTGTCAGTGCATGTCACCTCTACGACGACACATTTGTCAGTGCATGTCACCTCTACGACGACACAGTTGTCAGTGCATGTCACCTCTACGACGACACAGTTGTCAGTGCATGTCACCTCTACGACGACACAGTTGTCAGTACATGTCACCTCTACGAGGCACAGTTGTCAGTGCATGTCACCTCTACGACGGCACATTTCTCACTGCATGTCACTCTACGACGACACAGTTGTCAGTGCATGTCACCTCTACGACGACACAGTTGTCAGTGCATGTCACCTCTACGACGACACATTTGTCAGTGCATGTCACCTCTACGACGACACAGTTGTCAGTGCATGTCACCTCTACGACGACACAGTTGTCAGTGCATGTCACCTCTACGACGACACATTTGTCAGTGCATGTCACCTCTACGGCGACACAGTTGTCAGTGCATGCCACCTCTACGACGACACATTTGTCAGTGCATGTCACCTCTACGACGACACAGTTGTCAGTGCATGTCACCTCTACGACGACACAGTTGTCAGTGCATGTCACCTCTACGACGACACAGTTGTCAGTACATGTCACCTCTACGAGGCACAGTTGTCAGTGCATGTCACCTCTACGACGGCACATTTGTCAGTGCATGTCACCTCTACGATGACACAGTTGTCAGTGCATGTCACCTCTACAAAGTGGTTTCTGCTATAAGTGTAAACAAATGTAAATACTTGTGCTATTAGGATTATTTCCTTGGGTGTGGAAGACTGATGTAGCAAAGGAGACCTACTTTTATTTATTTATTTTATTAATTACTTGATTAATTAATTTATTTATTTATTCATTTATTTATGCATTTAGTTAGTTAGTTAGTTAGTTAGTTAGTTAGTTTTATAGACTTATTGGATATAATGTTGCTACACAAAATAAGCAAAGTGTATTTTTACATATTAACAATGTTACATCCTATTCTATAATGTTACATAAAATTTACTTATGTTGCATCATATTTATTCGAAACTGACAGTTACTCTAGCCCACATTTCCACCCCACTCCGATCTCCTTAGCTCTTTATTGTATAGCCACTTAAAAGAGCGCCGATTGTATTTTTTTTATTTTAAAAAATACTATTTATGTACTTAGTGTGTTGGGTGTCAACAAAAAGGCGTACTATTATCACTTTATGGCTCCCTAAGAGTATAATCCCCAAGTAATTTGCTCTATGGCCTCTGCTGTTACACGCCCCTGGACATTCCATTGTTTTCTATATAAGTAACAAGGTGTAATTAGACAGTTACTTATATGACTCAATAAATGACACAATTACCTGGTGGCCATGAACAATAAGTGCAGCCCTATTTTTTTTGGAATGGAAATGCCACCAGCAAGGCTGATTACTCCGACAAGGGCCACCCCCCCTCCACCCCACAGCAAGGCTGATTTCTCCGACAAGGGCCACCCCCCTCCACCCCACAGCAAGGCTGATTTCTCCAACAAGGGCCACCCCCCTCCACCCCACAGCAAGGCTGATTTCTCCGACAAGGGCCACCCCCCTCCACCCCACAGCAAGGCTGATTTCTCCGACAAGGGCCACCCCCCTCCACCCCACAGCAAGGCTGATTTCTCCGACAAGGGCCACCCCCCTCCACCCCACAGCAAGGCTGATTTCTCCGACAAGGGCCACCCCCCTCCACCCCACAGCAAGGCTGATTTCTCCGACAAGGGCCACCCCCCTCCACCCCACAGCAAGGCTGATTTCTCCGACAAGGGCCACCTCCCTCCACCCCACAGCAAGGCTGATTTCTCCGACAAGGGCCACCCCCCTCCACCCCACAGCAAGGCTGATTTCTCCGACAAGGGCCACCTCCCTCCACCCCACAGCAAGGCTGATTTCTCCGACAAGGGCCACCCCCCCTCCACCCCACAGCAAGGCTGATTTCTCCGACAAGGGCCACCTCCCTCCACCCCACAGCAAGGCTGATTTCTCCGACAAGGGCCACCTCCCTCCACCCTACAGCAAGGCTGATTTCTCCGACAAGGGCCACCCCCCCTCCACCCCACAGCAAGGCTGATTTCTCCGACAAGGGCCACCCCCCCTCCACCCCACAGCAAGGCTGATTTCTCCGACAAGGGCCACCTCCCTCCACCCCACAGCAAGGCTGATTTCTCCGACAAGGGCCACCCCCCCTCCACCCCACAGCAAGGCTGATTTCTCCGACAAGGGCCACCCCCCTCCACCCCACAGCAAGGCTGATTTCTCCGACAAGGGCCACCTCCCTCCACCCCACAGCAAGGCTGATTTCTCCGACAAGGGCCACCCCCTCCACCCCACAGCAAGGCTGATTTCTCCGACAAGGGCCACCCCCCCTCCACCCCACAGCAAGGCTGATTTCTCCGACAAGGGCCACCCCCTCCACCCCACAGCAAGGCTGATTTCTCCGACAAGGGCCACCTCCCTCCACCCCAGCCAATACCCCCCCCTCCACTTCAGTGAATATTTTAACCTCCTTATTAGGTTCTTTATAACTTCAACACTTAGGAGTCTTAGCGTGAGTACACGAGGACGTTAGGAAGGAGGGAGAGTGAGTGATGGGAAAAGAGAGAGTAAGTTAATGCAATCTATATTATAAAGTAGAATGTGAGGGGTATGTATGTATGTATGTATGTATGTATGTTACTTATAGACATCAAAACCGCTTGACCAATCTTGATAAAGCTAGGCAGGAATGTTCCTTGGGTACCAACTTAGACCGTAGTGTATGTATTGTAGCCCTAAAACAAACTTAAGACCCTCAAAAAAAATAAAGTTGTCCGACTCTATTACAGCTATAGTATTTTATGGATCTAGGCCATGTCTACAATGTTGACATTAGAAAAGATAGAAAGGATTTAGACCTAGATCTAATTTTAAGAAATACACTTTGCGCATATAAATTTTTACTTTGACACATGAAAAGACAAAAGAAGATCCATTGATTTCATTATATAATAAAATTAACCTTCAATTTTGTGTTTCAAAAGCATTTTTTACATTAATTAGTTCCTTATATCTGTGATTACAGATTTCCTGACGAACATTCTTTCATTAGACAATTCCGTAATGAATCGCGTACTAAATATTAATTCGTTTAATTGTTTACTTTATAATCCCATCCCTAGATCTAAAACTCTAATTCAACTCTAAGATCATAAAACTTCTCTTCGCACAGATAGTTTTATACTTTAACACATATACATATTAATTAAAGTCCATTCATTTCATATTTTGATCAAATAAACATTCAAATTTGGTTTTCTAAAACTACATTTATACACGAAAGCTGCGAAGCCGAGTTGAGATAGGCCTAGATCTATATTCATTCATTAATCGCGTACTAAACATTATTTCGTTTAATTGTTCACTTTATAATCCCATTCATTTAACAAAGCTATCGCTCTTTTCGTTTTTAATAGATATGTATGTATCGGCTCCGGGTAAACCCATTTTCGCAAAACTAATTTTATTTTCGTAGCGAAAGAGAAATAACGTGAAAGGATCATTAGCTACGTTTAACATACATCTAAATTCAATCCACTAGATTATCCAAAAGCATTTTTTACATTAATTAGTTCCTGATATCTGTTACTACAGATTTCCTGGCGAACAATATTTCATTAGACATTACCAAATGGTTACACATTAACACATCTCTCTACTGAGTCTATTCCTAGGCCTAGGTCTAAAACACTTATTGAACTCTAAGATGATAAAACTTCTTTTCGCAAAGATATTTTTATGCTTTAACACATAAACATACTAATTATTGTCCATTCATTTCATATTTTAATCAAATTAACATTCAAATTTGTTTTTCTAAAGCATTTTTAATATATTCGTTCTCTGTTCGCTAAAGCTGCGTAGCCGTGTTGAGATAGGCCTATATTCATTCATGAAAAAAAGTTCACGCATGCGCAGCACAGAATGAACTCAATAGTCTATTAAAGCCAATGTTTAACTCTAGATTAGTGTAGATTTAGATCTATGTCTACCTGAAGATCTACTTTATACACATGAACATACAAAATTTAGTCTATTCATCTCAAATTTTAATCAAATATATGTAGGCCTACAAGCAAATGTTTTAATTTAAAAAAAATGGATTTAAGCCTATTAGCTATTCTGATTTGATAGCTTCATTCACACTATTTTTACATTGACACATTCGCTTTACTTATTACATTATTATTTCGTTTAATTGTTTACAAAACACTCTCAGTGACTATATCGAAAGTAATGCGCAAATAAAGACCCGCGGGTCGCGGGTAGCATATGTCTAGTTTATATATATAGAGAGAGAGAGACAGAGAGAGACCGAGAGAGAGAGAGAGACAGAGAGAGACAGAGAGAGAGACAGAGAGAGAGAGACAGAGAGAGACAGAGAGAGTGACAGAGAGAGACAGAGAGAGAGAGAAAGAGAGACAGAGAGAGACCCGCGGGTCGCGGGTAGCATATGTCTAGTTTATATATATATAGAGAGAGAGACAGAGAGAGACCGAGAGAGAGAGAGTGACAGAGAGAGACAGAGAGAGAGAGAAAGAGAGACAGAGAGAGAGACAGAGAGAGAGAGAGAGACGGAGAAAGAGAGAGAGGAACAGGTGAGTGGAAGAGTTAGTGAGAAAAGAAAAGTGATGAAAAGAAAGGGAGATATAGCAGAGAGAGAGAGCATATAAAAAGAGAAGGAATTAAAAAAAAAGGTATTTAAAAAGGGAATAAAAAAAAACTATAAAAAAGAGGAGATACAGAGTTGGTATAAGAAAGAGTAACTGATTGAGAGAGGGTTGAAAAGAGAGAAAGAGAGTGTGAGTAAAAAACAAGAGAGAGAGAGAGAAAAGAGAAATGTGAGGGTAGAAAAAGAGAAGGAGATTGTCGGGGGGGGGGGGGGAGATAAATGGTACACAAACTAAATGAGTTTTAAAAAAAAACATGGCAAATGCTGGTGAGTGAGAAGGACGCCATAAAGAAAAGAAAGTAGCAGGCTGAGGGAACGTAACGCCCTCCCAGAGGGACAAGTACGGTTAGTAACTAGACAGTACAAAGAGTTAATGTCTGAGGGCGGGGAGGGGGGAGGAGGCTGTTTTTCTTCCTAACATGCACAAAGTAGTAAGAGGTGTCTCTGTGTGTGTCTGATTGGTGTGTGTGTGATTGTGTTGTGAAGTAGTCAGTTAATGTGGATATATCAGTTTTGCGTAAATTTTTATTCGGAAGTACAATAGGGATGCGGGGGGGGGGGGGGGGAGTCCAAAATGCAGATTATCATTTCATCAGTGTGGCCTGTAAGACGGACAAATACACTGACCTACAGATCTAAAGCCAGCATAAGCGAACTAGATCTATAGCCTAAATATAAGGCTTGAATTCGAGTTCAAAAATTAATGAGAAATGCAGTATTTCCCGTGGCTACGCAGCCCCCAGCTGTGACCTACATATTTTGCCACATCTAGCGCGGGCATAACCATCGTCCGCCGATGGTTGATTTTGATCTTTTCACCGTCTATGTCTGTCCTCGACAGTGGATTTTCTTTTGGTCTCCAATGTGTTTAGCTCGGCATGTTAGTGAACTCCAGCTGTCCCGGCAAGTTGGAGCCTAGGCTGGTCTTTAAAGTGTTTACGTGGGGCACCTCGACCACTTTTCAACTCACAAAAAAAAAAGACTGCTTTTGGCAAATGTTCGTCACACATACGTAATACGTGCAAAGCGTTAATGTATTGGTAAATTAAATTTTACGTTATTAAATAATTAGGTTTTGATTTTTCATCTGTAATTTACATACATTTGTTGTTTAGCCCAATTATACATGTAACTTTAACAAGGTCTTGGAAATAGTTCTTTAAATTGTAAACCAGGACCAACACACTAATTTCGGCATTATAAAATCAAGGTTTGGTCTGGACAACTTTTATCATTGATCAGGTAATGTTTTTTTCTTTGCGAGAATGAACAATAAATGTGAATAAACAACTCTAGTCCGTTATGGGGGAGGTAGGAGTTTAAACTGAATTAAACAAGGCAAGATCCTGTAAAGATTATGATACGTGTATGATCTTGTGTGTAAAAAAAAAATAGTTTTGCTTTCTGGCAAAAGAAAGTTTGGGTACCACCGCATATAAAAGTTTTCCTTGTACCTGGCTAAGGAGTCTTTTTATTGGTCAAAGGTCTCTAGGATTTTAACGACAACTCTTTACAGACAATTGAGTTGAAAGTAAGTGGTTTACATTTCACATTATGATAATATCATCATCAAACAATGAGGGTGTCTTCTAGCCAGTACAATGTAACCAGCTGCAGTAACTTACCCCAACAAAGGCCAAATTTAAAAGTAATCTAAAATCTCCAATCAACAAGGTTACAAAGACAGCTTGTGTGAAACACAAACTCAAAATCGGCCCCCGAAGTGGTCCACCCAGGCAGGTAAAAAGGCAGGTTTCAATATTTTCAGAAAGAATATCAGAATGAATTCTATCAAAGACAAATGACAGAGAAGAATGGAGAAAGAAGGTTGACAGATCTTGTGTGGTGCCCCAGCGGTCCAGCAGACCAAAGGATAGGTGAAAGTGAATGTGAAGTAAGCTGTGAACCTGGTCTAACTGATGTCTTATAATGAATATCTAATTGATCTAATTGTTTTGTAAAGGGTCAAACTCTTATTCAAATCCTCAATAAGTATACATTTCAAAATAAAGAAATTTCCTTTAGTTGAGTGAGATACTGCACTGCTATAGTTCACGCAATAATATGAAAAACTACTTATTAATTGTTGTTTTAAATTATGTCCAACTTATATGCATACTAAATAGATTTTTTCTCTTTAAAAAAAATAAAAAATTGTGTGTGTAAATGTAGTAGTAATTTGACAGAACTTAGCAATACAAATGTAAAATAATAATAATTTTTTGACAAAAAATCTAAAACCATTTGCATAAATGTGTTAAATACATTGCCATTATGTGTTCCCCTACTAAAGAGCCTTCCGTATTTGTTACTATTAATAGAGAGTAGCTGTAAAAGTGGTGTATTTTTATGAAAAAACTGCTTGCATAAGTGATTTAAAAAATTAGATTTTTCGCTTTCAGAAGAAAAAAAAAGTAGCTGTTGTATCAGAACTTTGAATGGTCTAAAATATTGTGATGTCGGATATTCACTATCTTTTCTACTTTACGAGATCTAAACAGGACTGACGGACGGAGAGACATTCCGCACAAAACTTATAGCGTCTTTTCCCCTTTCCAGGGCCGCTAAAAATCTAAGCTTTTCCAGGGATCCGAACTAGTTAGTTCCATCGCTTAACAACCATGGCGCGATGTGGTTCATTGCAACCAGGTTGACAGTCGTGTGCGCGTGAAGTTTTCTTTTCGTGTTCAAAAGTTGTGTTTTTATGTCTAGGAAGTAGTTTGTATTGGGGACGTGTTTTTGTGTCGAGACTAGTGTGTGTGTGTTTACGTCACGCTTAATTCCAGTATTGTTCTTGTAGCGGAGAGAGCTTTCTAGCAGTAGAATCTAGTTTCGCTACAGTTTCACTGTTTCCCCGTTTTTACGGTACGTAAGTACATAAATGTGAAAATCGGGTTGATATGTCGGTACCGATGTCATCCCATAGAGGAACCCGTAAAACCCACCTTGACACTTACAAACAATTTGGAAAAAAAATGTGCTGACCTTAAAAATGTAAACGTTTTAAACTGTTACATAATATTACTTAGCAATCTTTGTGTATTGATTGGAAGTTATATAATATTGCTTAGCAATCTTTGTGTATTGATCGTAAGTTATATAATATTACTTTGCAACCTTTGTGTATTGATCGTAAGCTATATAATATTAGATTTATAATCAAATAAATAATTTCACAAAATGACTTTGAAAACGTGAACCATAAGACCCAGAAATAACTTGCTCCAGTGTTTCGCTCCACTAGAGTGCGTAGAGTTAAACAGTGAGACTGTAGAGTGCGTAGAGTTAAACAGTGAGACTGTAGAGTGCGTAGAGTTAAACATTGAGACTGTAGAGTGCTGAGAGTTAAACATTGAGACTGTAGAGTGCTGAGAGTTAAACATTGAGACTATAGAGTGCAGAGAGTTAAACAGTAAGACTATAGAGTGCTGAGAGTTAAACATTGAGACTATAGAGTGCAGAGAGTTAAACAGTAAGACTGTAGAGTGCTGAGAGTTAAACATTGAGACTGTAGAGTGCGTAGAGTTAAACATTGAGACTGTAGAGTGCGTAGAGTTAAACATTGAGACTATAGAGTGCAGAGAGTTAAACAGTAGGACTGTAGAGTGCTGAGAGTTAAACAGTAAGACTGTAGAGTGCTGAGAGTTAAACATTGAGACTGTAGAGTGCTGAGAGTTAAACATTGAGACTGTAGAGTGCTGAGAGTTAAACATTGAGACTGTAGAGTGCTGAGAGTTAAACATTGAGACTGTAGAGTGCGTAGAGTTAAACATTGAGACTGTAGAGTGCTGAGAGTTAAACTTTGAGACTGTAGAGTGCTGAGAGTTAAACACTTTGATCAGCAAATAAACAGAAACTCATAATGCAGGATCATATTTAAAACTAAATTATTGAAGACAAAAAGTTAAGCCTCGAGAGAAAGACCTTCATGTTTCTACTTTCACGAGAACGATGCTAAACCTCTGGAAGTCACGTGGGTTATATCTACCACATGCAAGTAAACTAGACATTGACCTTGAATCTCCACTTCTTCTTGTTGAACATGGTGGTAATTGTTGCAGTTCAGAGGCACCAGAAAAGTGACTAGGAGGGGCACCTATTTCAAACCCCACCAGGCCACAGATGTAGATACATTCTTTAGGAAAGAGGCGAGTTTGAGTTTTTGAACGGCATAACGAGGAAAATCAAAACTGTCTGACGGTGGGGAAGGGGGGTGTAAAAATAAACAAACTTCCGGGCGCCCTATGACCACGCCCACTGGTTGAGAAGCGAGAAATACAGATTGGAACAAAAGACATGAATACATGACGTCTCGATGGCTTAAAGGGACAAACTAATTGAGATGTTTCAGGGGAAATAAAATCCTTATCACTGATTGGCTCACATTCCAGTGAACTCATCGACTAGTGCAGGTCAACTGGTTGGGAAATCGGTTGAGATGAAAGTTGGTTGCGGAGGGGAGATAATGGATAGGGAAATGCTGGAAGTAGAGGGAAGAATAGATTACTGAGAACACAATAGACAGGAAGGTTGATCTGTTAATACGATCAGCCCGGTGTTCCGGTAACTGAACATCTTATCCATCCTTTGTTGTTAATTCATAGTTTATCAGGGTTTTAGTTGATAATAGTTGAGTTTGATAATAGTTGAAGTTGATAATAGTTGAGGTTTATTATAGTTGAAGTTGATAATAGCTGAAGTTGATAATAGTTGAAGTTGATAATAGTTGAAGTTGATAATATCTGAAATTGATAACTGTTGAGGTTGATTATAGTTGAAGTTGATAATAGTTGAAGTTGATAATAGTTGAAGTTGATAATAGTTGAAGTTAATAATAGCTGAAGTTGACAATAGCTGAAGTTGATTGTACTTTTGCTGTCCATGACAGAGAAGGATCCTCGAAATACCGAATAGAAAAATACTTTTTGTATGGATTCGAAGACCTCCAAGCCTATCAGTTGACCACCGTCTCTCCTTGGACCAAGCTCGATGCCGCTCTACAATCCATTGGACGGATGGGACGGTGGAAGTTTCCACTGTTCGAAATGATCGGAAGTGTGAATCAAACCTAAAGACACTTGACCTGACCTTTGCACTCCATCAAGTGACATTACACTAAGGACTGTTAAAATTCTATGGATGGCATTCCACTGAAACTTTTTACAATTTGTCAATGCTTACGACCCAATGGATTGTTCTGTCGATATTTAGTTTGCTGTTAATGTGAGAAGCTTTGCAGGGACGCTACCCTGGTCTACTAAAAAGATCATCTCAGATGTCGGCTTACCATTAATAGCATAAAGATGAAAAACATGTCAGAGACTGGCTTCCGTCAGGGACATCGGGAGAACTCTTATAAATACCGCGGTGCATATATTTGAGAAAATCTAACGTCGAAGACAGATGCAGACGACGAATGGAATACTTAGATCAATCCCCCCCCCCCCAAGAGGGCTACTCTGCGACAGTTGTGACAAAATATGTAGATCATAGTTGGGATTTGGGTAAGATATAAGTCTTATTATTTGCGATATAGAAACATACCTAACTATGTTTAATTCATAGCAAATTAATTTGTTTTTAGCAGACGTAAAACAATACAATATCTCGCATTGGTATTATTATTAGCAAAAACAAAACAGAACCCAGTTGCGTAGCTAGGGTACATGATGTCCGGTACGGCAGCGCCCCATGAAAAAAAAAAAGAAAATACAGGGAAAATACTTTTTTTGAAAAAAATGAAATGTATTTTTTTTCCTTATAGTATTTCTAATTTGAAAAAAAAAATCGATTTTACAAAAATAATCTACAAATGAATCTTCTTGCTGGCAAAACTATCAATAATTTTACCGAAATGAATTTTTTCCACCACTCGATGAATAATTTTTAAAAATTGGTTAATTGTGAATTTGTCATCGCAAGTTCTTGATCAACTTTAGTTTTTAAAAACTTCGCTTGCATCTTTCTACTCTTAGAATCGTCTGAAAAACTGCAAATAAAACATGTCAATTTTTGGAACTAAATCACTTAAATTACTGACAATCATTTTGACTCCCAGTAGAGCATAGGGCCGAAAAGGTTCTACGCCTTCAGACTGGGCTATTCCATTCCATTGGGTCCTTGTTGAACTTTGCCTCTTGGTCTATCTCCTTCATGTTTGCTTTGGTCTGCCAGCGGTTTGTCTCCCTGTGGGTTCCAGTCTTGCAATGTTTTCTGCTTTGCTTCGCTTGGCATTAGGACTCAATCATCTAGCTAGTTGTTTTTTTTAAAATATAAAACTCAAGAGCTCCACAGGTCAATGTTTCGGGAATCTCACATGTGTAAAGCAAGTGTGTTAATAGAATTTCGGGTCCTCTGAAGAAACTGCGACAAACCGTTGAATCCTCTTTCGCTCTAGACGAAATTCGTTTTTGTCAATGAACATATGAGCAATATCGAGATTGATTTCGATCTAAGGATTAACTGGTTGGGAAGGTGACAAAAATAGTTATTTATCTGTCACATCACGACTTGCTCAAATCTGCTGATTATGTGTTAAAACATCCTTTCCATGGAAGAATAAATTCTCCTTAGTATCTCTGTAACCCTTTAGGTGTGTTAATACAGAATCTTCACCTTTTTCCCCTGACATTTTATTCTTGTTGATAACATTTCATAGAGGTTCTACACCTGCACCTGCACCAATCCCCAGATCTGAGCACACGCTTTCGGCAAAGGTAATACTGGTTTCAATAATGACCTCCCGAGTAGTAGTCAAGAATCTTTAATGTTCGCAATTTGAGTGCGCAGTTTCGAATTGTCAATTTTTTTTAAGTGTTTGGGTCAGAAAATTAATAGACTTGATAGCAACAATTGACTCAATTCCTTCAGATCTAGCATTAGTCAATGTCTCCAGTTTCTTTATATTTAGACAACTTATCCCTAGCGATCAAGTGGACTTCGCTGGCGCTCAGGCGGGCTTCAGTCAAGTGTTTAAGGCTAGGAAGCAGTACATTCTTTTCGAAATGACTAACATTTAAAAGAAATACTGTCAAATGAAAATAAGCTTCGACATCGATCGAGATCTAGATTTATATTTATAAACTATTGATATATATGAAACAAGGGTGCTGAAGAATGAAGCAAAAACAAATGTAACATTATAACTTTGTGCCTGCCAGGGCATTGGTGAATGAAACAACATCTACCATGTTCCTTATAAAACAAGGGGGAGAATCAAAGCACGTTGCCTTCAGAGTTTTAAACAAATCGTTAAGTCATTTGTGTTTGTTTGTTCTTGTCTGTACACTCACTAGTACAGTGTGTAGGTGTTACTGATATGCTTAGGGGAATATGAAATTAATACATACTGGGGTTTTAGTTTGATACCTTTCACGACTTGATGCACCGAGCGGCCCGCACCACCCGCACATTGGTAGCTACGCCCCTGACAGAACCAAACGTACCTAACAATCATGTTGGAGTGAGTGACAGTGAATCCCTTGTTTAGAATCAATCATGGTAGAGTGAGTGACATTGCATCCCTTGTTTAGAATCAATCATGGTAGAGTGAGTGACATTGCATCCCTTGTTTAGAATCAATCATGGTAGAGTGAGTGACATTGCATCCCTTGTTTAGAATCAATCATGGCATTACTGTTTTAATAGGTTTAAACTAACGTTGTTGAGATCCAATGTCCAGGTTCCACCCTCCCGGCTCCGTGAATTTGTGACTTGAATAGAGGTATTGTAAAAAAACAACAACATTGGTCTCAATTTTATAGTGAATGTTCTTTATGCACTGATTTTTTCGACGTCTGGGCCTATTTCTTTATTCTATTTGTTTCTTTGCAATCCAAGTTTGTACAAGTTTGAGAACCAAGCTTGAAAATATTTGAAACTGATGAGAAATTAGTAGTATTTTGTTTTGTTTTTATTTGCTGTGGTTGCTACTGTTGTCGTTGTTTTGTACTAGTACACTGGTCACGACTATACTGGTCACTGCTTCACTGATCACTACTATATTGGTAAATACACTGGCCACTATTTTACTGGACACTTCTACGCTGATCACAAGACCTTTTATTAACTTTATTTTTTTCAAGGAAAACGTAACTCGTTATTGATGCTACCCACGCCAATTATCTCCTCCTTGTGGTTTTCACCTCCTCTTCGGACCGTGTGGGAGGCGGGGGGGGGGGGGTATAGCGAGTTACATTAATAAATACTTTACTGAGTAGCACAGAAAGGGGCATAACTCCAAACAAAAACGTCAATGCGACTGGGCAACGGAACTCAAAGAAAATGTTTACTTCCCTCGAGTCATCACACAAGAGACTTCCGAGATATCCCCAGAATAAGTTTCAAATCCCCAAGACTACCAATTAACAGATGTGTTGTGCCCCTTTGAGGCCTGAATGGCACGTAAAGCAGGAACACAAATGTGTCATCTTCAATGCAGTGCATCCATTGGCTGCCATCGGGTCTAATGCAAGGTCTCATGGGAACGTCACAAGATACGTTTTCTTTAGCGTAATTATGTAAATAGAACACTCCCAAAAATGTGAATGAGCAAACTTAATATTAAATACCATCATCTAAAATATTTTGCTATGGCACAATGTAGCATATAACACAACCAAAAGATATTATTGTTCCCAAATTGTTTGAAATCTTCATTTTCTAGAGATCTGAACCAGGAGTGGGCAAATTACGGACGGCAGACCACATACAGCACGCCGGAATGTTTTGTGCAGCCCGCAGACAGAAATCAGATATTGCTACATTTAAAAAATGCAAATATCTCCAAATAAATCATTGCAAATATCTCCAAATAAACCATTGCAAATATCTATAGAAATTCAATCTTCACACTTCTGATTTTGATCAATAAGAAGAGGAGGCTAAAAAAAAACACATTGTCGCCACCATGGGCGTAGCCAGGATTTTTTTTCGAGGTGGAGTTTTGGGCGCAATTGGATTTAAAGGTTTAAAGTAAACGAAGATTATTCTTATTGGCAATATTCGAAACATTCAGACACAAACTCAAGAGAGTATTTATTCAATGCTATGAAGAACTGTGCTGAAAGAGTTGAGTTGCTTTAGAACAAGATGGCAAGTGTAACAACTGATGGAGCCCGTGCTTTGACTGAGAAAAACTTTTTTTTGGGATATTACCAAGAGCAATATCCCAACCATAAACTCTAAACGGGTATGTTTGCACAAAGCGGCATTGAATATCAAACACAGTATCGACCTGTACATCTCAGTGATCAAACTTATCACAGCTACGGTCTTAACCACAGGCAGTTCCGAGAAGTACTTGAAGATTTGTGTACTCACAATTAGAAAAAAAAACGCTAGCTTTGTATAATGTCTTTTAATTCTCATATATACTGTATTATTCAGTATTTAGTAGATAATTATTATTATTATTTACTTTTCATTATTTTTTGGAGGCGCGGTGGCTGAGCGGGTTCGAATCCTGATGAAGACTGGGATTTAAATTTTGGGATCCTTGGGCGCCTCTGAGTCTGCCCTGATCTAATGGGTACCTGACATTAGATGGAGAAAAGTAAAGACGGTTGGTCGTTGTGCTGGCTACATGACACCCTCGTTAACCGTAGCCAACAGAAACAGATTACCTTTACATCATCTGCCCTATAGATCACAAGGTCTGAAAGAGAAACTTAATATATTGTTAGACAATTAGTTAGACACTTAGTTTAAATTAGAGACGATCTGTAGTAGACTAACTTTGAACGCGACCTTTTTTTTTATAGTGACGACATAGGTATTGGGCTAGAGATTATTGATGTCGACTTTTAAGACAGTTACCGCTAGGCTCTTGAAGGGATAACATCACATTTAGTGACTGACTCGACTGTAGCCCATTCTGTATTTCAGTTCGTTATTCTATTTCCTCACGAGTGAACTTGGTAACTGTGCATTGATTCTTCTGTTGTGACCATGTATGTTTCTTGTTCGTACTCGCCTATGTAATACACCATACTGTAGACCCAAGCATCTTGGATTATAGTGTTTCTAAACCTCCGACAACAGTTACGTTGGCGGCCCTTCTCTTGACAGCTAGGGTGTTGAAGGCAGCGCAATCAGAATAAATAGTGCTTTCTCTCTTGTGTTGCATAGCTGGTAGTCCGTGACTCACTGTTGTACAGCCTTGAGGCCTCCATTTCGGTCGTTTCAGTGAGCTTCCGGTTTTCCCAAAACTCTTGGTCTGGGTCGAAGCAGCTTTCCCTATGTCTTTTTGGATCTCCTTTTCTAGAGACAGGTCAGCTTGACTTGCTAGGTAGCACAACTCATGAATGGCATTAAGAGGGTTTTCATCAATGAAATCTATCGATACATATTCTTTGCATTCAAGTTTCGACTAGGCTGTACGTCCCTGCGTCTCTCTTATAAACAACACACACACACACACATGCGCACACACACACACACACGCACACACGCACACACACACACACAAACACACACGTGCGCGCGCTGCAATGAATGTAAATCCCAAGATACTTTTTTTTAGAAAAACACACACACACACACAAATTGAGAGAAAACTTCATGAACGATTGTAGGACATCTTGGCAGGTAGGCTTATCCACTGAAATGAATAGCAACAGGTGTCTTGTCTTGTTGGCTAACCCATCCAGGTGAGATAAGCGGGTATCTTGCAAAAGGTAAAAAAAACAAATTCAGTGGACTGGGATCAAATGTAAGCAGATTGTGGGACACCAATTGGTTCGCGGAGAAAAAACTACCAAAGACGTCAGGGGAGATAAAGGAGAGGGAGTTACGTATAAAGGAGAGAGGCATAAATTAATGTATCCAGAGAGACAGTGAAATAAATAAACTGTAAGCAGCGTGTACTACCAAATGTCATGGCTACGGTTGTAACATCGCCAGTAAATGTAGCAATGTGTGAAGTAACAGTGTGTCACATCACAAGTGTGGGTCAATGTTTTATAGCACAAAGTGTGTCAGTGTGAGACATGACCAGTGTGTGTCAGTGTGAGACATGACCAGTGTGTGATATGACCAGTGTGTGTCAGTGTGTGACATGACCATTATGTATCAGTGTGTAACATGACCAGTGTGTGTCAGTGTGAGACATGACCAGTGTGTAACATGACCAGTGTGTGTCAGTGTGAGACATGACCAGTGTGTAACATGACCAGTGTGTGTCAGTGTGTGACATAACCATTATGTATCAGTGTGTAACACGAACAGTGTGTGTCAGTGTGTGACATGACCATTTATTAACTCCCTTGGATATTCTTTAATTCAATTGTTCAATCACTGTTGTTTCTCGAAGTCTTGACATTTTGTTGATGTTTTTTTTTTTTTTACAATTAAACAAGAAAAACATTAAAAAATACTTTTTAAAAAATAAAGCTTATACGAAGTGTAACTGCATCACTCATGTCGTTAAATTTGTAATAGATCTAGACCAACAACACTAAATCTGTGCGATTAGAAATATTTTTACCAATTCTTTTTGTTTAGCGCTATTTCATGCTTTTAGCTTTCTCACTACGCTATGATCCTATCATTTGTCTGGACCAGTTGGGAATATGTGGGGGGCGGGGGGAGAAAGGGATATCTTATCTGGGTGAATTTTGTCGAAATCGCTTTTTATAAGCATTTCTAAAATAAAAAAGGGGAGAATGACATGAGTTCGAAATCATGGCTCAAGCTCCACAAGCCCACATACTAACCACTATGCTAGTGAGGTGCTTATGAAACTAGAATGTTGTAAAATTAACTATTATTTGTTTCGAACTTACTTTAAAGCCTCTACCTATAAAGGGGAATAAATTACCACTTCAGTCAAGCACTATTTCTTTCCCTTGTTTGACACCAAACAAAATAATTAATTACCATTAATCACTGGCGGATCCAGAACTTTGGAGTGGGGGGGGCGATTTTTTTCCAAACCCTAACCCTAACGCCCAGTAAACCCTAACCCTATGCATAAACGTGCGTACAGCATATATATATATATATATATATTATATGAGAATAAAATAAGACTGTTTCTCAATCTTCGGAGAAAAAAACAGAAAAAAAAAAGTCTTTCTCTTGCAAGCTTGGGGGTCTGGGAGAGCGCTGTAAGCTTCCTCAGTGGGGTTTGGGGCGAAGCCCCGACGCCCAAAAGCGTTTTCTTGCATTTTTCTCTGCAGAAACGCATTATTTTGACATCTACAGCTTATTATTTATTAGTTGGGTTCGGGGCGAAGCCCCGACGCCAAAAGCGTTTTCTTGCATTTTTCACGGCTGAAACGCTTTCTCCTGACATCTACAGCTCATTACTTATTAGTGGTGTTCGGGGCAAAGCCCCGACGCCAAAAGCGTTTTCTTGCATTTCTCACTGCAGAAACGCATTCTCCTGACATCTACAGCTTATTATTCATCAGTGAGGTTCGGGGCGAAGCCTCGACGCTAAAAGCGTTTTCTGGCATTATTCACTGCAATAACGCATTCTCGTGCCCTTCATTCTATTATAAAGTGCCTTTTGAATAATGAGAAAAATATTCTAATATGAATTTATAGTCCCTTTATACATTGCAAATAAAACCGATTTGTTCTTTGAAAAGATTAGATACCCCACATATTTAGATTAAGGTTTTGAGGATCGCCGCCGAAAAAAAAATATTCGATTAATAATATTAAATAAAATTCTAGCATACATTGTGAGGTATAGTCCTAAATTTATTTAACTAGAAAAATATGAGATAGAGTAAAGGTTGGAATAAGTCGACTAGGAAAAGATTATCTGGCTTTTGAACTCATCTCAACCGTGACTGTTATATTGAAAAATTTCGTTTGAATTATAACTTTTCCAAAGCAAAGTCTTTCTTAAAATAGTTATGATAAATTCATGTCAAATTACACAAACTCTGTCCGGAAAGGGGAAGGGCGGTAAAATGAAAACTATTAATTCTCGCTCCTTTTTATAATTTCTGCTATTGATTGCATTTTGCATTAAAGAATAGGGGTTGGGCGACTCGATATAAGAATTTACTTTATAGCATATATAAATTATATTAGTGACAGATTTTTTAAATTTTGTAATTTCTTACTATAATACAAAAAGAAAAAGTATTCATTTGTCCGATGGGGGAAGGGGATTGCATGTATCGCACTTCCACCTGTTTATATTATATAGATATTCGACTAATTTTGTTCACATACTATGATTTCTCCGTAACAGTGGGACCACACTCAAAGATGGGAAGGGCGGTGGAGGTATTTTCTCTTCCCCTTCCAATCGGCCAACAGGTGAACGAAATTATATAAAGACCGGTTAAAATACCAATAACAAGTTTTAATCTTATAGATATTTAATTGATTCTGTTAGCAAACTGTGATTTCTACAAATAAATAGGACCGCCCCCCACTCGAAAGTTTATGGTGGGGGGGGGGGCGGATTGATGCCATCGCCCCCTCCCGACCCTACCAAATCGGCCAAAATACTAGAAGGGGGGGGGGCGAAATAATCTAAAAATAGGTTGAAATATAAATAATTAGTATATATTATTAACATAAGTAATAAATTCGCATACAAATTGTGTGAATTCTATACTATAATTCGTCCGCCCCCCCCCAGGGGGGGTCGGCCGAGTGGGGGGGGGGGCGATCGCCCCTACCGCCCCCCCCCCCTGGATCCGCCAGTGCCATTAATTAACTAACTAATTGGTTAATTTTTAAAAATTGATTTTTGTGTTGACGGGTAAAAGAAATTGTGCAAAATTTCAGCTTGATCCAAGATTGGGTGTCGGAGGAATAGCGTGTACAAACATTTTTACCAGACAGACAGACAAACAGAGTGAGTAGATATAAGCTTTGTAAAAAAAAAAACTTGACGCGTACACAACATGACACCTAGATATTTCTAGAAGGCTCGTTTTTACATCGCAAGAAGCCTCTGACCTATTTCTATTTGTGCTAGTTTAGAGCACATAAATAAATGACGTCAAAAACAAGATTTTTTCTCCTTTTTGAAATGCTAGAAAATACTGTTATAACTAATGAAAAACCTGATTCTGATTGAAATAGTAATCGAGGGTTCTCACGATTTGTAGGCTAATCGATTCTTAACAATGTCAAGGACTCTGCTGAAGGCTGCTAAAGTAGTGCACACCAATGATCAGATGCATGTTAAAGTCCATAGCTCATCAACACTTTCTACATTCTCTACACCGGATACACCGAAATAACTAGCTAGTTAGAGTCATCTGCCATAGATGAGAATCGCTGGTTGTAAACAATGTTCAAGTCTAGGTCACTGGCGAACCGCTATCTCGTCATGTGACACCATACAATTTGCACACGTCGATTTAAAAAAGAAAAGTGTTGTTGTTTTTTCAGAAGAGTACAATGACCAGTGTCTCTTAGAAGTCTCTTCTTACGACATCTATTTACAGTGTTCAACACAATAGCAGGGTACGGTAACTCCCGACGATTCACAATGACCTCCCCTACCCGGAAATGAAAATTGGAGAGTGAGAAAATAAAAAAGTAACATGCTTGCTTGCATTATCGAACCAATTTAGAAACCAATTAATATTTATGAAGTAATTTAAAATTATAAATCACTTTTTTGTGAAACGAAAGTCTTTCTTTGTTTGTTTGTTTTTAATTGAATAGCGAAACCGTAATCACGTATAAATTAGCACGGTAAAAAAAAAAATATTTTAACGGATTTCCTGGCATTCAGATTAAGAGAATATCGCTCTTGTTGTCATGGTAACCCTATCAACATAAAAAACAAAAGTGTGTTTCCGGTGACATTATCAGTTACTCTCCAGTGTCTTGACTGGCCAACGGATTATCACGCTCCTCGGGGCAGACAGTTAAAAAAAAAAACGTTATCTATAGAGTGAATTTCTTGAGCGAAGGAATAGTTGCTTGGCACTTTGATGTCACGGCGTGGGTCTGGGAGTCTTTTGGACTTCAAACTTCCGTCTGTCTGCAAGAAAGTGCAGCCATGATGTATGACTTGTTTCTCATCGTGACTCTCAGGGAGCTATAGTCAAAGTAGGAGACTAGAAGTTGATCCGCTTCTACGGTCAATGATTAATGATAGTGTGGTCAACACAATGACCAGCCGCTATGACGTCAGCTGGGTGGACAGGGTCGTCATGTAATCTCTAGCCAAAATGGACAAATAGAAAGAGGAAGGCTGGCGAGTAGAAGATAGATAGAAAGTTATGCTATGATAGAGAGAAAAATAGAGATAGAGAGACACTTAGAGATAGACAAAGAGAGAGAGAGAGAGACAGAGTAGCCGGTTAGAGATAGACAGGGAGATAGAAAGAGAGATAGACAGAGAGAGACAAATAGAGTGAAAAGGGAGAGAGAGAGAATGACGGAGAGGGAGACAAAGAAGGAAAACATGGAGAGAGTGAGACAGAGAGAGAGAAAAAGACGGAGAAACATAAAGGGAGACAGAGAAAGAGAGAAGCAGAATGGGAAAAAGACAGAGAGAGTTAAAGAGTCAGAGAGAGGAGATAGGGACAGAGAGACATAGATGGAGAAAGAGGAGAGAGACACAGAGAGAAAGAGAGGGACAGAGAGACGAGAAAAGAGAGACATAGAGAGAGAAAGAGAGAGACAGAGAGAGAGAAAGAGAGAGACAGAGAGAGAGAGAAAGAGAGACAGAGAGAGAGAAAGATAGTGACAGAGAGAGAAAAGGAGGGAGAGACAGAAAGGGAAAGAGAGAGACAAAGAAAATGAGAGAGGCATAGAGAGAGAACGAATGAGAGTGGAATAAATTTGGCAACTAATTCAAGACATTCTCTATTTTTCTTAGCTGCCACCTTTGCAGCAGGGAGTCAAACAGACGCTGAATACTTACGTTGTGCACTGTGATAAACAACTTGCCAGATGATACGATACGCAACATGTAAGCATAACCTCTTGTAACGCAAGCCTCAGAGCACTCTCTATCTGTACAAACAACAACCAGGCATACCTCTCTTTGAGACTTTGACATTATTGCCTAATCAGGGATTGTTTGTTGCACGGAAATGTTAAAAAAAAATACCTTGATATTGTGAGCCACATAGTGAATCAATATCATGAACCAGTCAAATAAACTAACACCGTAAAAACGAAGTATGGACGAGTCGTAAGCAATGGTAAAATGTCTTAAATAAATAATCAGGGACATAGACGCTACTGTCTGTGCAGACATGTCAAGTGTGGTCACGCAATGTATCAACTTCAGGATACACATGGGAGTAACCCACCCGCCCAAGGTGTTTACTTCTGGTTACAAACAGAAATATCCTTTCGATCTTCACTTTTTAATATACATGGGAGTATCCTACCCGCCCATGGTTTTTATTTCTAATTATAAACGAAGTATATTTCGATCTTTACTTTTGAATATACATGGGAGTATCCCTTCAGAGTCTTTACCTTTGAGCATTCTGGTGTATTCCTTCAGATCTTTTATATATCTAGACAAAGTGCATGTTGCTTAAAGATTTCTTTTCAACTGGACATTCGCAGGTCTTAACTACTGGACACAAACAAACACTAATGTACTCCCCAGTAACGACTACTGGACACATACTTGTGTACCTCCACCAGGTCTCGACTACTGAACACACCAGTGTACCCTCCCCCAAGTCTCGAATATTGGACACACACCAGTGTACCCTCCCCCAAGTCTCCACTATTGGAGAACACCATTGTATCCCCCCTCAAATCTCGACTATTGGACACACACCAGTGTACCCCCCCTCAAGTCTCGACTATTGGACACACATCAGTGTACCCTCCCCCCAGTCTCGACTACTGGACACACATCAGTGTACCCTCCTCCCAGTCTCGACGCTTGGACACACATCAGTGTACCCTCTCCCCAGTCTCGACTACTGGACACACATCAGTGTACCCTCCCCCCAAGTCTCCACTACTGGACACACACCAGTATACCTCCCCCCCCCAGTCTCGACTACTGGACACACATCAGTGTACCTCCCCCCAAGTCTCGACTACTGGACACACATCAGTGTACCTCCCCCCAAGTCTCGACTACTGGACACACACCAGTGTACCCTCCCCCCAAGTCTCGACTACTGGACACACACCAGTGTACCTCCCCCCAAGTCTCGACTACTGGACACACACCAGTGTAGCTCCCCCCAAGTCTCGACTACTGGACACACACCAGTGTAGCTCCCCCCAAGTCTCGACTATTGGACACACATCAGTGTACCTCCCCCCAAGTCTCGACTACTGGACACACATCAGTGTACCTCCCCCCAAGTCTCGACTACTGGACACACATCAGTGTACCTCCCCCCAAGTCTCGACTATTGAACACACATCAGTGTACCTCCCCCCAAGTCTCGACTACTGGACACACACCAGTGTACCCTCCCCCCAAGTCTCGACTACTGGACACACACCAGTGTACCTCCCCCCAAGGCTCGACTACTGGACACACATCAGTGTACCTCCCTCCAAGTGTCGACTACTGGACACACACCAGTGTAGCTCCCCCCAAGTGTCGACTATTGGACACACAAGTGTACCCTCCCCCCAAGTCTCATCTATTGGACACACATCAGTGTACCCCCCCCCAGTCTCGACTAGTGGACAAACATCTGTGTACCCAAACCTCAAGTCTCGACTACTGGACACACACCAGTGTAGCTCCCCCCCCAGTCTCGACTCTTGGACACACATCAGTGTACCCCCCCTCCCCCAGTCTCGACTAGTGGACAAACATCTGTGTACCCAAACCTCAAGTCTCGACACACATCAGTGTACATCCCCCCAAGTCTCGACTACTGGACACACATCAGTGTACCTCCCCCCAAGTCTCGACTACTGGACACACATCAGTGTACCTCCCCCCAAGTCTCGACTACTGGACACACATCAGTGTACCTCCCCCCAAGTCTCGACTATTGAACACACATCAGTGTACCTCCCCCCAAGTCTCGACTACTGGACACACACCAGTGTACCCTCCCCCAAGTCTCGACTACTGGACACACATCAGTGTACCTCCCTCCAAGTGTCGACTACTGGACACACACCAGTGTAGCTCCCCCCAAGTGTCGACTATTGGACACACATCAGTGTACCCTCCCCCCAAGTCTCGACTATTGGACACACATCAGTGTACCCCCCCAGTCTCGACTAGTGGACAAACATCTGTGTACCCAAACCTCAAGTCTCGTCTACTGGACACACCCCAGTGTAGCTCCCCCAAGTCTCGACTATTGGACACACACCAGTGTACCCTCTCCCCAGTCTCGACTATTGGACAACACCAGTGTACATCCCCCCAGTCTCGACTATTGGACACACACCAGTGTACCCTCTCCCCAGTCTCGACTATTGGACAACACCAGTGTACATCCCCCCAGTCTCGACTATTGGACACACACCAGTGTACATCCCCCCAGTCTCGACTATTGGACACACACCAGTGTACCTCTCCCCAGTCTCGACTATTGGACACACACCAGTGTACATCCCCCCAGTCTCGACTATTGGACACACACCCACCAGTATACCTCTCCCCAGTCTCGACTATTGGACACACACCAGTGTAGCTCCCCCCAAGTCTCGACTATTGGACACACACCAGTGTACCTCCCCCCAGTCTCGACTATTGGACACACACCAGTGTACCTCTCCCCAGTCTCGACTATTGGACAACACCAGTGTACCTCCCCCCTCAAGTCTCGACTATTGAACACACATCAGTGTACCTCTCCCGAGTCTCGACTATTGGACACACACCAGTGTACCTCCCCCCAGTCTCGACTATTGGACACACACCAGTGTACCTCTCCCCAGTCTCGACTATTGGACAACACCAGTGTACATCCCCCCAGTCTCGACTATTGGACACACACCAGTGTACATCCCCCAAGTCTCGACTATTGGACACACACCAGTGTACCTCTCCCCAGTCTCGACTATTGGACTCACACCAGTGTACATCCCCCCAGTCTCGACTATTGGACACACACCCACCAGTATACCTCTCCCCAGTCTCGACTATTGGACAACACCAGTGTACCTCCCCCCTCAAGTCTCGACTACTGGACACACACCAGTGTAGCTCCCCACAAGTCTCGACTATTGAACACACACCAGTGTACCTCCCCCCAGTCTCGACTATTGGACACACACCAGTGTACCCTCTCCCCAGTCTCGACTATTGGACACACACCAGTGTAGCTCCCCCCAAGTCTCGACTATTGGACACACACCAGTGTACCTCCCCCCAGTCTCGACTATTGGACACACACCCGTGTACCCTCTCCCCAGTCTCGACTATTGGACACACACCAGTGTAGCTCCCCTCAAGTCTCGACTATTGGACACACATCAGTGTACCTCAACCCAAGTCTCGACTACTGAACACACACCAGTGTAGCTCCTTCCAAGTCTCGACTACTGGACACACACCAGTGTACCTCCCCCCAGTCTCGACTAGTGGACAAACATCAGTGTACCCCCTCAAGTCTCGACTACTGGACACACACTTGCGAATCCCCCCTCCCCCCACTTTCAGGTCTCTACTTCTGACTGTCCGCCCTTATCTCTTCAAGCTGCGGTAATATATTTTTCATGTTGGTCTTATCAAAGTAAGGAAGTTCTACTAAAGCAATCAATAGGTCAAGGTTGTTTGGACGTTGTTTGTTTTCAACCTTTTTATTGACGAGTTTTTAATTTCCAAATTCTAAGACTCTACTTCACAGTGATTCAATTCTAGGTCAAGCCACTCCATTCCCCTCCATGCACACCCACATTTTTGTTTCTCTCTAGGTTCTTCCATTAGGATTTTTTTTCTCTGATCAATATGTTTTTTTTTCCCTAAGTTTTTTTCCCCCACAAGTAATGTGTGGTAATGTGTGGGTAATGAGTTAAAACACAAAAGCAATATTATATTTTTTTGCTTTCGCGTGAAAGCATTGCATCATGTACATTGTCAGTGTATCGAGATTTAGAATGATCTTCTACAGAGAGGGGGGGGGGATGGAGATCTTCATAACTAGACAGGATTGTGTGTGTGTTCATCTCTACATTGTGTCAACTCTGTGTTCCAATCCTTTTTAAATCGATACGCCATAAAGGGAAATAATATTTGTCAATAAACATTTCAAGCTTTGACTCGTTATAAACTGGGATGAAAGTATTAATTATTAAATAAAATGGATATATTAAAAACCATTAAAATGTCGATTTTTTTCTGGTTAAAGCGTTGAGAGAGTTTAGTTTGAGTTGAAGGGGAACGTGCGCCTAATGCTTTTTATTACTATTATTATTTTCTACTTCTTAGTTGTTTTCATATAAGCTTTGATTTGAATGTGGTTCATTTTGTAATACACATCGTACATATCATTTCTTTAATTTTCTCATTTAATTTGTTTGACTTCCACACTCAGTAACGACGTCTCGGATGTATAGAAGTGATCCTATCTAACATTGAACAGGAACCTAGTGAATTTAAATATTATTTTTGTAGAAGGAAAAATCATTTGTGGAGCTGGTAATGAAGACAATGTTCATAACCAACTCCATTATAATCCAATTCATGACAAACTTTTATTTGTAACTGTTTACTATACATACATGGATGGCTGCCTGGTCGTGCGGTTTGCGCGCTGGACTGTCGTTCGTATTTATCGACGGTCGAGGGTTCAAACCCTGCCCGCTCCCATCCCCCATCAACTCTGAAGGAACATCCGAATTATGTAAAACAAAAACATACAGTATACTTTTCATAAACATTCTGTCTCTGATAAAATCTTAACATTAATATTGAATTATTCTATTTTTCTCTTGCTGTCTTATGATTCCGTGTGGTCATTGTGCTGGCCACATGACAACCTCGTTAACCGTGGACCCTTACAGACAAGATCACAGGGTCTAAAAGGGGGAACACCTTTCAATTCCGCTGAAGCTGTCGTGGTCTTTTCATTCCTTCCAATGCTTCATGGTTACATAGTGTCTTGCCATAGTGTCTTGCCATACTGTCTTGCCAGTTAAAACTACATGCAAACCAAGGTATTCGGAGCCCTTCTAGAGACCTAACTCGGCTTAGAGCTGCACTTGCTTGTCCACTCGCCATCAGTAGTGCTGCCAAATCTATCACAGCAGAGTCCACTGTACTGTCGTACATTAAGTATTTCATTGGCCTCCTTCAGACGTAGAACGACTAAGGTTCATCTCAGAGCATACTTCCTCATGTGGCTGTGGAGCCCTATTTGGAGACACTCCCGTCCACAAAAAGCGCAGGTTAAGGTGGCTTTTGCTTCGATGGTAGAGGAGCTGGCCGTTTTTTCGGATTGTACGTTTTTCTTCCTGAGCTGAAACCCATGTACTTTCACCGTCCATAGCTTTCTTGGTCACTGTCTCTCTTCATCTGGTGCGGTCTAGCCGGAGTAACCACCATCTACACAGACGGGTCTGTGCAGACGCTCGAGGGAACTGTGAAAGCTGGGTACGGGGCGGTAGTCCGACTCTCTGGCAATCCCGAAAGTGACGAGCTCAGGGGATCCTGTCAGCAGAAAAACAGCCTCGAGGCTGAACTCGAAGCAATGTTCCAGGCACTGGACTGGGCGGAAGCGAAGATACGTAACGGGGCTGCGTCAGCCAACGACATAGTCCTTTTCACGGATTCGATGTCCGCACTAGAGGCCTTAGAACGGCTGGATAAAGGTGCTAGAAGGATATGGGACGTCCTAACGGTCGGAGGGCGTCTCCTACGATTCGGCGTGAACGTTACTTTGCAATGGGTGCCCGCCCATTGTGGGGTGGCCAGCCACGACTTGGTTGACCACCTCACGAAAACCGCGGTCGCAACAGCGCTCGAGCATGATGAACCGTGCACGTGTCAAAGTGTACGAGCCCTAGCCGATAAACGCTTGTTACACTTTGGTACGATGGCTGGGATTCTTCGGACAAGGGACGTGAGCTTTACCGGCAATGAGTAGACCAGACAAAGAGATGCATGGTGGCAATTGAATTGTGCGGAACAGGCGGTCCAAGCCCAGTTCCGGGTCGGACATTGTCCAATTGGTGCTTACCTCGGACGGTGGAAGGAGAATTACGACACACGGTGTCGCCATTGCATGGAGGACGACGAAACAATACGAATGCAGAGTTCTGCACGAAGGACGATTGGGACAAGGATTAGATAGCGAGATAACTGGTTCATGGCCGACACAAAGGCTGTCCTTGTACGGGGACAAGGCAACCTTAAAACTCACTGCTCGTTTCCTCTCACGTGCTCTAAGGGAGTAATTCCCAGCATGGTTTTTCGCTGCCAATGGGGTTTCTGAATCGGTGCGGTCTAGAGCAATGTCTTCCCAATTGCCAGTTTTGATGTTCACTGATTTGAGGTCCCGTTTTATTACATCTATGTAACGGAGGTGGGGGGCGACCATTTTTTTTTGTGCCAATCGCAAGTTGTCCATAGAGGATGATTAGGCCTAAGTGTTTAGTAACTTTAGTATCAGGTTATAATGAAATCACACCCGACACTTTCTTTGACCTCTATTTTAGTGACCTTTAATGGTTTCTTTTTTTCCCCCATTATTTTAACATCTCAACGACTGTATGAAAGTTGAATGTAGAAGAAATATTACGTGTGATTGTGGTGATGAAGACATTGTGAAGTAACAGAGACATTACCAAGTTTACTTCATAATAGATGAATATACATATACATTCATATAGATATATTGTATTTGTTACATAACAAATTTTATCTCATTTAAATCAAGCTAATTGTCACGTATAATCTATTTTTACCAATGCTCGAATGACCGGAAGTGTATTAGTTGTCAGACAGAAGAGGAGACCAGCGTGTGATATGTGCCATGACATTTATTGAAGTTTCTGTGTTTTGATTGAGTTGTTAAGTGTTTGATGTAATTACAGCTGAACCCAGGGACACCTAGACTTAGAGAGTAACTAAGGCAGTTTCTAGAGAGATTTAGACATATATAAAAGAAAGCTGTAACACTAATGTAATGAGCTAATAGTCGATTGTGACACTCAATGGTAACCTTTTTTTTCTTCTTATTCGTAGATAAACGCTAGATCTGGGTTTATTGTTGAAAGTAATACAATTAGAAGTTGAAACACAAAATGAAGATAATTACCAAATCACAAAGTGCAAGCTTTTAGATTGTTTTAGAGACCAATTGAAAGAAACATCAACATGAAGTAGTTCTGCTTTTACAAACAAAGAAAAACAAATTGTCAACCTGCAGAGTGGAAAATCTGTCAGCAGACATTGTTGCTTTGAAACACTATTGACTGCAGTTAACGGCCTTTGACCAGACGTCTGCTATAGTTTAATGTTAGACACTTGTGTCTAGTGATACGTATAATGTGTCTGACCTTTACTGTCACTTTTTTTTTTAACCAAGAACATTTCTGAAATGAAACCCAGTGTTACTCAGAATGTTCTAGATTGTAGACTATCTAGAATAATCTAGATTCTAGATGATCTTTTTATAACATAAAATGTGATAGATTACAATACCCTGTTAGAAACTTAGACTAGTTGAGTTAGGAACGCAGTAGAGTAGACTGATTGTGAACACAGTGACGACATAGATGTTGGGGATTAGAGAGTAGTGTAGACTTTGAGATCAGTTACTGTTAGGCTCTCAAAGGGATACCATCGTTGCAGTGACTGATTCGACTGTGACCCATTCGGTAGTAAAGATTGTTATTATATTTCCATCTCGAGTTACTGTGCATTACCTTGTTCCGTCAATTTTCATTCATTGTCACGTGATGTATATGTTCGGACTCGCATCTGTCATACACCCTACAAGGTACTCACGCATCTAGGATTATCAAGGTACTTTAGAAATACTACAAATACAACTTAGACACATACAGCCATTACAACCCTCACTGAGTAACTGATGATGAAACATGCGTGTATATGTTGTCCAAGACATTTAATGAGTCCTACTACTACTTCAAGATTTAAGTCAAATGATTCTGAGTTTGAAACTTAAAGATGGGTGCATGTTGTCTGTCTGTCCCTCTATCTGTTTCTTTCTATCTCTCCATCTCTCTCTGTGTCTTTTGTCTGTCTGTCCATCTATCTGTTTCTTTCTATCTCTCCATCTCTCTCTGTGTGTGTCATTTGTCATTAGTCTGTCCCTCTATCTGTTTCTCTCTGTCTATTCATCTCTCTCTGTCATTTGTCTGTTTGTCTCCGATTCTCTTACTCTTTTACTCTGTCTCTCTCCATCACTCTCTCTCTCTCTCTCTCTTATTTGTTTGTTTGTTTGAGCTTCTCTTAAGTTCTCATTTTATTTCACATTTTTGTCTTTTTTCTCTCGGGTCTCTCCCTATCTCTTTCTTAATGTCTCTCTATTTCTCTTTCTCCTTATCTCTTTCTTAATGTCTCTCTATTTCTCTTTCTCAATGTCTCTCTATTTCTATTTCTCCTTATCTCTTTCTCAATGTCTCTCTATTTCACTTTCTCAATGTCTCTCTATTTCTCTTTCTCATTATCTCTTTCTCAATGTCTCTCTATTTTTCTTTCTCAATGTCTCTCTATTTCTCTTTCTCCTTATCTTTTTCTCAGTGTCTCTCTATTTCTCTTTCTCCTTATCTCTTTCTCAATGTCTCTCTATTTCTCTTTCTCCTTATCTCTTTCTCAATGTCTCTCTATTTCTCTTTCTCCTTATCTCTTTCTCAGTGTCTCTCTATTTCTCTTTCTCCTTATCTCTTAATGTCTCTCTATTTCTCTTTCTCCTTATCTCTTTCTCAGTGTCTCTCTATTTCTCTTTCTCCTTATCTCTTTATTTCTCAATGTCTCTCTATTTCTCTTTCTCCTTGTCTTTCTCAATGTCTCTCTATTCTCTTTCTCCTTATCTCTTTATTTCTCAATGTCTCTCTATTTCTCTTTCTCCTTATCTCTTTATTTCTCAATGTCTCTCTATTTCTCTTTCTCCTTGTCTTTCTCAGTGTCTCTCTATTTCTCTTTCTCCTTATCTCTTTATTTCTCAACGTCTCTCTATTTCTCTTTCTCCTTATCTCTTTATTTCTCAATGTCTCTATATTTCTCTTTCTCCTTATCTCTTTTTTTCTCAACGTCTCTCTATTTCTCTTTCTCCTTATCTCTTTATTTCTCAACGTCTCTCTATTTCTCTTTCTCCTTATCTCTTTATTTCTCAATGTCTCTCTAGTTCTCTTTTTCCTTATCTCTTTATTTCTCAGTGTCTCTCTATTTCTCTTTCTCCTTATCTCTTTATTTCTCAACGTCTCTCTATTTCTCTTTCTCCTTATCTCTTTATTTCTCAATGTCTCTCTATTTTTCTTTCTCCTTATCTCTTTATTTCTCAATGTCTCTATATTTCTCTTTCTCCTTATCTCTTTATTTCTCAACGTCTCTCTATTTCTCTTTCTCCTTATCTCTTTATTTCTCAATGTCTCTCTATTTCTCTTTCTCAGTATCTCTTTTTTTCTCAATGTCTATTTCTCTTTCTCCTTTCCTGGCTTATTTTTAAATTTTAAAAAGTTTTTTGAAACTTTAAATCTTATTTAGAATGTTTCCCTGGTCTAGTGATATAAACATCTAAAAACAAACGTCTGGTTTGGATTCAACTTCTATCTCTTTTGTTTAACTTCTCAATTTGACAAAACAATTGACTAATGATTTCACATCAAATAGGTGGGGGATCGATACATAATTAGTATATAAAATTTGGATTTTTTTAACAAATTTGTACATATTTTTTTAATTTCCCCTAAAAAAAATGCCCCCCCCCCCCCCAAAAAAAAAATATGGGTTGAAATATTAAAAAAAACAACAACATATAAATCTACATAAATAACACATTATTTGCACACCTATTGTTTGTTTTTTGCACAAAAATACCCGTCAAACTCTGGTTGTGGGGGGGGGGGGGGGTAGTGCGAATACCGTCTTCCCTCCCACTAGATCCGCCAATGTCCATTACAAAATCGATTGACAACTATTGAATGAATCGATACGACTCCTATTGTTCTCCTTGTGAGCTCTGTGGTTTGTTTCCTAAAACCTGCCATTGGAAGATGTCCCCGTGTTTCGGTAAACATTCTGTACTGCCAAGAATTATTTGTTTGAAGTCTTCTTTTGGTTGTAGCTACATTGGGTCAGTGTGACCCGGCCAACGACCTGTATTGGAAAAGAGTTATTGGCCTTATTGTTGTAAAACGTGATCATCACATATCCGGTTGACAGCCAAATAGCCATGCCTGCAGTCATTCAGCCAATGGTTGGATAGCGTTTTAATGGCAATAAGGGAAGTAATTTAAAACTTTCAGAATTAGATCTAGGTTGTTTTTACAAAGCTTATATTAACTCTTGCCTGTCTGTACGGTAATACCTTCTCGAGTATGTTATTTCTCCCACACCCAATCTCGGATTAAGCAAATATATTTTTAAACTGACAACACAAGAATCAATAAAATAAATTAATAAAGTAGTTAATTAACTTTGAGCAATTAATTATTTTGTAAATGTGTAATTGACTGAAGTGGTGGTATAAGCTGAATTATTTCCCTTTATACGTCGTCGTCTCAGACTCTCAGTGAACATAAACATGAGAAATAGGCAGAGACTATAGCAACAATAGAATAACTATACAAAAGGGTACACTTCTTTTAACTTCTTTATATTATGTTCAACCATAAGTCTATCAGCAGGCTGGGTAAAGTTGGATTAGGAAGAACTTTCTACCTTGGTTTTTGATTGACTGTTGTAGACGTGTAATACATTATGTACCTCTGCCCCCATGTCTCTAATATGTTGAGACACATATTTTCATGTCATTTTTTACCCCTCCCCCACCCCGACCCCTTCCCAGAAAAAGAACTTGGTAGAATATAAGTCATTGGTTAATATGCATGACTGTATGCATGACGCGTAGGACGTAATCATCTTCTTTTTTGAAGTAACTTCTGTATTATATAAGATAAGATAAGATAAGATAAGACTCCTGGTTAAGCGAATGTATAGATCTAGTACATTCTTTAATATTCCAATCATGAGCATTTAGACTTAGAAGACAATGCGAAAAATTTTCGCGATAGTCCTTTCAAGAACGCCATAGTCCTTTCAAGACCAATATAGGATCTAGACCTAGATTTTTCTAGCCAAATTTACACGTATTTTTTTGTACTTTTAAAAAAATTATATCGGTCAAACTAATGTTTTCCCTTTGTGACCGACGAGCCAGTAATTCTTTTTCTCAGCGATATACATCAACAGTTAAATTTCTAGGAAAATCGTTAGAGCTGTTTGTGATATCATCCGCCCACCCTCCATGAAGGAGTGACTTGAATAGAGGTATTGTAAGGAAAAAAAAGTAAATCACAAGCGCCTATGAATGATTCTGTTCTGTATATACATCTAGACCTAAACAATATCGCCTATGAATGACCTTATTATGTATATATATCTAGACCTAAAGTTGGGGCCTATAAGGCCTGTAATTGTTTTCCTTTTGCAACTTAAAATTATTGAGATACTGTGCTGTCACTTGAAACTTAAGTCCAGTACATTAGTAATGCTGGTCAGTAGGAATGGCACTCCAACACACACACGCACACACCCACACACTCTCACACACATATTTCTTTCAGCAGACGTCAGATTCCGTGTTTTACATTTTTCAAAGAGCATGCCAGGCTATCTCGAGTCTTGAAAACAGTGCACTATTCATCTATTGATTTGTTTACTATTGGGAGTACTTTTGGTTTGGCTTATATGCTATAAATAATCCTTGGTAGTTAATTTTTTTTTTTACAAAGCTTAGATCAACTCTGTCTGTCAGTCAGTCTGATCAAAAGTCTGTAGAAAGCTTATATCAACTCTGACTGTCTGTCAGTCTGTCTGTCAGTCTGGTCAAAAGTCTGCACACATTATTTCTAGGACATCCACTCTCGGATTAAGTTGAAATTGTGCACAATTTTTGACTAGTGGCTTACAAAACAAGGATCAATTTTTTAAAATAAGTTAGTGAATTAAATATTGATAATTAATTATTTTGTTTGGTATGGAACAAAGGAAATAAATTGTACTTGGTAGATATGGTGGTATAAGTTTAACTAGTCCCCTTGAGATGGCTTGAGCTCTGAGTGAGCAAGATTTTTTAATGCCTTTAAAAAGAGTCCAGGATAATATTAACACAGATAACCCCTGCTTCCCCGCCCCTTTTCCAACTGGTCCAGACAAGTGATAGGCTCATAGCCTATTGAGAAAACTAAAAGCATGAAATTGCGCTAAACAAAAACAATTGGTAAAAGTATTTCTAATCGCACAGATTTATTATTGTTAGTCTTGGTCTATAACAAATTTAATCACATGATTTGTCCAAACTAATTAATACAAGTAGGCATAATATAAGCTTTGTTTTTTTTTTCAAAGTATTATTTGTTTTTTGTTGTTGTTGTTTTTTACTGTTGTTGCTTTTTTTTAGTGACAGCTACTTTTAAAAATATGGAGGAGCGCCTTTCTACAAAGATTACATCAACTCACTCTGTCCGTCCGTCCGTCTGTCTGGTACACGCTATGTCTTTCACTTACCATTCTTGCATCAATGCACAATTATTCATTGTAAAATTAATCGATTTGTTAGTTAACTAGTAGAAGTTAATAAAGGAAGAAAAATATTGTGGTATTGAGAGATTTGTTGTTGTTGTTGTTGTTATAGTATTTTACTAATACCATATCTAGTTGTATCTAGTAGTTCTTTCATAACGTGTTGTATGATTGCCTGTATTCATAGATTGTGAATACGTCTAAGAGAAATGCTCAATATTGTCGTACTATTTTATATGTTCATTAATATTTTAGTTCATGCATGTTTCTGTCCAAGTAGCGAATCAGAAATAAAGGAAACAATTTCTAAACTGTTTTGTGTTTCTTGCTCGCTGACAAGAACAGCGATACTGCCGATACACACACACACACACACGATGCTGATTAATAGTGTCTGTCAAGTTTAGACCTCTACATTCTGACAGTCAGCACTTTGTTTTGTCTTTCTTTCATTCAAAGAACCCCAAGGGGTCATGGGCCCGGGAGTCATGAACACCTTCGTAACATGGTTGAATGTGTGCACTAACTTTTATATTTTATAGTTTTCAATTTTATTGTTTAATTTTTTTCCTTACGCGTGATGCTACTTGAGTATTTGGACTGACATTTTCTTTACGTTGGAATATTTTGGGAAGGAAAGGTCATTTCCTTTTTGCATTATTTTCTTTTCATCTCTTAGTGGCGGATTTATTTAGTGATGTATTTTGACTATTTCTGCTGCTAGCTTGCCAACGCTTCATTTCTAAAGACAGGACTGGTACTTCGACAACGGTTGTAATGATTTTTCTAGAAATATGACACTTGTGCATCTATGGAAAAAGAAAACAACCTAATTTGGCAACATAGTTTCACCATTATATTTCCAAAATAATAATAATAAAATTGTCCTATATTTGAAAGACAACTTCAGTGCGAATACCCGAACTTGTCTCAAATGTTTTTTTTTTTTTAATATTTTGAAGACAATTTCAGTGGGAATTCCCGCAATTGACTCAAATGTTTCTTTTATATTTGGACTGTTAATAGAGCGAGAAATGATAGACCACCATCGCAAAAAAAGGAACTGATTTTTTTATTTTTATTTTTTTATGTTCCTTGTTTATGTTTTGATTTAATAAACCATTTCAATCACAACTCTATAGAAATCTGATCTTTTCCAAAGTGTTTCTACTTCGTTCGAGTCCGGACAGCAAATTTTTGTAGGCTTGATACAAAACACTCGAAATGAAACTTGAAAACGTTTTTCTAAACAAAGTGAACTTTGACTTTTGTTGACAAAATATCTAAAGATTTTAATGTCAATGAGGAGTCGCTGTGGCTGAGTGGTCAAGAGCTTGGTTTCCCAACCGTGGGGTCCCAGGCTGGAATCCTGGTGAAGACTGGGATTTTTAATTTCGGGATCTTTAGGGCGCCTCTTAGTCCGTCCAGCTCTAATTGGTACCCGACATTAGTTGGGAAAAAGGTAAAGGCGGTTGGTGGTTGTGCTGGCTACATGGTACCCTCATTAACTGAGGACCACAGAAACTGATGACCTGTTTACTTGTAGAAACACATGATGTGGAACACTTCCAAATGTATTTCAACTCACTTTCAAATTTTCAGTAAAAAAAAAGTCGTTCTGTCTATTGAACTTCAACCTTTAACCCCTATTTTATTCCCCCCCCCCTCCATTTGTATCAATATAACTGAATGGTTACGTCAGAATTCACCAGCCAATACAAACATGTACACACGCTATATAGCGCTGGGTTTAACATATGGTAGTCTGGGGCATATTGGTCAGATAAATTTGGCGCCAACCGTAATCCTGGTCATAAGTTATAATCCTGCTCATAAGATGTCGGCTTAATTTTTTGTATTATTGTTTCGGTTAGCCATGTCTTCTTGGATCTAAAACCTTCTAAGAACACACAAAAATTGATCCGATTGGCTTTTTTTTTTTTAGATAACACAATAAAGTAAAGAAATTGTTTGACTTTTTAAAAAAATAATTCTAAACTAATCTTAATATTATTCAACTAAATGGCTGATTCATTTACCACTAAAGCAAATGTCAACTTTACCTGCGTTAAAAAAGTGCTATACTAGATGACAATATAGTCTTTCTACGACTGAATGAGGTAAGTGGGACTCGACTTTATTTTGATAAGTAGTTAAAGCGTGTCAAACAAGCACAGCATGTTAGTGGAACATGGAAGACCAAAGAGTTCTGAGCATGTTTTTTTGGAGCATGGAAGACCAAAGAGTTCTGAACATGTTTTTGGAACACGAAAGAAGCGCGTTGTAAAAAGTATAATTTTTTAAAATTTCTGCTCAGACTCACCTCGTGAAACACAGTTATATTTACATAGTTTATGACTAGTACTGATTCATAGTAATAGTTCAGTAAAATAGTTATTCTTAAAATCCTTGCTTTTGACATTGGTTAATTGTATGAATTCAGCTGGAGCCGTTAAGTGGCCGACTCGGAATCAACTATCAACCAACCATCTAAAGCTTGACAGAGAGATGCCAAAGAAAGTTGGACTGGTCCTTGACTTTTGTAGCCATAGGAACCATTTCAAAGCGAGTCTGTGAAAAGACATAACTGCCAGATGCAGGTCGATGTTTTCCGATTGTTTTATTTCATTTAGTACAACAGAATTTCTCTCTAGTGTGCGCTTTGTCACGTAACAAGACGAATCAATTCTAGACTAACGAGTAATTAGTTGTCTTTGTTGTTCAAGGTTTGATCCTTGAAAAGCTCACCCCAGGACATTATTAAATATAACATTGTTGCTGTTGCATAGCTACAGGGCAATCAATTTGTTGACGTAGTTAATGTCTCAACAATGAGGAGACCCAAAGGATCTACATGGCGTTCGACCTGCCCCAAGGGCATGTAATATAGCTGTCATATGCTAGAGTTTTTGTTATCTTAGTGGCCAGGTAACTGTCAAAGAAACAGACCATATACCGTTGACTTTCCGGGACAAGAAAGTCCGAGTGGGGGGTGGGGGGAGTTTTATTCTCGTTTTATTATTAGTTTTAATGAAATTATGGATCAAAGTTTATTGAAAATCAATGAAATGATAATTTAACATTTTTTTGTTCAAGAATAGTTTGCCAACCTTCTAAAGTCCATTTCTTGGAGTGCAAAAATCGATTGTATTTTTTACAAAGCTTATATCAATTCACTCTGTCTGTCTGTTTGGTTAAAAAATTATACAAGTTATTTCTCTGACACCCAAACTCGGATCAATCTGTAATTTTGCTAAATTTTTATATATGTACCTGACAACACAAAAATCAACTATTGGTAACTAATTATTTTGTTTGGTATCTAGAACATGGTAAAGATTGTACTTGACTGAAGTCTTGGTATAAGCTGATTTAGTCCCCTTTGTAGGTCGCCGCTTTAAAGTAAGTTTGAAACAAACAACAGATAACTATACAATCTTCTATTTTCATCTTCACCTCACTAGCAGTAGAACGGTAGGGGTGATCGCCCCCCCCCCCTGCTCGGCTGACCCCCCCCCCCTCCGAAGTAAAGAAATCACACAAATGGTGTACGAATTTATTAGTTATGTTTATTATATAAACTAATTATTTATATTTCAACCTATTTTTAGATTATTTCGCCACCCCCTCTAGTATGTTGGCCAATTTGGTGGGATGGAGAGGTGGAGCTGGCATAGATCCCGACTCCCCCCATCCATAGACTTTCGAGTGGGGGGGGGACTGTGACGAACCGTTTTAGCTCACTCAAGATATCACTCAGGTCTAAGCATTTAATTAATTTATTTACTCGCTATTAATCATCAATTTTATTAATTTAGCCAATCAAGCGCTAAAAACACAGCCACCACCCCTCCAATCCAACCCCACCCCCTTTGGCAGCGATGTCACATTTTACTATCCCCACCTTGACACGTGCCACACTAGACTCTTGACAAGAGTACGCTCCCCTTTTCCTATCTTGGCAAACATCCGTTGACCCCCCCCCCTTGTTGGGAGCGGCTGGTCACTTCAAAGTGCCCATTCAACTCAACGCCTCGGGCAACACTGTTCGTCTGGCACTAGCCTTTATCAAGGTATAATCTCCATTGATGTACCCAGCTCTGATAATCTCCCCTTCATAATCCACCTGACCACCTGGGCTGATTTCCTGGGCTTTCAACTCGCGCCCTCGCGCAATGTCTATCTCCCGGAAACTCTCGTCACGGTCAAGCGTGGACCTCCTTTGTCAAAGACGTCAAATAGTCTAGACCACCTTTGCACCTATCTCCCGCCACTCACCCCCCCCCCTTGGCTATCCACGTGTATATGGACAAACTTCATCGTCCGATCTCATTCACGCTGGAGAGCCCAGAGGGAGCACATCTATCTCTTGCTTGAGCTCTAGACTATTTTCACTCCCTTATTTCACTTTGGATTGGTGGTATGTAACTTAGTAAAGTGCTTGAGAACCATTTTACTTAGTAATGTATATATATATTTGTGCATTTATTACTACATTATTTGTGTACATATTTGTGCATTCTTATCATGGATAATGTAAGTAGATTACTGTATACTTATATTTTATATCATGACTTTTGTGGCTAAATGTTCAAACCAGCTGGACTAGAGTTTATTAACAATTCTTACCAGATGTATTTAGCTCTTTAACTATTATTAATTTAACTCGGATATATTAGCGCTCGGCACGAGCCCTCAATGTATTATCATTGATTAATTCCTTGGCAGGGAATTATCAAGACACTTATGTAAACATGTCTTATTACTGAGTATGCATTTACTTATGCTCTATGTTTACTTATGTGAGAGCACGGGCGAGTATCAGACGTTGATCTCCCCTTCCCCTTTCATCTCATTTATCTAAGCGATGTAGGTACTTGCTACTCACCGTGATTGGTGAACGACACTTGTATTACTTATCATATATCACTTATTACTGTTTGTTATTTCCCTTTATGGGAGTCCCCATTATTATTGTTGTCTCCCTTGATGGGACACTATATTCATTTGTTAGGTCCCTTTGATAAATATGAAACTAGCTTATGGTTTCTATACACCAGTCTGAAGATGTCCTTCACGGAAAGGCATCTACCTCCCAGTGTTATCATTATGGCTAAACCGACGCATACATCATATCGTTGCAGCTTTTATCTATAGGCTACACCCGCCTGAAATCTTAGCAACCTAAAGCTGATAGCAGATTTGCTGGCACCAGATCTGTAGACATCAGACCTACTCATCCTTCAAGAGTCCAAGCAACAACGCTAGCCACAGACTCGTCACTGGCTTAACTGATTGGTAGACGCAGCTTAGCTCTGCAACCATACAAGTTGGACTGCACACGGAGCCTGGATCCACTACGCCAGCCCACCAGCAGACAGCATCAGTACCAGCCACACCCGTCTCACCAGTGCAGCACAGGACCAAAAGCTAAGCAACCAGCCTAATGACACTCAGACCATTTGGTTCTAATATCTGATGATGATAGTCTCCTAAAGTAAATACGCTAGATCCCATTCTAGCATCTGTACAGCATTTTACCTTTTAACTATCCTTTGTATAATAAACTGTACATAATTTTACATCTAAATATAGTATTTGTTGCCTGCATTATAACGCTGTGCTTGTAGTTTATATGTGCAAGTAAGGATTCTCAAACTATAAAATCCCCTAGACACCCAAAACGGCCAAATCTTTAATCCGACTTGTCACAATGGGGGCCCGTCCGGGATTTACCCAACTAATACTGCAAGCACAGCAGGCAACTCCCCAGTATTTTAACCATCATCATTGTTAGAGCACAAGACTAAAGAGTGTCATTCAGAGCTATTTTAATTTTCTAATTTTGTATTGCTGTAATTGTACTTCTTTTACAGGTTCTTAAGCACCAAACAAAGGCTGATACCACCTTTCCTATAACTCTTAAGTAATTGCTTTCAGCATCTCCATCATCGTCTCCACCTCTTACTCTACCTTCCGCTTTTCCCCTTCATTACCCACCCCTCACCATCCTAGCACCCCTCACCACCATGGCAAGTGGCACACGCTCTAAAGCGGACTCTGACATGAAACAAAAAATAGCTGAACTCAGAGAACTCGCGGCCGTCATATATGACGATGAGGCAAAGCAGAAAGAATATGTGAGGGCAGAATTGGAGAAGGAGAAGAAAAGGGAACATGAAATAGCTATGGAAAGAGAGAAAAGGGAAGCTGAAGTAGCTATAGCTATAGCTAAAGAAAAGGAAATCACGGCGCGAGAAAGGGAAAAACAAATAACTGAGAGAGAAAGGATAACCGCGGAGAAAGAGAACGGAACCGCCAGTCAAGCTTCCTCCGGATCTCGACCGGCTAGCCCTGCCTCCCAGCAAAGTTCCTCAAACGGCCTACCCCACATGCCAATGGAGCACTTCGACGACAAGACAGAAAACATCGAAGTTTATCTTGTCCGCTTCGAAGAAGTTGCGAGCTACTACGGTCTACCAGAGGAGAAATGGTGCTTCCGGCTATCCCAATGCCTCCGAGGCAAAGCCTATGAAGTATACTCTAAACTCTCCTCCGGCCAGCGAGAAGACTACGCAGCCCTCAAACAGGCGCTACTCGTCCAATTCGAGCTGACTGCCGAGGCTTACCAAAAGAAATTCCGAACATCCCGCCTAGAACGCCGAGAGACCTACGGTAATCTCTGCGACAGGTTGGACAAATACCTGAAGAGGTGGCACACTCTTAGCGAACTGCCAGAGACTTTGGACGGCCTAGTGAGCCTCATACTCGCAGAGCAGTTGCTAGAGTGCATGCCTAACGATGTCAAAATCTTTGTAAGGGAGCAGCAAGCCGCTACACCAGCCGACATAGCTTCAGCTGCAGACCGGTACGCGACTGCCCGCAAAGACGTTAAGGACATCAAAAACAAGACCTCAGCCTCGGACAAACCAGAGGACCAGCCCACTTCTTCCAACAAACACGCTCCTTCTAGCCAACCCTTTCCTTTTACTAAACCTCATCACCAAAAAGCACCAATCCAACGACCAGCCACGCCTACTAGCTACGACAGACGAAGCCACCCGCTTCGACATGGCCAGACCAATAACCATCACCGTGATCGGAACAGCACGAGTGATCACAGGCCCAATCGACAGCATCAGGCCCCACGTACTGTGTCAGCCGTGACTGAGCTCCCTGAACCCTCTTTGCATAATCAGCCATCGCCTCTTGATGAGGAAGAGGAGGACTATTACGTCATATCAGCGCTGACCGTGGCCCCTGAACCCACTGCTTGTGGCCTTACCCAACCGATACCGCCTCACCCCATCGTATCACCCCCTGGGGTAGAGATTATTCTGATTAACGGATCTCCTGTCCAGGCACTATTCGATTCCGGATGTGAGGTGAGCTCTGTCATCAGCAAAGCACTGGTCGACCCATCGGATCTCACTGGTGGATCAGTGACGGTTCAATCTCTAGACCGCGGCATTCCTCCGAAGGTGTATCCTATCGCTCGGGTCCACGTAGAATGCAAGTATGTACATGGCACCATTGATGCAGTAGTCATGGACTCGCCAGTATACGACTTTGTTCTAGGCTCCAGGTACATACCTCTAGGAGTTGTCGATAAACCATACTTCTCTCTGCCCGTTGGTAGAACGACAAAGCAGAAAGGTGGCAGCAACCAGCCGGTTGGAAGCCCTGGTCGCCACTCTAACAAATCCTTTACTGGCTCCTCAGCCAAGCTCAAGCCGCGCCACCCTGGTACTGACACTGCCGGGAAATCACGAGGTAAGCGTAATAACTACACTCGTGAAGGTCCGTTTAACTCCTGCTCCTCAGCAATCAAACCGCTCATCCCTGGCACTGGCACTGCTAGGAAGTCACGAGGTAAGCCGATAAATCGCACTCACGAAGAAACGCCTCACTATGGATTTAGAGATAAGCCCCGTCCAACATACGCGCATTGGGCCCTCCGCCATAACGTCCATCCCACTTACTGGTCTGCCCCAAGAAGGAGATGTACCCAATCCTATCCACCCGGCCTATTTCCCCAGGTTTCCAGAATTGCCCCTTCCACGTGGCAATCCGCCTGCGGACAGAACATAGGCGACAGCGGACCCTTAGGACGGACACCCCTCTGGACCTTGGCAACCTCTTAACTCTGGGAAAAATTTTCTTAAATGCTACGACCGACAGTAGACGAAACTTGAGTGATATCAACGTTAGCACTTTATAGATCTTTTAACAAAGACCTATCTTACGCAGGGAAGGTTGTGACGAACCGTTTTAGCTCACTCAAGATATCACTCAGGTCTAAGCATTTAATTAATTTATTTACTCGCTATTAATCATCAATTTTATTAATTTAGCCAATCAAGCGCTAAAAACACAGCCACCACCCCTCCAATCCAACCCCACCCCCTTTGGCAGCGATGTCACATTTTACTATCCCCACCTTGACACGTGCCACACTAGACTCTTGACAAGAGTACGCTCCCCTTTTCCTATCTTGGCAAACATCCGTTGACCCCCCCCCCCCTTGTTGGGAGCGGCTGGTCACTTCAAAGTGCCCATTCAACTCAACGCCTCGGGCAACACTGTTCGTCTGGCACTAGCCTTTATCAAGGTATAATCTCCATTGATGTACCCAGCTCTAATCTCCCCTTCATAATCCACCTGACCACCTGGGCTGATTTCCTGGGCTTTCAACTCGCGCCCTCGCGCAATGTCTATCTCCCGGAAACTCTCGTCACGGTCAAGCGTGGACCCCTTTTGTCAAAGACGTCAAATAGTCTAGACCACCTTTGCACCTATCTCCCGCCACTCACCCCCCCCCCTTGGCTATCCACGTGTATATGGACAAACTTCATCGTCCGATCTCATTCACGCTGGAGAGCCCAGAGGGAGCACATCTATCTCTTGCTTGAGCTCTAGACTATTTTCACTCCCTTATTTCACTTTGGATTGGTGGTATGTAACTTAGTAAAGTGCTTGAGAACCATTTTACTTAGTAATGTATATATATATTTGTGCATTTATTACTACATTATTTGTGTACATATTTGTGCATTCTTATCATGGATAATGTAAGTAGATTACTGTATACTTATATTTTATATCATGACTTTTGTGGCTAAATGTTCAAACCAGCTGGACTAGAGTTTATTAACAATTCTTACCAGATGTATTTAGCTCTTTAACTATTATTAATTTAACTCGGATATATTAGCGCTCGGCACGAGCCCTCAATGTATTATCATTGATTAATTCCTTGGCAGGGAATTATCAAGACACTTATGTAAACATGTCTTATTACTGAGTATGCATTTACTTATGCTCTATGTTTACTTATGTGAGAGCACGGGCGAGTATCAGACGTTGATCTCCCCTTCCCCTTTCATCTCATTTATCTAAGCGATGTAGGTACTTGCTACTCACCGTGATTGGTGAACGACACTTGTATTACTTATCATATATCACTTATTACTGTTTGTTATTTCCCTTTATGGGAGTCCCCATTATTATTGTTGTCTCCCTTGATGGGACACTATATTCATTTGTTAGGTCCCTTTGATAAATATGAAACTAGCTTATGGTTTCTATACACCAGTCTGAAGATGTCCTTCACGGAAAGGCATCTACCTCCCAGTGTTATCATTATGGCTAAACCGACGCATACATCATATCGTTGCAGCTTTTATCTATAGGCTACACCCGCCTGAAATCTTAGCAACCTAAAGCTGATAGCAGATTTGCTGGCACCAGATCTGTAGACATCAGACCTACTCATCCTTCAAGAGTCCAAGCAACAACGCTAGCCACAGACTCGTCACTGGCTTAACTGATTGGTAGACGCAGCTTAGCTCTGCAACCATACAAGTTGGACTGCACACGGAGCCTGGATCCACTACGCCAGCCCACCAGCAGACAGCATCAGTACCAGCCACACCCGTCTCACCAGTGCAGCACAGGACCAAAAGCTAAGCAACCAGCCTAATGACACTCAGACCATTTGGTTCTAATATCTGATGATGATAGTCTCCTAATGTAAATACGCTAGATCCCATTCTAGCATCTGTACAGCATTTTACCTTTTAACTATCCTTTGTATAATAAACTGTACATAATTTTACATCTAAATATAGTATTTGTTGCCTGCATTATAACGCTGTGCTTGTAGTTTATATGTGCAAGTAAGGATTCTCAAACTATAAAATCCCCTAGACACCCAAAACGGCCAAATCTTTAATCCGACTTGTCACAATGGGGGCCCGTCCGGGATTTACCCAACTAATACTGCAAGCACAGCAGGCAACTCCCCAGTATTTTAACCATCATCATTGTTAGAGCACAAGACTAAAGAGTGTCATTCAGAGCTATTTTAATTTTCTAATTTTGTATTGCTGTAATTGTACTTCTTTTACAGGTTCTTAAGCACCAAACAAAGGCTGATACCACCTTTCCTATAACTCTTAAGTAATTGCTTTCAGCATCTCCATCATCGTCTCCACCTCTTACTCTACCTTCCGCTTTTCCCCTTCATTACCCACCCCTCACCATCCTAGCACCCCTCACCACCATGGCAAGTGGCACACGCTCTAAAGCGGACTCTGACATGAAACAAAAAATAGCTGAACTCAGAGAACTCGCGGCCGTCATATATGACGATGAGGCAAAGCAGAAAGAATATGTGAGGGCAGAATTGGAGAAGGAGAAGAAAAGGGAACATGAAATAGCTATGGAAAGAGAGAAAAGGGAAGCTGAAGTAGCTATAGCTATAGCTAAAGAAAAGGAAATCACGGCGCGAGAAAGGGAAAAACAAATAACTGAGAGAGAAAGGATAACCGCGGAGAAAGAGAACGGAACCGCCAGTCAAGCTTCCTCCGGATCTCGACCGGCTAGCCCTGCCTCCCAGCAAAGTTCCTCAAACGGCCTACCCCACATGCCAATGGAGCACTTCGACGACAAGACAGAAAACATCGAAGTTTATCTTGTCCGCTTCGAAGAAGTTGCGAGCTACTACGGTCTACCAGAGGAGAAATGGTGCTTCCGGCTATCCCAATGCCTCCGAGGCAAAGCCTATGAAGTATACTCTAAACTCTCCTCCGGCCAGCGAGAAGACTACGCAGCCCTCAAACAGGCGCTACTCGTCCAATTCGAGCTGACTGCCGAGGCTTACCAAAAGAAATTCCGAACATCCCGCCTAGAACGCCGAGAGACCTACGGTAATCTCTGCGACAGGTTGGACAAATACCTGAAGAGGTGGCACACTCTTAGCGAACTGCCAGAGACTTTGGACGGCCTAGTGAGCCTCATACTCGCAGAGCAGTTGCTAGAGTGCATGCCTAACGATGTCAAAATCTTTGTAAGGGAGCAGCAAGCCGCTACACCAGCCGACATAGCTTCAGCTGCAGACCGGTACGCGACTGCCCGCAAAGACGTTAAGGACATCAAAAACAAGACCTCAGCCTCGGACAAACCAGAGGACCAGCCCACTTCTTCCAACAAACACGCTCCTTCTAGCCAACCCTCTCCTTTTACTAAACCTCATCACCAAAAAGCACCAATCCAACGACCAGCCACGCCTACTAGCTACGACAGACGAAGCCACCCGCTTCGACATGACCAGACCAATAACCATCACCGTGATCGGAACAGCACGAGTGATCACAGGCCCAATCGACAGCATCAGGCCCCACGTACTGTGTCAGCCGTGACTGAGCTCCCTGAACCCTCTTTGCATAATCAGCCATCGCCTCTTGATGAGGAAGAGGAGGACTATTACGTCATATCAGCGCTGACCGTGGCCCCTGAACCCAATGCTTGTGGCCTTACCCAACCGATACCGCCTCACCCCATCGTATCACCCCCTGGGGTAGAGATTATTCTGATTAACGGATCTCCTGTCCAGGCACTATTCGATTCCGGATGTGAGGTGAGCTCTGTCATCAGCAAAGCACTGGTCGACCCATCGGATCTCACTGGTGGATCAGTGACGGTTCAATCTCTAGACCGCGGCATTCCTCCGAAGGTGTATCCTATCGCTCGGGTCCACGTAGAATGCAAGTATGTACATGGCACCATTGATGCAGTAGTCATGGACTCGCCAGTATACGACTTTGTTCTAGGCTCCAGGTACATACCTCTAGGAGTTGTCGATAAACCATACTTCTCTCTGCCCGTTGGTAGAACGACAAAGCAGAAAGGTGGCAGCAACCAGCCGGTTGGAAGCCCTGGTCGCCACTCTAACAAATCCTTTACTGGCTCCTCAGCCAAGCTCAAGCCGCGCCACCCTGGTACTGACACTGCCGGGAAATCACGAGGTAAGCGTAATAACTACACTCGTGAAGGTCCGTTTAACTCCTGCTCCTCAGCAATCAAACCGCTCATCCCTGGCACTGGCACTGCTAGGAAGTCACGAGGTAAGCCGATAAATCGCACTCACGAAGAAACGCCTCACTATGGATTTAGAGATAAGCCCCGTCCAACATACGCGCATTGGGCCCTCCGCCATAACGTCCATCCCACTTACTGGTCTGCCCCAAGAAGGAGATGTACCCAATCCTATCCACCCGGCCTATTTCCCCAGGTTTCCAGAATTGCCCCTTCCACGTGGCAATCCGCCTGCGGACAGAACATAGGCGACAGCGGACCCTTAGGACGGACACCCCTCTGGACCTTGGCAACCTCTTAACTCTGGGAAAAATTTTCTTAAATGCTACGACCGACAGTAGACGAAACTTGAGTGATATCAACGTTAGCACTTTATAGATCTTTTAACAAAGACCTATCTTACGCAGGGAAGGTTGTGACGAACCGTTTTAGCTCACTCAAGATATCACTCAGGTCTAAGCATTTAATTAATTTATTTACTCGCTATTAATCATCAATTTTATTAATTTAGCCAATCAAGCGCTAAAAACACAGCCACCACCCCTCCAATCCAACCCCACCCCCTTTGGCAGCGATGTCACATTTTACTATCCCCACCTTGACACGTGCCACACTAGACTCTTGACAAGAGTACGCTCCCCTTTTCCTATCTTGGCAAACATCCGTTGACCCCCCCCCCCCCCTTGTTGGGAGCGGCTGGTCACTTCAAAGTGCCCATTCAACTCAACGCCTCGGGCAACACTGTTCGTCTGGCACTAGCCTTTATCAAGGTATAATCTCCATTGATGTACCCAGCTCTAATCTCCCCTTCATAATCCACCTGACCACCTGGGCTGATTTCCTGGGCTTTCAACTCGCGCCCTCGCGCAATGTCTATCTCCCGGAAACTCTCGTCACGGTCAAGCGTGGACCCCTTTTGTCAAAGACGTCAAATAGTCTAGACCACCTTTGCACCTATCTCCCGCCACTCACCCCCCCCCCTTGGCTATCCACGTGTATATGGACAAACTTCATCGTCCGATCTCATTCACGCTGGAGAGCCCAGAGGGAGCACATCTATCTCTTGCTTGAGCTCTAGACTATTTTCACTCCCTTATTTCACTTTGGATTGGTGGTATGTAACTTAGTAAAGTGCTTGAGAACCATTTTACTTAGTAATGTATATATATATTTGTGCATTTATTACTACATTATTTGTGTACATATTTGTGCATTCTTATCATGGATAATGTAAGTAGATTACTGTATACTTATATTTTATATCATGACTTTTGTGGCTAAATGTTCAAACCAGCTGGACTAGAGTTTATTAACAATTCTTACCAGATGTATTTAGCTCTTTAACTATTATTAATTTAACTCGGATATATTAGCGCTCGGCACGAGCCCTCAATGTATTATCATTGATTAATTCCTTGGCAGGGAATTATCAAGACACTTATGTAAACATGTCTTATTACTGAGTATGCATTTACTTATGCTCTATGTTTACTTATGTGAGAGCACGGGCGAGTATCAGACGTTGATCTCCCCTTCCCCTTTCATCTCATTTATCTAAGCGATGTAGGTACTTGCTACTCACCGTGATTGGTGAACGACACTTGTATTACTTATCATATATCACTTATTACTGTTTGTTATTTCCCTTTATGGGAGTCCCCATTATTATTGTTGTCTCCCTTGATGGGACACTATATTCATTTGTTAGGTCCCTTTGATAAATATGAAACTAGCTTATGGTTTCTATACACCAGTCTGAAGATGTCCTTCACGGAAAGGCATCTACCTCCCAGTGTTATCATTATGGCTAAACCGACGCATACATCATATCGTTGCAGCTTTTATCTATAGGCTACACCCGCCTGAAATCTTAGCAACCTAAAGCTGATAGCAGATTTGCTGGCACCAGATCTGTAGACATCAGACCTACTCATCCTTCAAGAGTCCAAGCAACAACGCTAGCCACAGACTCGTCACTGGCTTAACTGATTGGTAGACGCAGCTTAGCTCTGCAACCATACAAGTTGGACTGCACACGGAGCCTGGATCCACTACGCCAGCCCACCAGCAGACAGCATCAGTACCAGCCACACCCGTCTCACCAGTGCAGCACAGGACCAAAAGCTAAGCAACCAGCCTAATGACACTCAGACCATTTGGTTCTAATATCTGATGATGATAGTCTCCTAATGTAAATACGCTAGATCCCATTCTAGCATCTGTACAGCATTTTACCTTTTAACTATCCTTTGTATAATAAACTGTACATAATTTTACATCTAAATATAGTATTTGTTGCCTGCATTATAACGCTGTGCTTGTAGTTTATATGTGCAAGTAAGGATTCTCAAACTATAAAATCCCCTAGACACCCAAAACGGCCAAATCTTTAATCCGACTTGTCACAATGGGGGCCCGTCCGGGATTTACCCAACTAATACTGCAAGCACAGCAGGCAACTCCCCAGTATTTTAACCATCATCATTGTTAGAGCACAAGACTAAAGAGTGTCATTCAGAGCTATTTTAATTTTCTAATTTTGTATTGCTGTAATTGTACTTCTTTTACAGGTTCTTAAGCACCAAACAAAGGCTGATACCACCTTTCCTATAACTCTTAAGTAATTGCTTTCAGCATCTCCATCATCGTCTCCACCTCTTACTCTACCTTCCGCTTTTCCCCTTCATTACCCACCCCTCACCATCCTAGCACCCCTCACCACCATGGCAAGTGGCACACGCTCTAAAGCGGACTCTGACATGAAACAAAAAATAGCTGAACTCAGAGAACTCGCGGCCGTCATATATGACGATGAGGCAAAGCAGAAAGAATATGTGAGGGCAGAATTGGAGAAGGAGAAGAAAAGGGAACATGAAATAGCTATGGAAAGAGAGAAAAGGGAAGCTGAAGTAGCTATAGCTATAGCTAAAGAAAAGGAAATCACGGCGCGAGAAAGGGAAAAACAAATAACTGAGAGAGAAAGGATAACCGCGGAGAAAGAGAACGGAACCGCCAGTCAAGCTTCCTCCGGATCTCGACCGGCTAGCCCTGCCTCCCAGCAAAGTTCCTCAAACGGCCTACCCCACATGCCAATGGAGCACTTCGACGACAAGACAGAAAACATCGAAGTTTATCTTGTCCGCTTCGAAGAAGTTGCGAGCTACTACGGTCTACCAGAGGAGAAATGGTGCTTCCGGCTATCCCAATGCCTCCGAGGCAAAGCCTATGAAGTATACTCTAAACTCTCCTCCGGCCAGCGAGAAGACTACGCAGCCCTCAAACAGGCGCTACTCGTCCAATTCGAGCTGACTGCCGAGGCTTACCAAAAGAAATTCCGAACATCCCGCCTAGAACGCCGAGAGACCTACGGTAATCTCTGCGACAGGTTGGACAAATACCTGAAGAGGTGGCACACTCTTAGCGAACTGCCAGAGACTTTGGACGGCCTAGTGAGCCTCATACTCGCAGAGCAGTTGCTAGAGTGCATGCCTAACGATGTCAAAATCTTTGTAAGGGAGCAGCAAGCCGCTACACCAGCCGACATAGCTTCAGCTGCAGACCGGTACGCGACTGCCCGCAAAGACGTTAAGGACATCAAAAACAAGACCTCAGCCTCGGACAAACCAGAGGACCAGCCCACTTCTTCCAACAAACACGCTCCTTCTAGCCAACCCTCTCCTTTTACTAAACCTCATCACCAAAAAGCACCAATCCAACGACCAGCCACGCCTACTAGCTACGACAGACGAAGCCACCCGCTTCGACATGACCAGACCAATAACCATCACCGTGATCGGAACAGCACGAGTGATCACAGGCCCAATCGACAGCATCAGGCCCCACGTACTGTGTCAGCCGTGACTGAGCTCCCTGAACCCTCTTTGCATAATCAGCCATCGCCTCTTGATGAGGAAGAGGAGGACTATTACGTCATATCAGCGCTGACCGTGGCCCCTGAACCCACTGCTTGTGGCCTTACCCAACCGATACCGCCTCACCCCATCGTATCACCCCCTGGGGTAGAGATTATTCTGATTAACGGATCTCCTGTCCAGGCACTATTCGATTCCGGATGTGAGGTGAGCTCTGTCATCAGCAAAGCACTGGTCGACCCATCGGATCTCACTGGTGGATCAGTGACGGTTCAATCTCTAGACCGCGGCATTCCTCCGAAGGTGTATCCTATCGCTCGGGTCCACGTAGAATGCAAGTATGTACATGGCACCATTGATGCAGTAGTCATGGACTCGCCAGTATACGACTTTGTTCTAGGCTCCAGGTACATACCTCTAGGAGTTGTCGATAAACCATACTTCTCTCTGCCCGTTGGTAGAACGACAAAGCAGAAAGGTGGCAGCAACCAGCCGGTTGGAAGCCCTGGTCGCCACTCTAACAAATCCTTTACTGGCTCCTCAGCCAAGCTCAAGCCGCGCCACCCTGGTACTGACACTGCCGGGAAATCACGAGGTAAGCGTAATAACTACACTCGTGAAGGTCCGTTTAACTCCTGCTCCTCAGCAATCAAACCGCTCATCCCTGGCACTGGCACTGCTAGGAAGTCACGAGGTAAGCCGATAAATCGCACTCACGAAGAAACGCCTCACTATGGATTTAGAGATAAGCCCCGTCCAACATACGCGCATTGGGCCCTCCGCCATAACGTCCATCCCACTTACTGGTCTGCCCCAAGAAGGAGATGTACCCAATCCTATCCACCCGGCCTATTTCCCCAGGTTTCCAGAATTGCCCCTTCCACGTGGCAATCCGCCTGCGGACAGAACATAGGCGACAGCGGACCCTTAGGACGGACACCCCTCTGGACCTTGGCAACCTCTTAACTCTGGGAAAAATTTTCTTAAATGCTACGACCGACAGTAGACGAAACTTGAGTGATATCAACGTTAGCACTTTATAGATCTTTTAACAAAGACCTATCTTACGCAGGGAAGGTTGTGACGAACCGTTTTAGCTCACTCAAGATATCACTCAGGTCTAAGCATTTAATTAATTTATTTACTCGCTATTAATCATCAATTTTATTAATTTAGCCAATCAAGCGCTAAAAACACAGCCACCACCCCTCCAATCCAACCCCACCCCCTTTGGCAGCGATGTCACATTTTACTATCCCCACCTTGACACGTGCCACACTAGACTCTTGACAAGAGTACGCTCCCCTTTTCCTATCTTGGCAAACATCCGTTGACCCCCCCCCCCTTGTTGGGAGCGGCTGGTCACTTCAAAGTGCCCATTCAACTCAACGCCTCGGGCAACACTGTTCGTCTGGCACTAGCCTTTATCAAGGTATAATCTCCATTGATGTACCCAGCTCTAATCTCCCCTTCATAATCCACCTGACCACCTGGGCTGATTTCCTGGGCTTTCAACTCGCGCCCTCGCGCAATGTCTATCTCCCGGAAACTCTCGTCACGGTCAAGCGTGGACCCCTTTTGTCAAAGACGTCAAATAGTCTAGACCACCTTTGCATCTATCTCCCGCCACTCACCCCCCCCCCTTGGCTATCCACGTGTATATGGACAAACTTCATCGTCCGATCTCATTCACGCTGGAGAGCCCAGAGGGAGCACATCTATCTCTTGCTTGAGCTCTAGACTATTTTCACTCCCTTATTTCACTTTGGATTGGTGGTATGTAACTTAGTAAAGTGCTTGAGAACCATTTTACTTAGTAATGTATATATATATTTGTGCATTTATTACTACATTATTTGTGTACATATTTGTGCATTCTTATCATGGATAATGTAAGTAGATTACTGTATACTTATATTTTATATCATGACTTTTGTGGCTAAATGTTCAAACCAGCTGGACTAGAGTTTATTAACAATTCTTACCAGATGTATTTAGCTCTTTAACTATTATTAATTTAACTCGGATATATTAGCGCTCGGCACGAGCCCTCAATGTATTATCATTGATTAATTCCTTGGCAGGGAATTATCAAGACACTTATGTAAACATGTCTTATTACTGAGTATGCATTTACTTATGCTCTATGTTTACTTATGTGAGAGCACGGGCGAGTATCAGACGTTGATCTCCCCTTCCCCTTTCATCTCATTTATCTAAGCGATGTAGGTACTTGCTACTCACCGTGATTGGTGAACGACACTTGTATTACTTATCATATATCACTTATTACTGTTTGTTATTTCCCTTTATGGGAGTCCCCATTATTATTGTTGTCTCCCTTGATGGGACACTATATTCATTTGTTAGGTCCCTTTGATAAATATGAAACTAGCTTATGGTTTCTATACACCAGTCTGAAGATGTCCTTCACGGAAAGGCATCTACCTCCCAGTGTTATCATTATGGCTAAACCGACGCATACATCATATCGTTGCAGCTTTTATCTATAGGCTACACCCGCCTGAAATCTTAGCAACCTAAAGCTGATAGCAGATTTGCTGGCACCAGATCTGTAGACATCAGACCTACTCATCCTTCAAGAGTCCAAGCAACAACGCTAGCCACAGACTCGTCACTGGCTTAACTGATTGGTAGACGCAGCTTAGCTCTGCAACCATACAAGTTGGACTGCACACGGAGCCTGGATCCACTACGCCAGCCCACCAGCAGACAGCATCAGTACCAGCCACACCCGTCTCACCAGTGCAGCACAGGACCAAAAGCTAAGCAACCAGCCTAATGACACTCAGACCATTTGGTTCTAATATCTGATGATGATAGTCTCCTAATGTAAATACGCTAGATCCCATTCTAGCATCTGTACAGCATTTTACCTTTTAACTATCCTTTGTATAATAAACTGTACATAATTTTACATCTAAATATAGTATTTGTTGCCTGCATTATAACGCTGTGCTTGTAGTTTATATGTGCAAGTAAGGATTCTCAAACTATAAAATCCCCTAGACACCCAAAACGGCCAAATCTTTAATCCGACTTGTCACAATGGGGGCCCGTCCGGGATTTACCCAACTAATACTGCAAGCACAGCAGGCAACTCCCCAGTATTTTAACCATCATCATTGTTAGAGCACAAGACTAAAGAGTGTCATTCAGAGCTATTTTAATTTTCTAATTTTGTATTGCTGTAATTGTACTTCTTTTACAGGTTCTTAAGCACCAAACAAAGGCTGATACCACCTTTCCTATAACTCTTAAGTAATTGCTTTCAGCATCTCCATCATCGTCTCCACCTCTTACTCTACCTTCCGCTTTTCCCCTTCATTACCCACCCCTCACCATCCTAGCACCCCTCACCACCATGGCAAGTGGCACACGCTCTAAATTAAATTCTTATATCGAGTCGCCCCACGCCGTTTTTTAATGCCAAATGCAATCATTTGCTGAAATAATAAAAAGGAGCGAGGATTAATGTCTTCACTCTACCGCCCTCTCCCCTTTCCAGACGAAAACCTGACGTTTTAAAACAGAATAGTCAAATATGGCGACAGAGTTTATGTAATTGCACACGAATTTATCTTAGTTATTTTAAGACAGACTTTTGGAAAATTTAGAATTCATACGAACTTTTTCATTATAAGAGTAACAATTGAGATGAGTTCTGAACCCAAATATTATTTTCCTAGTCACCTTTTTCCAACCTTTACGCATACTGATATTTTTCTATTGTATAAAACAATTTGAGACTATAACTCGCAATGTATGCTTGAATCCTAAAAATGCAAAAAAAAAATTAGAATCTAATTTGCTCAATTTCTCCTCCCAATTCCGAATTTTCTTGTTTAGAGCTTTGAATTATAGTTCTGTAACAAAACAAAGTTACAATCATGCTTATTGAACAAAATGTATCTTTTACAAATGAGGGTTTTTTTTAATATTATTTTTCGAATATTTTTTTCGGCGCCCCGGACCCCACTGGGGGAGCTTTCAGCGCTACCCAAGACGAAAAGTCACAACGCAGACGTCAAGTCACAATGCTGAGGATAAGTCACAACGCAGAGGATAAGTCACAATGCAGACGTCAAGTCACAACGCAGACGTCAAGTCACAACGCAGACGTCAAGTCACAACGCAGACGTCAAGTCACAACGCAGAGGATAAGTCACAATGCAGACGTCAAGCCACAACGCAGACGTCAAGTCACAACGCAGACGTCAAGTCACAACGCAGAGGTCAAGTCACAACGCAGACGTCAAGTCACAACGCAGACGTCAAGTCACAATGCAGACGAAATAGCAAATACTTTGTGGGCGGTGTCAATGTTGAAGCCATGGTCCATTTAAACACCCAGTCCACCCCTGATTGTACGTCACCCTGCTAACTTGTGCTTTCTTTAAACTAGGGCTAACCAGCTTTCGTTGATTGGGTCGAATTAAGAAATGCAAGCATTAGGAAACGCTGAACTGAGAGTCACTTCGAGGCTATTGGTGTTTTTTTCATGTCCCTTTCCCCCCCCCCTTTTCCAGTTCAAGGTTCTGCTAAGGCTTCACATCCTTCCTTGATCACCCCCCCACCCCCCAGTGCCCAGATCAGGTGACGGTCTCGTGTAATGCCTAGTGCGTGTAAATAATGAAGTGGGATGGTCTGGGTCTGAGGAAGAGAAAAAAAATCAATCAGTGACGTGTCTTCCGGTGTCCTTTCTGTGCCCTACCCTGCACGTATGTAGGCTGATTCTATTCACACTTCGCACATCTTTAGCTTCATGGGGTGTCCACATGAGACGTCTGTTCATGCTGAGAGATGTATTTTATATTACAACCAGAGGCGCAGTAAGTGGGGCTAGGGGGCACGATGCCCCGGGCGCCACCCTTAGAGAGGTGCCACACGCAGTTTATATTTCTATGTGATGTTCATGGAAATTGGTGTGGGGGGGGGGAGCGCCAATAAAGTTCTTTGCCCCTGACGCACGCTTTGCTCTTTACGCCTCTGATTACACAAAAAAGACCCCCCCCCCCAAAAAAAAAAAAAAAAACACTTTATGATAGCATGCGTGTTTTGTTTTTCTTTTTCTTCTTTTGTTTGTCTTCCCACTCGAAACATGTTGATAAATATGACAGGGGTGATTTCCTTCCGGTTTCCTTGACCTGACTGGCTTCAGCAAGGTGATCTCTCTTCGCGTGATGTCGAATGAAGTCTTTGAGTTTATTTTAGGACAGTTCAAACGCAACCACACTGACGCACCGATGCTTGGGAATAGTTTATATCTTTGTGCATTTTTAAAACGATGTTAATAAACAGGGCCGCATTTAGACTTGAGAAGGCATTACACTGACAGGGTTCACTTTGTACATAATTCAGTAGTATAGCGATAGTAAAACAATTCTTTAACAAAAATACAGTTTAATTCATTACATAATTATAAACGGAAATAAAACTTCTTTTAAAAGGCACAATTTACAAAGGCTTTTTATCTAATCTCGAAGGCGCGGTGGCTGAGCGGTAAAGCGCTTGGCTTCTGAACCTGGGGGTCCCGGGTTCGAATCCTGATGAAAACTGGGGTCTCTAATTTTGGAATCTCTGGTCGCCTCTAATTCCACCCAACTCTACCTGACATTAGTTGGGGAAAAGCAAAGTCGGCTGGTCGTTGTGCTGGCTACATGACACCCTCGTTAGCCTCAGGCCACAGAAACAGATGACCTTTACATCATCTTCCCTATAGATCACAAGGTCTGAAAGGGGAACTTTACTTTTATCTAATCTCTCTTAAAGTACGTCATAGGGATAGAGGAATTATTCTCAACTAATGCAGCATATTTCAAAAATGCTCACTCAGATATTTGGGGAAAAAGGGGGGGGGGGTCCTAAGAGCGTGGGAACGGGGGTAGCTATAACTTTTCACATTTCGATCCTGCACTGTTGAACAAGTATCAAATAAAGCATTTTTCTGGACAATATATGCTCAAACCTACAATACATCCAGAACCACAAATCTTAAATCAAGGTTCCATATCCGGTATTTAAACAACACAAAGGGCACATTTATGGCGCCAAATAAAACAAAATGGAAAAGCTGCTAACTGGACAAACTCTACATTCTGGTACAATTGGAGATGTTTTCACTCAAAGTTATCTGCTCTTTGTTGACACTTTCAGTTTTTATGATCTCTTTTAAGTTGTTGTTTTTTTAAGCAATAAAAAGGGAAATAAAGAGAGAGAGAGAGAGAGAGAGAGAGAGAGAGAGAGAGATGGCTGATAGTGCAAGACGTATAGACGACATAATGGAGGCTAAAGAAAAACTAAAAACTAGAGCTAGAATGAGAATGCCAGTGCACTGAATGATGAATATGAATATTATATGCCTGGCGTAGCACTATTTATTATTGGTCTGTCGTAGTTTTTTTGTCTCAACATTTACTTTGAAAGTTCATGTAGTCACGTTATTTGTTTGTTCGTTCAATAGTTGTAAATATTAATTATATAGCTTGTGAAGCCGTCGGTGCCCTACGTCTTTAAGGGCGGACAGCACTCTTCAAATTTTTTGACAGCAGCCCCCTCAGCATGGTCCCACTCCACGCCAATATATTGTCTGTCCTGATGGTGATTTATGGTTCGTCGCATTGTCTCCCTTTCTTTTTTTCAGTTTCCAAGTTGATTTAACATTGGCATGTTAATTGATTGTCTTTGCATTGACTCCACTTGCCATAACCACTTCACTGTTCTTTATTTTAAAATGCTTAGTAATGAGGACACTTGATTGCAGTGTGAAGTGTAACAGACATCAATAGAAACTGCTGAGTCATTATGTATCAAACTCGTTGGAAACGACTCCGATTTTTGGTTTCAAAATGTCTTGCATTAAGGGCCCGAATCTCGGACTAAAATAGACGAAGGATTGTTGATTTTTTTTTTAATTGTAGGTTATCAGGAATGGGGGTAAAATAGAAGAAGTATTGAGTAGGCCTACTGTTTGTGTTTGGTTTGTTTGAGAGTGCAACAAAAACTAACTGCCTAAATACCTCTACATTCAGGAAAAGTAAAAAACTTTATGAGGCCATTAATCTTTCTATTAGAAAAATGTACTGGTAAACAAAACTGGTAACTCTTTTTTTGTTTCTTTACAGAAATGAGTTACGTTCTGTTCCTCAAGCCACTGCACTCTATCACTATGACAACGCAAGAGAGGTAAACCCTTTACTGATGTATCATGTTCAAAATACTTTAAGCGTCTTTAGCTCTTCACTCTATATGAAGTAATATTTTAGGAGGTTTACAGTCACGCGTGTGGCATCTTTGCCCTACAGGGACTTAACTGTATTGGTGTGTTATATCTTTCAAGAAAACAAATGATTTAAAACAAGAAAGTGTAGCAAGATAAAACACTTTTGTTCTATGTGCATGTGATTAGATCGTCTGTATTTACATGTCTGAGCGGCGTAGGCTACAATCTCTACAAAGGACCATGTCCAGCTGGAGGGCAGTATAGAAGCACTGCTAACTATTACGCGGCTTCTCTGGGTCGGACACTTATCCTGCATCGGGAAGGACCGCACGCCACACTGCTGCCAAGACGATCTTTTATGGCGAGCTTAAAGGCCAAACAGCGGCGCCCCTACAGGAGCGCTTTATAGATTATTCATTTTGCCCTGACTAGCATACAGGAAAGTAGCTGGCAGCAGTTGGCCTCTGAAAGACACAATTGGAGAGCTCTCACAAAAGTCGCGGGACAGACATTTGAGCCCCAAAGAAAAGCCGCGGGACAGACATTTGAGCCCCAAAGAAAAGCCGCAAGACAGACATTTGAGCCCCAAAGAAAAGCCGCGGGACAGACATTTGAGCCCCAAAGAAAAGCCGCGGGACAGACATTTGAGCCCCAAAGAAAAGCCGAAGTCAGGTGCAGAAGACGAAAACTCAAATGACCCCCCGACGGACAACGGCTTGGTCTTCACTAAATGTGACAAAATATGCAGGTCGCAAGTGGGTTCTTAGGAATCAGAGACGTTGCCGTTATTCATACTTCTAATCTACTTATACAACATGTATGTATTCATGTAGTGGTTTGTATTCATGTAGGTTTTTGTAGTAATGTAGTGGTTTGTATTAATGTAGTGGTTTGTATTCATGTAGGTTTTTGTATTAATGTAGTGGTTTGTATTAATGTAGTGGTTTTGTATTAACGTAGAGGTTTGTATTAATGTAGGTTTTTGTATTAATGTAGTGGTTTTGTATTAACGTAGTGGTTTGTATTTATGTGGTGTTTTTGTATTAATGTAGTGGTTTTGTATTCATGTAGTGGTTTTGTATTCATGTAGTGGTTTGTATTAATGTAGTGGTTTTGTATTAACGTAGAGGTTTGTATTAATGTAGGTTTTTGTATTAATGTAGTGGTTTTGTATTAACGTAGTGGTTTGTATTTATGTGGTGTTTTTGTATTAATGTAGTGGTTTTGTATTAATGTAGTGGTTTTGTATTCATGTAGTGGTTTGTATTAATGTAGTGGTTTTGTATTAATTTAGTAGTTTTGTATTAATATAGTGGTTTTTATTAATGTATTGGTTTTTATTAATGTAGTGGTTTATTTTAATCTAGCGGCTTGTATTACAATGTAATTTCCAAAATCTTGAAGTGTTTTTAAACTTTTCTTTTACTTAATTACAATTAAAAGTTTGTGTTTAACACTTTGTTAACTTCAGAAAGAAGAGTTAATCTTTATGGAAAATAGTCCATCGCACTCTTACCAATAATTCAGTCGTAACGCGGTGCACTGCAGGAATTCCTCAAGTTAAAACCATGAAGTACATGCCTCTGGAAAACCCTTTGTGTACTGTCCGGAAATGCCGCCACAAAGAAACCTTTCAAAACGTCCCCAGACATTTCGAGACAGGCCCAGTCTTACTTGGATGTCATTTCCCTCAATGCGTCGTCAGGTTTTGTAGATTGACTGGACAAAACAAGATTTTTTTTTTCTGTTCGAATAGTTCAACGGTGCTCAAACTTTTTCGACCTTAGGGCCAAATGAATTCCTGACTTACGGACCGCATCATTACTAAAACAGATAAAATAAAAAAAAAAATAAAAACTTAAAAAAAGAAACAAAGCATAAATAAGGGAAAGAACCGCACAAATACTGTCTTGCATTTATATATATATATATATATCCCTTTTTATGACCCTTATTTATTGATGTATGTGGTGTCATCGACATTGAATAATTGCGCAAAGTTTCAATTTGATCCGAGAATGGGAAGTGGTAGAGATAACATGTGCAAAATTTGTATCAGACAGTCAGAGTGATTTGATATAAGCTTTGTACCAGACAGACAGAGTGATTTGATATAAGCTTTGTACCAGACAGACAGAGTGATTTGATATAAGCTTTGTACCAGACAGACAGAGTGATTTGATATAAGCTTTGTACCAGACAGACAGAGTGATTTGATATAAGCTTTGTACCAGACAGACAGAGTGATTTGATATAAGCTTTGTACCAGACAGACAGAGTGATTTGATATAAGCTTTGTACCAGACAGACAGAGTGAGTTGATAGAAGCTTTGTTCCAGACAGACAGAGTGATTTGATATAAGCTTTGTACCAGACAGACTGAGTGAGTTGATATAAGCTTTGTACCAGACAGACTGAGTGATTTGATATAAGCTTTGTACCAGACAGACAGAGTGAGTTGATATAAGCTTTGTACCAGACAGACTGAGTGATTTGATATAAGCTTTGTACCAGACAGACAGAGTGAGTTGATATAAGCTTTGTACCAGACAGACTGAGTGATTTGATATAAGCTTTGTACCAGACAGACAGAGTGAGTTGATATAAGCTTTGTACCAGACAGACTGAGTGAGTTGATATAAGCTTTGTACCAGACAGACTGAGTGATTTGATATAAGCTTTGTACCAGACAGACAGAGTTGATATAAGCTTTGTACCAGACAGACTGAGTGATTTGATATAAGCTTTGTACCAGACAGACAGAGTGAGTTGATATAAGCTTTGTACCAGACAGACTGAGTGATTTGATATAAGCTTTGTACCAGACAGACAGAGTGAGTTGATATAAGCTTTGTAAAAAAGAAGGTTACAAAAGACAGTTTGTGTGGAAACACAAACTCAAAATCGGCCCCCGAAGTGGTCCACCCAGGCAGGCTTCAATATTTTCAGAAAGATCCTCCGAAGGAAATTATATCAAAGACAAATGAGAGATAAGAATGGAGAAAGAAGATCTTGTGTAGTGCCCCAACGCTCCACCACATCAAAGGATGATGAAAGTGAATGTAAAGTTAGATGTGAACCTGGCCTAACTAGTTCCCCTTTCAGACCTTGTGGTCTATAGGGCAGATGATGTAAAGTTCATCTATTTTTGTGGCCTACGGTTAACGAGGGTGTCATGTAGCCAGCACAACGACCAACCGCCTTTACTTTTCCCCAACTAATGTCAGGTACCCATTAGAGCTGAGTGGACTCAGAGGCGCCCAAAGATTCCAAAAGTTAAAAATCCCAGTCTTCACCAGGATTCGAACCCGGGACCACAGGTTCGGAAGCCAAGCGCCTTACCGCTCAGCCACCGCGCCTCCCCTGGCCTAACTGATGTCTTATAATTGAAAAAAAAAAATCCGCAATAAAAAAAAAAGGTTCAGAAAAATTAAATTTATAAGATTACTATTCGTTTTAAATTAGGTCTAATTTATAATGCATACTAATTAGCTTTTTCTCTTTAAAAAAATACTTGCATAACCGATTTAAAAAATTAGATTTTTCGCTTTCAGGAAAAAAAAAAAGTAGCCGTTGCATCAGAACTTTGAATGGTCTAAAATATTGTGATGTCCAATTTTCAATATCTTTTCTAGTTTACGAGATCTAAACGGGACGGACGGACAGACGGTCAGACGGACAGACATTTCACACAAAACTAATAGCGTCTTTTCCCCTTTCGGGGGCCGCTAAAAATTGGAACCGATCATCTGCGGATTCATTCTACGTATAGGGATAGAGCAAAGATTTTCCGGGGGGGGGGGGTACTACGGGCCCTATATGGTCCACGGTCCAAGGTTGGGCATTACGTGATATAATTCAGACATTGATCTCTTGTGAATGGTGTTTACGTTCAGTTGTAAGATAATATTTCAGTGAAAGAAACTTTGCAACTTTTCTCTAGACACCTAACGAGTTACTGTTCGTGTTCTTCTGAGTTTCAAACCAGTACATCATACATAACAAACTGTACTGGCACTAAATGATTATCTTTAGCAGACGACAACTGTGTATTCGGTCAGTAAATGAGACTCTTGAAACTCTCCGAAGACAAGGGTCATTAAGGCTAAACCTGAGGTTTGGGGCTGCCTAATGTAAAAGTACATTCAAACCCCTGCCCAATTGGTTTGGGAAAGGACTTGTGCCTTTGTGTCTGATATTTTTAAGATCCCTTAAAGATAACATACTTAAGCAAAAGTTAGAAGTACAGCCGACCTCTGACCCGGAGAAACTTAGTACATGACTATGAGCTACAGTAGGAAAACATTGTTTACGAAACACTGAAGCGGGTGAGACGAGGATGACCATGATTGGGGATCTATATACGAGGGTTGAGGGGGGGGGGTGCTTTTATTAAGACGCCCTGCATGCACGGTTGTAGATCGTTTCCATTTGAATCTTTCTTTTCCTCAGGAATCTGTTCATTTGTGTCGATAGTCTAAATGTCACAGAAAATGTGTTTCTTATCATTTTCAAATACGGAAAAAGACACAGAAACTTGACCTAATTTAAGATCTACTATTTACCAGCGAGTCAGAAAATCTAATGAGTTGTGTCATGAGTTACTTTTAGATAGAAACACTTTTCCGCCATATTATCTTATCTTATATAATACAGACGTTCAAAAAAAGAAGATGATTACGCCCTACGCGTCATGCATTTAGTCATGTATATTAACCAATGAGGGGACAATAATATATTCAGGACATGACAAGGAGCACATTGGTGGTGTAGGAATCATCATGTCTAAAATAGCAGCTTCAGCGCTAATTGCTTGGAAGCCGATCAGTGACCGCATCATTACAGCTCGACTCCAAACAAAGCAAATTAAAGTCACTACCATCCAAGCTTATGCCCCTACAGAGGATGCAGAAGATACCATCAAAGATCAGTTCTATAATCAACTACAAACCACTCTTGATGAAACACCTACTCACGACCTAATTCTACTGATGGGAGATTTTAACGCCAAAATCAATCCCAACCGAACTGGCTTTGAATATGTAATGGGACCATATGGCTCTGCAGAAAACATCAGTGATAATGGCGAGCGTTTGATTTCTCTCTGCGCATCCAACAGCCTTTCAATTGGAAACACATATTTTAAGCACAAACAAATACACAAAAAAACATGGCGATCACCAAATGGGGAAACCTTCAACGAGATAGATTACATTTACATCTCCAAACGATGGAGGTCATCTCTGTTAGACGTGCGGACCCGCAGAGGAGCTGATATCGGCTCAGACCACTACCTTGTCAGTGGCAAATGTAAGCTCCGATTGAAACGCCAACCAAAACGAGCCACACGACCCCGCCCATTTAATGTAGAGAAGCTAAAAGACGGCAATATTGCAGCACAGTTCCAATTGAAACTAACGAACCGCTTTGAGGCTCTTGCAGATATATTGACCCTTGAAGAAGAGTGGGCCAACTTCAAAGATACCACTATTGGGTGCGCAGAAGAAGTTATCGGAAGGAGGCGAGGTTCATACAAGGAACGGTGGATACAAGACAGAACATGGAAATTGATAGATGAGAGGAAAGAGGCCAAACGTAGACGAGATCAGAAAAATGAAACACAGGATCGCAGCCTAGCGGAAGAAGCCTATAGGGAAGCAGATCTGAAAGTAAAGAGAAGCTGTCGGCAAGATAAACGGGACTGGATTGAGCAGAAGGGACAAGAGGCACAAGCAGCTGCAAGCAGAAATGACACAAAAACCCTCCATCGTATTGTCCGAGATCTCACTGGAGCAAAGAGTGGACATGGGGCACCAATAAAAGACAAGCAAGGCAAAACTTTGTTAACGAAAGAAGAACAGGATGCAAGATGGGTAGAGCACTTTAAAGAGACCCTTAACCAACTGTCGCCAGACATAACTTACATATTCAAGGACCCCCTCCAGACAATGATCTCAAGGTCAAGACAGACCCAATAACTGCTGAGGAGGTTACCATGGCCATTGCAGTGCTAAAGAATAACAAAGCACCAGGACTAGACATGATATCAGCAGAAATGCTAAAATATGGGGGACAGTGCATTGTTAACAGAATGACTGATCTCTTAAATCTCTGTTGGCGAACTTCAAAAGTCCCAGAGGACTGGCAAAAGGGAGTGATTGTAAAGCTTCCAAAAAAGGGCAACTTGGCAGACTGTAACAACTGGAGGGGCATTACTCTCCTCTCTGTCCCAGGCAAAGTTTTCAGCACTGTTTTGTTGAGACGGCTTCAACAGTCTGTAGATGAAAGGCTCAGAGAAGAACAAGCAGGTTTCCGAAGAGGCAGATCATGTACAGAGCAGATTTTCGTTTTACGAAATATCATAGAACAAAGTTTTGAGTACCAACAACGGCTAACGATCAGTTTCGTGGACTTCAAAAAAGCGTTTGATAGTGTCCACCGAGAATCACTATGGAAAATAGTTAGAGAATACGGTATACCAGAAAAATTCGTCCAGATCCTACGACACCTTTACAGTCAGTCTAGTTGCTGCATTAAAACAGAAGAGGGAACAACAGAGTTTTTTACAATCGACACAGGTGTGAGACAGGGGTGCATCTTATCTCCCTTCCTTTTCCTCCTAGCCATCGACTACATAATGAGGAGAGCAATGAACCAGACTGCCTTTGGTATTCCATGGCATGAACAACTCCGATTGACGGACTTGGACTTTGCTGATGATGTTGCACTACTCGGGGCTACAAATAAATGCATTCAAGAAATGACGGAGAGCCTAGACAGAGAGGCACCCAAAATTGGCCTCCGCATAAACTTGGATAAGACTAAAATTATGCGAGTGGGATATAAGGCAAAGGGTGTCCCCGTCAGACTTGGCGAGTCAAAGCTTGAAGAGCTGGACAAGTTCACGTACCTTGGCAGCATCATAACAAATGATGGAGATGCTTACCATGATGTAGCGTGCCGAATAGGAAAGGCAGGGAGCATTTTCCAAAGGCTGCAGCCTATTTGGACTAGCCAAGCCATTGGACTCGAGACAAAAATACACCTTCACAACACAATCGTCATTCCAACTGTTACATATGCATGTGAGACGTGGAAGTCATCTGTCAAAATTGAGAAAAGACTAAATGTGGCTCAACAGAGATGGCTGAGACGGATTTTGGGAGTCAGTTACACAGACCGGATCTCAAACAAGGAAATCCTTTGCCGAACTGGGAGTCGAACACTTAGTGAGGTTGTGACTGAGCGTCGCATGAGGTTTGCGGGACATGTTCTACGTCAAAATGAATTACGCACACCAAGAGTTGCGATAACATGGAAGCCAAAACGAGGAAAGCGCAAACAGGGACGTCCTCGTATTACCTGTTGACACACCTTCATGGAGGACCTCAGAACAGTGGACACCAGATGGGAAGAGGCTTCAGACATTGCCAGTGACAGATCATTATGGAGACAGCTTGCCGCCCAATGCGCCGAACGGCGCGGGAGGACCTAAGTCTAAGTAAGTATATTAACCAATGACTTAAATTCTGCCAAGTCACTGGTTTTCCTGGCTAGCTCAGGCAACCCATTCCATGCTCTAGTAGCACTAGGGAAGAAGGAGCACTTGTACAAGTTTGTCCTAGCATATGGGACAATGGATGTGCCTTGATCTTTGTATCTTTCAGAGTATTTTATTAAATTTTGTTTTTGTATTTGAAGATTAAGGTTCAGTGTTTTATGTATAATTGCTACTTTACTTTTGAGTCTTTTGTCCTGAAGGCTTTCTAAGTTTAGTGATTTTACTAAAGATGTTACTCTAGTCAAATGTGAATATTCGTTTCTTATGAATCACACTGCTCTATTTTGTATCTGTTCCAGTTTCTTAATGTTTTCTTGAGTTGAGGGGTCCCAAACAGAGGATGCATATATTCTATTATTGGCATAACCAAGGTTAAATAACATTTTAGTTTTATGTTCTTATTTGATTTATAGAAATTTCTTTTAATAAACCCTAATGCTTTGTTTGATTTTTTTTGAAAGTTTCATCAATATGGGGATTCCATGACAGTTTTTCATTTATTAAATTATATCACCTAGGTATTTTGCGTTTTTAGTTTGTGTTACTGGTTTACCATGAATAAGATAAGTGGAATTAATTTGTTTTAGTTTTTTTTTGTTACTCTTAATAACTGACATTTTTCTGGGTGGAAAGACATGCTTCAATTTGATTCCCAATTCTGTAATTCATCTAATTCTCTTTGTAAAATTTCTGTATCTTGTGTTGTTTTTATTGTTCTATATATTATGCAATCGTCTGCGAATAACCTGACTTTGTTCCTGAACTATTGCAATTTGGTAAATCGTTTATGTAAATTAAAAATAGTAGTGGACCTAAGACTGTTCCTTGAGATACGCCTGAGTTTACTGTTATTGGTGTTGATTTAGAGCCATTTATTATTACAGTTTGTTCTCTCCCTATCAGAAAATCTTTAATCCACTGATGCAATGGACCATCATGCCAAAATATTTAAATTTTTTAAGCAAACTATGGCGGTGAACTTTGTCAAAAGCTTTGGAAAAATCTAGTAAGATAGCATCTATTTGCTCACTGTTATCTAAACCTTTTGAAAAGGGAGCACACTCAGTGATTTTTTTAGTATTAAAACAATTTTATAAAACTACCAAACATCTTGTTTACGCATCTGTCTATGTCTCTATGTCTTAGTACATCTCAATCTGTACTTTATTGTCACACCTAAGATCAAACACCTTGGAGTTTTGGAACCGCTGAATACTCTTAGATTGAAAGTGAATCAAATAAACGAAACGACCAGCGTGACTCATGACATGACCAGCGTGACATGTTGACTTGAGGAACTCAATCTTCAAACACTTTGAAAGAAAGTGTGTGTCTTCTAACAGTTAAACACTTTGAATGGAAGCGTGTATCTTCTAACAGTTAAACACTTTGAACGGAAGCGTGTATCTTCTAACAGTTAAACACTTTGAATAGAAGCGTGTATCTTCTAACAGTTAAACACTTTGAACGGAATCGTGTATCTTCTAACAGTTAAACACTTTGAACGGAAGCGTGTATCTTCTAACAGTTAAACACTTTGAATAGAAGCGTGTATCTTCTAACAGTTAAACACTTTGAACGGAAGCGTGTATCTTCTAACAGTTAAACACTTTGAATAGAAGCGTGTATCTTCTAACAGTTAAACACTTTGAACGGAAGCGTGTATCTTCTAACAGTTAAACACTTTGAATGGAAGCGTGTATCTTCTAACAGTTAAACACTTTGAATGGAAGCGTGTATCCTCTAATGGTATCGCCATTTGAACGGAAGCGTGTATCCTCTAACAGTTACACTAAGAAATCTTAATTTTATAATAAGTTTTTTTACTTATGCATTAAGAATGAAATTGTCGTTTCAATCTTGATATAGAATCTAGAAACGAGGCGTGTTCAAACTTCATAGTTTTAGGAAGAAAATAAAAAAAAAACACATTCAAGATTTTGAAACAAAATCTCGAGTTTATTTTAAAGTATTATTATCATGATGGTTACTTGTGTATTGTATCTCTCTCATTCTCCAGTAACATGCTCAGGGCGCTTTGGTCCAGTCGTTTGTAAAGGGAGACTACTCTGGACTGCTCTATTTTATTTCTATAGAATTGCTGATTTCAATCCATTGAACTGGCGATGCAGACCTTGAAAAAATCGATTTCTCCTGTGCAGAAGTCACAATCTACGGAACATGGTCGCATCAAAGTCATACATATGCATAAAGTCATGCACTAAAATTATTGGAATCGTTCGACAGTGTTCATTTTTTAGTGGCATCAATAATTATACATTGCTATAAAGATTTCCCTATAGAGATGTCGTGATAATGGCATAGGCCAACCGTCTGAGGCTGTTTCAATTACTTTGTCATACTGTTGCGACATTAAATATATTTTTTAGAGGAAGTAAACCTATCAAAGTAGCTAACACACCTGTAGTCAAGTACGGTGGGGAATGGTAACAGTATTCCTACTGATGGGGTAAATGTCAGTCCTCTCTACAAGTCAACGGATAGCTCATCATAGGAAGTAGACCTATTTTTTAATAGCGATTTTGGACTGGTTTGAACTGGTGAATCAATTGCTCCACGTGCAGTGTATTGCGTTATCAAAGAATTGTGGGATTCGAAGAGATATATTTAAAAAAAAACGATATCAGCGATTCTCAATCTATGCGGCGTCATCGCCCTCTCAAAGTAGACCACGTGATTAGAAAGGTGTGTGAGCTGTTTTGCAATGTAGTTATAGATTACTGATGAAGTAATTTTTAAAAAAGTAAAGTTTCCCTTTCAGACCTTGCGATCTATAGAGCAGATGATTTAAGCTGAAGTAAAGTTTCCCTTTTAGACCTTGCGATCTATAGAGCAGATGATTTAAGCTGAAGTAAAGTTTCCCTTTTAGACCTTGCGATCTATAGAGCAGATGATTTAAGCTGAAGTAAAGTTTCCCTTTTAGACCTTGCGATCTATAGAGCAGATGATTTAAGCTGAAGTAAAGTTTCCCTTTTAGACCTTGCGATCTATAGAGCAGATGATTTAAGCTGAAGTAAAGTTTCCCTTTCAGACCTTGCGATCTATAGAGCAGATGATTTAAGCTGAAGTAAAGTTTCCCTTTTAGACCTTGCGATCTATAGAGCAGATGATTTAAGCTGAAGTAAAGTTTCCCTTTCAGACCTTGCGATCTATAGAGCAGATGATTTATCCATCCATCCATCCCAGTGGCGCTACAGCCCATGGAGGGCTCTGGCCTGCTTTAACACATCCTTCCATTCAGATCTCTCCTGGGCCTTTCGTCTCCACGCCCTAACCCCAAGCTGCTTCAGATCTTCTTCCACGTCATCTATCCATCGCATTTGGGGTCTGCCTTTGGGTCGCCTGCCTTTTTGGTTTTTGCCTGTATACGATTTTCGCCCCTCTGTTGTCTGACATTCTTTCAAGGTGACCTGCCCAACGTAGTCTGTTCTTTTTTATTTCGTTCACTATTGGTGGGTCTTCATATAATTGATATAACTCATGGTTAGTGCGTGTCCTCCACCCTGTTTCATCCTGTATGGCACCATAGATTTTCCTAAGGATTTTTCTTTCCCAAGTGTTAAGTAAATTTTCAGATGTCTTTGTCAGTGTCCAGGTCTCACTTCCATACATTGCTGCTGGTCTTATTATAGTTTTGTATATTATTTTCTTGGTTTTACTTGAAATCATTTTGCTCTTAAGTAGATGGTGGGTGCTATAAAATGCCCTGTTGCCTGCTGCTATTCTTTCCTTTATTTCTGTTAGTAGGTCATTTTTGAAATTAATAGTACTTCCTAGATATTTGAAAGTTTGGACGTTTTCAAATTCGTGGTCTTTGATTTTGATATTTTGTCCCTCTGTTTGATTGTCTCTTGTCATTGTGATGTACTTGGTTTTACTGTCATTGACCTCAAGTCCTGCTGGTCGAGATGCTTCTTCTAGTTGTATGAAGGCTCTAGCGATGTCAGAGGTTTCTTTACCCAATAAGGCAATGTCATCGGCATAAGCAAGGTATTGTAGAGGTTGGTTGTTTATCGTCCCTGTTGGTTGTGGACCCATGTTTTCTCTCCTGAAGTAGTTAGTAATAGTTCCCCTTGTGTTTATGTGTTTATTTCTTATAACTCTCTCCAGTGTTAAATTGAAAAGCATGCAGGAAAGTGCGTCTCCTTGTCTTAATCCTCGTTTAATCCTAAATTCCCGTGAGTGTTCTCCTTGTATTATGACTTTGCTTTTTGAGTTGTTTAATGTCATATGTATAAGTCTTGTCAGCTTTATGGGTATTCCAAAATCCTGTAGTGTGTCATATAGGTATTTCCTTCTGATACTGTCATAAGCCATTTTATAGTCTATAAAGAGTTGGTGGATTGGTATGTTGTATTCATGGCATTTTTCTAGTATACATCTTAGTGTGAAGATGTGGTCGGTTGTGGATTTGTTGGGTCTGAAACCACATTGGTATTCACCTAAGATTTCTTCTGAATATTTTCCAAGTCTCTTAGTTATAAGCCTAGACAGTATCTTATAAGTCACATTTAGTAGAGAGATTCCTCTGTAATTACAGCACTTAACTTGGATCCTTTTTTGTGTATTGGGGTTATAAGAGCCGTTTCCCATTCTGTTGGTATTATTACAGAAAACAGCAGGGTCATTGAGAGATGGGCTGAATACTTTGAGGAGATCCTAAATACCACTGAAGATGGAGACAATGGAGAATATGAACTGCCGCATGGGGGACCAGATCCCTTAGTGAACCCTCCAACACTCATTGAAACATCAGAAATAATTAGGACCATGAAGAATCACAAAGCACCAGGAGAGGACCAAATCACAGCAGAACTAATTAAATATGGAGGGAAAGACTTACATTCCCAAATACACAGAGCAGATGATTTAAGCTGAAGTAAAGTTTCCCTTTTAGACCTTGCGATCTATAGAGCAGATGATTTAAGCTGAAGTAAGAGCGATATTATTACCAGAGTGAAACAAAATTTCAATCAAGAGACATCTAGTCACTTTGCAGGTGAAACCTTTTAAAACGCTTTCGCGAAAGGCGCCTGCAACTACCTCTCCGCTAAAGCGATTCTATCTGTCTTTCTCACGCCAAAACCATCCAATATCTCCCGAGCAACATCGCTCTGTTGACGTCTTTTGTGAGATTAAGAAAGGTAAGCTTAAATACGTGATGAAGATGATGTTATGAAGATGATTTTATGAAGATGATGTTATGAAGAAGATGTTATGATGGTCAAGCACAGTACAGACGTACGTGCGTCACATGTGCCTCAAATGTCTCTCACACTTCAGTACCGGCCGATTGGGTTCCTTTCATTATTAAACTTGACTTTAACTGCGCTCTAAGATGAAGTGAACGATGTAGTTGCCAGTAAAATGTGCAATGAAGGGAAATGCTTGGGGCCAGGTCTCCTCCATGGTACAGAGGGCGCTGGCATACTTTTCTCTTCGCCTGAGTGCGTAGGGGTGTGACAAAAAAACAGGTTGAGAAACAATGAATGGTCAAAAGGATTCAATTATTCATAAGTTTATTTTAACAGATTTAAAGTATTCTATTGCTTATCAGATGCATTCGAAGCTGTATCAGCCTGTATCAACCTCCTTTATTTGAACTAATGCTGCATTCATTCCATGAATTACGTGTTCAGACTTAATATAAATGCATGTCTGGATATCTGGCCTAACTAAACACTAATCATCAATCACTGACAAGCGTGATACTGAATTCTTTTAACAGGAAGAAAATATCATCATGTTGTTTTCATAATAAGTCGACATTTCTTTTTAAGACGCTAAAAGCTCCGGTCATCTACAGGCGTCAAAATCCCCTGCAAATACACACTGACGCTTTTAAACGCACACATACACACAGACTCATATTAACGTGACAAATGCATGTGCCAAAGTCTATATTTAGCTCTCAGTGGGAGGAGACTAACATTTCTTCCTCGTTTTAAAGGTCCAGCATTTCATGAATAACTTCAGTAGGAAATGTGCTTCGTTTTGTTTTGTTCATTAACAAATTGCTAGAAGTAATTCTCTTGTACTTGCTGTTCTACCACCACATTGTGACCACATCTAAATCATCTCCCATGCGGGATGGAGATTTGGTTTTCGGGAAACTTATATTTGTATTTTGTTCTGATATGTTAAAATTTTAAGGGGAAGTCTCCGCGGAATCACATCAGTTCAATCAGTTTCATGTCTAATGTATTGGCTAGATTCGTTTTACTGTTGATCCCTATTCAGCCGAGACCAATCGTACACTGACCTGTGGGCAGTTGAGACCAATGGCTCGATGCCACCTCACAGGTCTGTACGACGTGGTAATGAGCTATTGGTCTAAACTGCCCACAGGTTGTGACGTCACTGGTCAGTGTTGAGGCCTCCTATAGCGAATGGTCTCGGTTAAACTCATGACGGAATCTTTTAAAAATCTATGACTTTTGTGACGTCATTACAGCACATGACTTGGATCAGTGATACCTAAACTGCGGACCGCGGACCATATCTGGTATGTGATGCGGTCCTACCCTTCGACCCCTCCCCGGCCCACAGTGTATAATGAAGAAGTTGGAGATTCGGTTTTCATTGACCTCGACGAATTGCGGCGATGTCGGTCCCAAGGTAAAATAGTTGAGGACCGCTGCCCTAGGCGTAAGATAAGTGTGAGTAAGTAAATGACGGACTGTCTAGTTACCAAAGTTTTAAACTAACAAGAAGTCTCATAGAATGAGATCGTGAATGAAGTCAGTCTCCCGAAGATAGATCTATATGAATGAAGTCAGTCTCCCGGAGATAGATCTATAGGAATGAAGTCAGTCTCCCGAAGATAGATCTATATGAATGAAGTCAGTTTCCCGAAGATAGATCTATAGGAATGAAGTCAGTCTCCCGAAGATAGATCTATAGGAATGAAGACACTCAGCAGCCAAAACGGCATGAAGTTGTGAAATAGTCTCCGCTTGTCTCCCAACGTCCGTCCCCCAAGCTTGTAAGATAGAGGAACAAGTAATTCATTTTCTCATTTTAAAACCAAAATCTCTTTTAGATTCAACAATTTCACAGATTGTCTTCCCCAAACACATACAGATACAGCTTGAGACCACGAGCTATGAATATTAATTAATAGAACCAGTCCATTAAGCTCGCCACACAATTTTCTCTTTTATCAAGCTGCTGACCTCTGCGTCACCTCCCCAGACCAAATCTTGTGGTCAGTCTATAATTCTAAATAGATAGTCGAAAATGTGAATATGTGAAACTAATACTTTTTCTATGCAGAGACCAGTGTTTCTCAAGTTATCTGTAACCTTTGACAAGTGGACCTTGAAATGTTGAGGCCTTGTAAAGATAACGAATGCAAATTTGCCAGTAATTTTTGTCTGTCTGTCTCTCTAACTGACGATCACATTCTCTATACAACTATAGAAACTAAGAGAAAGTATAGAACTAGACAGTCCTTCATTCTCTCAACACTTATCTATGACAGCGGTGTTCAACTAGTATGTACTGAGTCTAGAAGTTTCCAGGAATGTGGGGCACTGGGGGGTCGAGGCGGTGGGTCGGTGGATAGCACCGCCTCTCTCTCTCCCCCTGTTCTCTCTCTCTCTCTCCCTCCTTCTCTCTCTCTCTCTCTCTCTCTCTCTCTCCCTCCTTCTCTCTCTCTCTCTCTCTCTCTCCCTCCTTCTCTCTCTCTCTCTCTCTCTCTCCCCTTAACAGAAAAACATAAAAAGACGCTTGCTGTGAGATGTTAGGTCAACTGAACAAACAAATGTGATGTTCGGTGGTGTACCACTGAAAGATAAATTGACTATAGAAACACATACAAACTAAAACAAAGTCTTTTCTGCAGAGACAATGCTGAATTCATTATGACCAAGTAAAGAAGTCTACGTTATTATACCAGAAAGCTCACACTTCTGTTAAAGTATGTAGAAATCTTGCAAAAGGCTCTATGCTATACAGACTTAGAAGCCCCGGTGTGCCGGTACTACTAAGTGAATCAGTGCAACGAGTTGGACAGGTTGATCTAGCTGCAGCGCTAGCGTTTCCGTGAAGTCACGTGTTGGTTATGTCATCTCCCATGATTCAATCACATATTCACTCCTGCTCAATGGTTATCCATTTCCTGTAACGGGATGAATTCACTTGAAATAGCGATCAATTAGAACGAGGGACTCTTCATGCTGCATTCACTGGTCCTGAAGAGAGAACCGCACATGAACGGGTGGCTGTGTGGCACAAACCAAGTAGTTCCCTAACTGAGAGGTGGAAAGGATCGAGATCGAATCGCGATGAAAAGAAAGTGAAAATGAGTTGTCTTTGATGAGCGGCGCTTTAAGCCACTTTGAAGCCTGCACCTAGATATTTTGTATTCCACATGCCAGAGTTTGAACTAGAGACAAAAATGTAAAGAATGCACAAAGCGTTTCTGGGGAGGACTTGAAATAAATTTAGTTTATAAATGAGAAAGAGTGTTTCAGAGAACGTTCAGTCGGTCAGTCAATCAGTCGTACTAGTTGTATCAGTTAACAGTCAATGAGTCATACTAGTTGTATCAGTTAACAGTCAATCAGTCATACTAGTTTTCTCAGTTAACAGTCAATCAGTCATACTAGTTTTCTCAGTTAACAGTCAATCAGTCATACTAGTTTTCTCAGTTAACAGTCAATCAGTCATACTAGTTTTCTCAGTTAACAGTCAATCAGTCATACTAGTTGTATCAGTTAACAGTCAATCAGTCATACTAGTTTTAACAGTTAATTTTATTTCTTTATTTCTATCAGTAAAAATCTCAAATAAATTGTGTATATCTTATTAGATTTATTGGTTTCGTGAAGTGAATCGAATCTAATAATTGACACAATCAAGTCTGCACTACAGCTTGTATTCATATTGACCAGGATATAGGCTCCATCTACACACTTTAGAGATCCAATGTACAGCTTGTATTCATACTGACCAGGATATAGGCTCCAGATACACACAGATACACACTTTAGAGATCCAATGTACAGCTTGTATTCATATTGACCAGGATATAGGCTCCAGATACACACAGATACACACTTTAGAGATCCAATGTGACACTTTCAGAGCACTGTACATGAATGCATCTTTATATTTTAACTGACGCCTTTTCCGACATTTTATACAGTTAGACGTGGTACGATACGTTACGACGTGATACTTTACGTTATGGATTGATACATTACATCTTTTAACTTAATAGAACTCAGGGACAGTGTTGATTTCGACTTCTGATGAAAATAAAAGTAAAACTTCTGAACAAGAAGAGTTACTGCTGGCCTCTCAAAAGAATGAGTCACTTGTTCAACATACAAGTCGCAATTGGAATCTAGTCCAGGACGAACATAAAGTTACAATTTCTGGACAAGGTCGAGCGTAGTGTCCAATAAAAACTGTGCCCAGGGCTTAGACAAATCTTCATTTTTCCCTAAAAAGAAGTAAGAGAACTAGGCAAGCCGGCTGGCCACCGTTGTAAGCGGGCTCTAACTTTAGAATGATAACATCTAGATCGATAGCTTGATTTGATTTGTAACAAAAACGATGTGCTTTACAAAATCAATAAACGGAAGATCGGAATAACTTTAAAGTGAATCTCTTACTTAACGGGAATCTCTCACATTTAAATAGTCACATTTGGACACACAGAGATAATAGGGACACTACAGCAGGGACGGAGTTTCAGCAATGCAGATAGTGCAACCATCCAGGTCCACATCCTCAAAGGGGGCTTCGACAAACTGAGAAACGAATCTATAACTAAACGGAGAAGTGATATGCCATTACTCTACCATTAATTAAATGCATTTTTATGTCTTCTAAACAGAGGAGGACCTCCATAAAAGTGCTGCCCAGAACCTCCACCAGCTTAAAAATCTAACAATTCACAGCAGACTATTCATACAGATAATATACTCATCACAAATCATACACAAAGCCTATTCCCTCACTTATAATTGTAGCATGAGAGGCGCGTCTTTTTTTCAATTCCAACTAATAACTCACAACCTTGTCATAGTCAAAAATTTGAATTTTTTTTTTTTTTGTTTGTTTGTTTGTTTGACAACCTTTTATTATACAATCGAGCTGAAAATCCGCACCTAAAGTCGATCAGAGTGACAACACAGTTCATTAAAATTTCAGAAAAAAATTACTTCATTTATTATTGACTTTATTAAACATTTTTAATTTATTTGTTCTATCTGTCGGTATTGTCTGGAAGAGTTTTGCCAAAGGCCATTGAAACTCTAGGCCGGCTAAACGGACAAGAGCGCCCTCTGCCGGCCTGCTTGAACAATAGAGTGTCTTATCTTTTGAATGGGATTCATGGGAACTAACAATTATATAGTATTTTTCTTATTACTGAGGATCAGTAAAAATGAGTAATATCCCTTTTGCATATGGCCGCCCTCATGCAAAGGTAAGACATATGAACTTATATTACTTTTTAAATTGTATTTCTGTATGTGTGTAAAGAATGTTTGGTGCTATCCAGTGTCAACTACACAGTGTTCGTTGTAGATAAAACGGCATGTATTTTTCAAACTACACAAACAAAACCTATTCACAAGCCTCATGGAGCCACTAGTTGAAAGTTGAAAGGTTATCTGGGTTAGTCTTCCTAGTGGAATCTGACCAACACTTCAACTATCACAGTCTCACTATCTCACCACAGCTGACATGTTTTATATACATTCTCACTGAGAAACTCACACATCCTCCCTCTGTCCTTCGCTTCTCTCCTCCCTTACATTAAACATCAACTGTCCTTACATGGAGATCTGAGATGCTAGGTCCAGTCTTTAAACACCCAGATCTATGTTTCCTGCCAGTCTTTCCTCTCCATCAAAACTGCTAAGTTTTTATCTCTGGTTCTGGGTTATCAAGCAAACAGTTCATCTGATAGGTCCGTAATGTTAGATCTAGACACGAGTTAAGTTTTTTTTTCCCCTTCTTTTCTTTTGTTATTCTTCAAACATCATTCTCGTTGTAACTAGATTATCGATTTAAAAAAAAACCCAGTCATTAAATAATGCCTGGACCAAGGACAATGTTTTCTTAATGTTTTCATTGTTAATCATTTCTCCTTCTTTTATATTTTATATTATCAATGAGCCTAAAGCTATATGTGTACTGACGGATTTGTTAATGAATACATTTGAATATTTGAAATTATTTCAATCTAGACCCAGAAAAACTTATAATGAGGGGAATGATCGAAAGAAAATAAAAATATCTTTCTCCACTCCTAGATTACTGAAAGTGTAGGGGAAAATACTTATTTTAATTCAAACAGTCAGACGGACACACGGACCAACGGACTGACAACATAAGTTAAGTCAAAAAGGCGTGCAGGTAAATGTAGATAGATATATATATATATAGATAGATAGATAGATGGATGGATGGATAGATAGATAGATAGATAGATAGATAGATAGATAGATAGATAGATAGATAGATAGATAGATAGATAAATAGATAGATAGATAGATAGATAGATAGATAGATAGATAGATAGATAGATAGATAGATAGATAGATAGATAGATAGATAGATAGATAGATAGATAGATAGATAGATAGATAGATAGATAGATAGATAGATAGATAGATAGATAGATAGATAAGTAGGTGGATGGATGGATGGATGGATGGATGGGTGGATAGAAAGACAGACAGACAGACAGACAGATAGATAAATAAGCAAACAATTTATATTAACCTTAAATCTCGCAAACGAATTGATTAACAGATATACACTGACCTGTGCCGTGGACCGGCTTTAGAGTTGACAAGACAATAGAATGGCTGAGATATGGGGCCTCTTGTCATCAACATAATGCAATGTTTTCTTTTGCCTTTTCTTCAAAACAATTTTTTGGGGCCTGGTGGCCCTGTGCTATAGTTTATGCTGCCTGCCTGGTGGCCCTGTGCTATAGTTTATGCTGCCTGCCTGGTGGCCCTGTGCTATAGTTTATGTTGCCTGCCTGGTGGCCCTGTGCTATAGTTTATGTTGCCTGCCTGGTGGCCCTGTGCTATAGTTTATGTTGCCTGCCTGGTGGCCCTGTGCTATAGTTTATGTTGCCTGCCTGGTGGCCCTGTGCTATAGTTTATGTTGCCTGCCTGGTGGCCCTGTGCTATAGTTTATGTTGCCTAAAGATAAATCCAGCACTAGGCCAGAGGAAATAAAAACATAAACTGTCAGTGACGCTTCATTTATCAATGACCACACTCCAAAAGGCACAATGACCACACTCCAAAAGGCACAATGGCCACACTCCAAAAGGCACAATGACCACACTCCAAAAGGCACAATGACCACACTCCGAAAGGCACAATGACCACACTCCAAAAGGCACAATGACCACACTCCGAAAGGCACAATGACCACACTCCAAAAGGCACAATAACCACACTCCAAAAGGCACAATGACCACACTCTAAAAGGCACAATTACCACACTCCTAAAAGGCACAATGACCACACTCCAAAAGGCACATGACCACACTCCAAAAGGCACAATGACCACACTCCAAAGGGCACAATGACCACACTCCAAAGGGCACATGACCACACTCCAAAGGGCACATGACCACACTCCAAAAGGCACAATGACCACACTCCAAAGGGCACATGACCACACTCCAAAGGGCACATGACCACACTCCAAAGGGCACATGACCACACTCCAAAAGGCACAATGACCACACTCCAAAGGGCACATGACCACACTCCAAAAGGCACAATGACCACACTCCAAAGGGCACATGACCACACTCCAAAGGGCACATGACCACACTCCAAAAGGCACAATGACCACACTCCAAAGGGCACATGACCACACTCCAAAAGGCACAATGACCACACTCCAAAAGGCACAATGACCACACTCCAAAGGGCACATGACCACACTCCAAAGGGCACATGACCACACTCCAAAAGGCACAATGACCACACTCCAAAAGGCACAATGACCACACTCCAAAGGGCACATGACCACACTCCAAAAGGCACAATGACCACACTCCAAAAGGCACAATGACCACACTCCAAAAGGCACAATGACCACACTCCAAAGGGCAGTGTTTCAAATGTTTCCAATTTTTGTTTTTTCTCCAAGAAGATTTTCAAAAGAGCACCAGGAGATTGACGTCTATTTAAGAATTGAATGGTGAACATTATCTATCGCCAACCCCTCCACTCCTCAGGCCTCCCAGACATTGACCTGCTACAGATGACCTAAAGCTTGCCGGTCACTACCTCAGTCTGTTCAAATAGACGTCACGTGACGTGTCCTAATATGTCACGTCTCCGAAGACGCCCACTCGATGCTACATCTAAGGAAGGCAATAGGAGATTATCTGCTTAGTTTAGAGTGAGCGCCCTTTCCGCGTATTTCTTAGTTTATGGCCCTTGTTAAGGGCCTTTGGTAATTCTATAGGGTATTTAGCAATTGATCTGATTGTGAGTTGTGGCCCGTCTTTGAAGGCCTTGAAAACCTGGCCATAGAAAAGTGTTGCAGCCTGTTCTTTTTTTTCTTTTTAATCATAATCTCTCACGCAGTTTAATTTTAAATCAAGAGATTGACACATTGGCCATGTGTTGTAAAAAGAAGACAAAGACTTCAATAAAAGGTTTAGCACACCATATACACCATTTGTAAAACTAGATTTTAAAGCCTTTTAAACCTTTGTTTACATACAATTCAACAGTGGAATAGTCTTAGAGCGTAATTATCGTCTTTACATGGACAACTTACAGATATAAGCTAGGCATTTTGTAGGTGTATTGATAAAATACATCATGAAACTATAGTCTACGTAGGACTGTCAAACTACTAGTTATCATACTTATCAAACGAAATGACCATTGCAGTAACTCATCACACTCGTAAAGATCTGTGTCCTGTGTCGGGACAGTACCGTGACTGTGTCCTGACTGCGACTTTGTCCTATCTGTGTCCTGACTGTGTTGTGACCGTGCCGTGAGTGTAATTTCGTTAACGGAAACACTTTTTTTTAACAAAAACTTCAAAGACCTTGTACAGCACCAAACAGGCTTCATATAAACAGCCGTGATTATAAAAAGACTGTTGTACACGATGTAGGTTGTCTACAAATACTTTGAAGTTGAAATACTGATCCAACAACACAACATCATCACGCCTCTGTCCTAGGCTTCTCATGACGTGAAGCTGTGAGTCTCGGAGTCTCAAGATTTGAAGCAAGAAGAGTGGCAAGAGTGAAAGAGCGCCGAACCAACAAAAAGCTGAGAGAAGAAGCAGGCCTACTGCAACTGACCAAACCTACCCATGCCACGTATGCGGCAGCTTTTTAAAGCGAGGATGGACTTAGCAGTTATCTTCGAGTCCATAGGAAATGAGAACTGTGCTCATCTTCGACAACGAAGAGGATATCTTCTATACTATAAAGTAGAATGTGAGGTGTATGTATGTGACTTATAGACATCAAAACCGCTTGACCAATCTTGATAAATCTTGGCAGGAATGTTTCTTGGGTACCAACTTAGACCGTAGTGTATGTATTGTAGCTCTAAAACAAACTTAAGACCCTAAAAAAAAAAATAAAGTTGTCCGACTCTATTAAAGCTATAGTATTTATGGATCTAGGCCATGTTTACAATGTTGACATGAGAAAACATCGAAAGGATTTAGACCTAGATCTAATTTTACGAAATACACTTTGCGCAGATAGTTTTTTACTTTGACACATGAAAATACAAAAGAAGATCCATTGATTTCATTATATAATAAAAATAACCTTCAATTTCGTGTTTCAAAAGCATTATTTACATTAATTAGTTCCTTATATCTGTGACTACAGATTTCCTGACGAACATTCTTTCATTAGACAATACCGTAATGAATCGCGTACTACAAATTAATTCGTTTAATTGTTTATAATTCCATCCCTAGATCTAAAACTATAATTCAACTCTAAGATGATAAAAATTCTCTTCGCACAGATAGTTTTATACTTTAACACATGAACATACTAATTATAGTCCATTCATTTCATATTTTGATCAAATAAACATTTTTAAAAAAATTTCTAAAGCATTTTTAAGAGACTACATTCGTTTACGAAAGCTGCGAAGCCGAGTTGAGATAGGCCTAGATCTATATTCATTCATGAATCGCGTACTAAAAATTATTTCGTTTAATTGTTCACTTTATAAACCCATTCATTTAACAAAGCTATCGCTCTTTGCGTTTTTAATAGATATGAATGTATCGGCTTCGGGTAAACCCATTTTCGCAAAACTAATTTTATTTTGGAAAAAACTTGAAAGGATCATTAGCTAAGTTTAACATACATCTAAATCCAATCCACTAGATTAGTAAACACAAACTTAGACCCGCAGGCCGCGGGTAATGTGGACTACAAATTGGATGTGGACTACAAATTAGATGACTACAAATTAGATGTGGACTACAAGATAGATGTGGGCTACAAATTAGATGTGGACTACAAAATAGATGTGGACTACAAGATAGATGTAGACTACAAATTAGATGTGGACTACAAATTACATGTGGACTATAAATTAGATCTGGACTACAAATTAGATGTGAACTACAAATTAGATGTGGACTACTAATTAGATGTAGGCTACAAATTAGATGTGGACTACAAATTAGATGTGGACTACAAATTAGATGTGGGCTACTAATTAGATGTGGACTACAAATTAGATGTGGACTATAGATGAGACGAGAAGGTCACAACATGACCAGAAACTAGATCTATTTTCTTTTTATGCAGACAAGGTATTGTCAAATTATACAATTTTTAGTTTAATCAAATTTTCTTTCAAAGCTATTTATAAAAGAAAGTTGTTTATTTCTTCTTAATAAAGCTGATTTTGAATTTGGCATCACTAATTAATACGGCGGTCATCTCCACTTCCTGTCTCCCCTCCAGTATAACATCTCCTCCCCCCCCAAGCCCCCCCCCCCCATTTTTTTTTTCAAGGTATCTTCTCTACTTGTTCATCTTTATTTCTCTTCCTTCCATCTTCTGCTGGTTTATCTTTAGGAGACGCCATTTAAAATGAAACAGAAGGGAAGCAGACATGAAAAGGGTAGATTACTGGGATAAACTGCATGTCAAAATATTCCATTAGATCAATGCCTTCAAGGTTGTTACCACAAATATGGTTCTACGAGTGTACTTGTTTCAAATCGATAAAATGAGAAATAAAGAAATTCTGCTTTCAAATATTATCGGTAACATACAGTAAGAATTATAGGTTTACACGCCGTGGATAAGATAAAACGTCAACCGAACGGATAAGCGAAAGAATGGCAATATTTAATTCAATACGATCAAAAGAGAACAGATGGCAGGAGGTGAAGAGTATATATCAACATGTTGAAAAGTCGAGTCAGCCAAGAGCGTCGGGGTGTTACCAGAGTGAGGATCAACATTGTCTTATACATTCGAACAAAAAAAAAAAAGTGGGGGGGGGGGGAGCGGGTGAGTGATACATTTATCAAATAACCTTCTACTTCCTACTTACTTCCTAGCCCCCAACATTTCCTACAAACTCCCACACACGTAATATAAAATATATCTTATTTATGTTGGTATTAGTTACACAAATGTAGCCTCAAATATGACCCCTGACCCACGACCCCTTCACTTATACAAGAGAAATACCCAGAGATATACCCAGAGAAATACCCAGAGATATACCCAAGGCTTAAAGCTTGTTCTTTACATTGTAGTCAATAATGTTTACCGCAATTCTGATGCTATAATAGTAGCCTGCAGTTGACATGGTTGAAAAATGATAATTCGATAATGTTGCCTATAATCTAAATAATGTTGCCTATAATCTAAATAATGTTGCCTATAATCTAAATAATGTTGCCTATAATCTAAATAATGTTGCCTATAATCTAAATAATGTTGCCTATAATCTAAATAATGTTGCCTATAATCTAAATAATGTTGCCTATAATCTAAATAATGTTGCCTATAATCTAAATAATGTTGCCTATAATCTAAATAATGTTGCCTATAATCTTTTAATCCAATACTAAGACTGGGTTGCCTAATGTCTTGCAACTAATGCAAAACATTGGAGAAAATTCTACACATTATGTATCGCCATGCCAATTACATGGGCGGAAAATGCAAGCTTTGAATAATTAAGTTAAAACACAAATGGACCAATAACTTGTCAACCCTAAACGTTATCACTAGAACAAGACATGGGGGGGGGGGGGGTGACGGCCTGGTGCTACCTCTAGATACATTCTCAAAAGTTAATAACACGTTTTTTTTAGTAACTATGACAATAGAGATAAGTCAGGATCGAAACACTAAGTGCAGCTTGTATATCATAACACTAATTGCTGCTTGTATATCATAACACTAAGTGCTGCTTGTATATCATAACACTAAATGCTGCTTGTATATCATAACACTAAGTGCTGCTTGTATATCATAACACTAAGTGCTGCTTGTATATCATAACACTAAGTGCTGCTTGTATATCATAACACTAAGTGCTGCTTGTATATCATAACACTAAGTGCTGCTTGTATATCATAACACTAAGTGCTGCTTGTATATCATAACACTAAGTGCTGCTTGTATATCATAACACTAAGTGCTGCTTGTATATCATAACACTAAGTGCTGCTTGTATATCATAACACTAAGTGCTGCTTGTATATCATAACACTAAGTGCTGCTTGTATATCATAACACTAAGTGCTGCTTGTATATCATAACACTAAGTGCTGCTTGTATATCATAACACTAAGTGCTGCTTGTATATCATAACACTAAGTGCTGCTTGTATATCATAACACTAAGTGCTGCTTGTATATCATAACACTAAGTGCTGCTTGTATATCATAACACTAAGTGCTGCTTGTATATCATAACACTAAGTGCTGCTTGTATATCATAACACTAAGTGCTGCTTGTATATCATAACACTAAGTGCTGCTTGTATATCATAACACTAAGTGCTGCTTGTATATCATAACATTAAGTGCTGCTTGTATATCATAACACTAAGTGCTGCTTGTATATCATAACGCTAAGATAAGAAACCTAGAGGTTCAAGTGGAGTACCACCGCCTTTCTTGGGCACCCCGTGCGTAGCGCGTGCTCTATTGAAGCACGAGACATAGACTTCTGCAATATTTTAAAAACGGACGAAAGGGTGCGTGATATAAAGATGAAAGATGACACCGTGAATGAATAATATTAGGGCTTAATTAGGGTTCAATAAGGGTTCAATTAGGATTCAATAAGTTTTCAATTAGGATTCAATTAGGGTTCAATTAGAATTCTAAAGTTAGTGAACTATCCATAAACTATTTGGTACAAGTAAGCTGGTAATGTGTGCATGTATGTGCGATAACAAACTAAGATTCAAGCCTTTGGACCTTTAATGTGAAAGCTTGGCCTGAATCCACAAAGAAAGACATTTTACTTTACAAACAAATACAAAAGTGATGCACTTACTGTGATGCAAGAATAAAGCCTTAGGTTACCTCCCAGGAGTGGTCCTTTGTTATAGAATTAAGTCCAAGGGCCCACAGATTGAGAAATGATGGAAGTGTAGTCTTGTAATCCGTACTTGTTGGAGTTGAGTTCATGCGTTGACCCTCAGGCTTCGATTGATGACCCGACCCAACGCTCCCATCCCCCCCCCTTTTCTCACTCTCACTTGTTTTTCAACCTCCCTTTCCCCTTCTCTCTCTCTCTCTCTCTCTCTCTCTCTCTATCCAGCGAGCGGGGGATTTATAATGTCTGTGTGAGTGGAATGGTGACAAGAGAGGGGTGAGTACAAACTGTGTGTGTGTGTGTGCGAATGTGTGAATGAAAGACAACTGTGAGTGCTTGAGAGGAGGAAGACTCGGTACGAGTGGGTCGTGTAAGTGACGTCATCACTTTCTTCACTCCCCCTTTCCCTATAAGTCACCCCCCCCCCACTTTCTCACCGTTACCCTGTATGAGGTATACACTTGGATAAGAAAGTGTTTGTCGGTAGCACTGGGCGTGAGAATTAAGGGCGCCACATTTTTTTAGGGGGAGGGTGTTAAGTTGTCAAGGTGCTAAAAACACTTGGCGATAAGAAGCAATAAGATTCTGGGGGTGCAGTCGTTCAGTCGAATGAGATGATAGAGTACTACAGGTTTATCAAGAACAAATGAGAAGATAGAGAACTATAGGTTTATCAAGAACAAATGAGAAGATAGAGTACTACAGGTTTATCAAGAACAAATGTGAAGATAGAGAACTATAGGTTTATCAAGAACAAATGTGAAGATAGAGAACTATAGGTTTATCAAGAACAAATGTGAAGATAGAGAACTATAGGTTTACCAAGAACAAATGTGAAGATAGAGAACTCCAGGTTTATTAAGAACAAATGTGAAGATAGAGAACTATAGGTTTATTAAGAACAAATGTGAAAATAGAGAACTATAGGTTTATCAAGAACAAATGTGAAGATAGAGAACTATAGGTTTACCAAGAACAAATGTGAAGATAGAGACCTCCATGTTTATTAAGAACAAATGTGAAGATAGAGAACTATAGGTTTATCAAGAACAAATGAGAAGATAGAGAACTACAGGTTTATTAAGAACAAATGTGAAGATAGAGAACTACAGGTTTTTCAAGAACAAATGTGAAGATAGAGACCTCCATGTTTATTAAGAACAAATGTGAAGATAGAGAACTATAGGTTTATCAAGAACAAATGAGAAGATAGAGAACTACAGGTTTATTAAGAACAAATGTGAAGATAGAGAACTACAGGTTTATCAAGAACAAATGTGAAGATAGAGAACTCCAGGTTTATTAAGAGCTAATGTGAAGATAGAGAACTATAGGTTTATCAAGAACAAATGTGAAGATAGAGAACTATAGGCTTATCAAGAACAAATGAGAAGATAAGAGTACTACAGGTTTATTAAGAGCAAATGTGAAGATAGAGAACTATAGGTTTATCAAGAGCAAATGTGAAGATAGAGAATTATAGGTTTATCAAGAACAAATGTGAAGATAGAGAACTATAGGTTTATCAAGAACAAATGTGAAGATAGAGAACTATAGGTTTATCAAGAACAAATGTGAAGATAGAGAACTATAGGTTTACCAAGAACAAATGTGAAGATAGAGACCTCCATGTTTATTAAGAACAAATGTGAAGATAGAGAACTATAGGTTTATCAAGAACAAATGAGAAGATAGAGAACTACAGGTTTATCAAGAACAAATGTGAAGATAGAGAACTATATGTTTATCAAGAACAAATGTGAAGATAGAGAACTACAGGTTTATTAAGAACAAATGTGAAGATAGAGAACTACAGGTTTATCAAGAACAAATGTGAAGATAGAGAACTATATGTTTATCAAGAACAAATGTGAAGATAGAGAACTACAGGTTTATCAAGAACAAATGTGAAGATAGAGAACTACAGGTTTATCAAGAACAAATGTGAGGGCGCCATTGAAAGCAGGGAGCCTCTCAAACACTTGTGATCATTATAAACGTGTTGTGCTGCATCACTTCCAAACAGAAACAAAACAAGAAAGGGGGGGGGGGCAACCGATACAATGTTTTCGGAAAAACTACCTCCTTTGACTGCACTGACCTTCGACCCCACATCCCTAACCCTAACCCTACCTCCTTTGACTGCACTGACCTTCAACCCCACATCCCTCCCCCAATTCCTATCCCAATTACATATCATGGCCATTTCCTAAGTAATTATGATAGTCAAGTATTTTTTATAACAGTGGGAAAGATAACATGATTGACATAAAACATAACTTGAAATAACGTAAAGTGTACCCTAATATAACATGACCCTAATATAACATGACCCTAATATAACAACTGATTGTAACATAACATAACATTACTTATGGTAAGATAGAATCAGTTCTATTACGATTCAAAACTCCTACGACTAACTAATGATACTAACTAAAGTAGTAAAAAAAAATATTATAACAATTTATTTCATCTCTCTTCCTCTCACATTTCCCGGCTTCCTCTTTCTTTACATCCCTTCCATTCATTACACCAATTCGCACCTTTATTCATGCACACCATGATGCGCTACGACAGTAACAGCCAGGTACCCATCAGAGTTATAGATTCAACATTTTCCAAAACAAAGTATTTCTTAAAATAATTGTAAAAATTCGTGTCAGGAGATAATTATAGAACCTGAGGAATTACTTTGAAAACTGTTTGCCATAGTTATTTTTCTGATTCAATAATTTTGTACACAAGTTCTGATTTCTCAGAAAAAAAATCTTCTGCCCCTTCACCCTACTGAGACTGACTCATTTGTTGAGAAGATTTTTTTTTATTACCCCTGAGTTCTATAAAAAATCTATACACACTTATACACGTAGCATACAAATCTGATCAGTGGGTCACATAACAAGTTGATATTCAGCTCACCTTTTTTTTTTACAAAATTGTTAATAAAATGTTAATTAGTGGAACGACCAACAACAACTCTACATCAACCAATGTCAACAAATCAATAATAGGATTCGAACTCTTGACCTTTTGTTCGTTAGTAGGTCGCCGTTCTAGCAAATGTTAATTAAATGTGTTGTAAACCTAGTGGTGACACAGATGGGGGTGTGCTGTGTGTTCTTAGCCTTCACAAATCGCCCCAGTCCAGCGCAGGACGAGCGGTCAACTGTGACCAGTGACAGTACACGCCAGTTCGGCAACGACCTGTGTGTAAATATTACGCACGCAAGTCACGGCGATTGTGATCATTCTGAGTGGTCAAGAACGTTCCATCCGATTCTAGAAGGCCAGTAGAGACACTATATAAGAGCGAGTGTGTCAGAAAGACGGGACTTCACGTTACCTCGCAATGTGACTAGTACGAGGCGAGAACCAGGACGGTGTGTGAAGTCAGGCGGAGCAAGACTAGGTTTTTGTAAAGACAGTGTTAATGTTTTTGCCATTTGTGATGTATTTGAAATTAAATTGACTGATACTTTGGAGCCCTGAGTTGTGAGGTTCTTTGAGTTTGTTGTGTCGTGTGGTGCAGTTTGAAGAGAGCCTGGATAGTAGAGGAGAGATACGTAACAAATGTATTTACTTCGCTTCTCTACATGTTCGTGTTTCTATTAGTGGGAACACATCTACACACATACACGGGTGTGTGTGTGTGTGTCTTTTACTTATCTGTTACATCAGAGGTTCTCGATTTTTTTTTTTCAGTTTGTGGAACCCTTTACAATCCATACGATAATAGCTGTACTCGGACACAGCTTGATTTGTCTGCCCAAATCACATATTTCTAAAGCCGAGGGCATAATCCAACTCTCCGATACCCTGTGTGACTTTTTGCTCTGCGCTGTTAGTGTTCGTATTGCAATAATATAAGAAGCCTTAAAAGCTTTTTCATTTTCTGTTGTCGAATTGTTAATAATTTTGTTTGACTACACTTGTGCTCGTCGTTTGAAGAAATCAACTGGTTTTTCTTTCAATTTATTGTGACAAGATGACGCTCTGATTGAGCAGATTTTTAGCTTTCGTTCAATAGCACATTTAAACAAATGACACATTCAAACGCATGACACATTCAAACGCATGACTCATTCAAACAAATACATTTGTTTGGTATAAATCCGAATTAAAAATCTTCTGGAGCATATTTACGTAACTTTGTCTTACATGGTGCTGCCTTACATGGTGCTGCCTTACATGGTGCTGCCTTACATGGTGCTGCCTAACATGGTGCTGCCTTACATGGTGCTGCCTAACATGGTGCTGCCTCTCTTATGACATCATGTCTCAGTTCATTGTCACTATTTCCGTTACATTCTTACTCATCTGCACATGTCTGCTAACGCTTCAAATATGTATCCAAAATCTAACGGCTAGATGGACGTGTGAAAGACAATTGAACAAACACAAAGTACCACTGTATAATTTAATATTTAATCATAAAATGTGTGCCAGAAAAATGTCAATGTGTCGCTGAGTCTCAGAGTAGTCGGTTGGAAACTTTAAAACGAGGCTTGGACTACTTCTTTGAGCGGCAGGATACAACAGAGAAATTGAAAGATCAACTTTGATTGGTTTTTGTAAAATAAGTAAATGTTATATTCTTGGGCGAAATAAAATTCTATAATAGGACTGTTAACAATCACTTGTTGTTTTTACAAGCTGTGTCAAAAATGACGTCATCGTAGAAGAGTTCGTAATAGACTTTTTAAACAGTAGTGAGGGCCGAGTGTATTGTTATTCAGATTATCCGATGGGATAAACTGACTTTTAGCGAAGCTATTTTAATTGTATACAATTTTCATATTTCTGCGGACCCACTTTCTGTTCAGTTTGAGAACCACTGGGCTACATACTACACTGTGAGATGGTAAGACATCTTTGATGCAATATTAAAGACATTTCCTAACAGAAACCAAGGGAGAAAAATCTTGAGAACTTCCAACAGTGATCGATCCTGTCCTAGTCTGTGGTTCTATCACTGGACTAAACCTGTGATTTGCTACGTACGTACTGGGGTGTAAGTCAAACTGATCACTGTCAAGGACTGTGCTAACATTTTTAGCAAAACAAATCTGAAAACTGGGCTAACTGTAGGCTTCCATTGATCAGTTACCATCGCAGTCACAAACGAAATAAAATGAAATAAACTTTGTAAAGAGTCGTGATTCGTTGTCACAGTCAAACATGAGTCAGTGATGACACTATAGAATACACATGTGTTATGTATTAGAACTCGCTTAGCGCAACATGTTTTATTATGCACGAGAAATAAATAATAACGTAGTGTAGAATAAATAATTATAATGTCTTCATTTCGAAGATTAAGGAAATATACAGTTTTTCACATAACTGAGCAGACCCAGCTGTGACCTGCATATTTCGTCATATCTAATGCAGACAAAGCAGTTGTCCACCGGAGGTCGATTTCAGTTTTGTTTTCGTCTTCTTAGCAAGGGCTTTTTTTTTGGAAAAAGGGGGGGGGTCCAAATGTCCTGCGGCCATCTTGAGAGCTCTCCAACTTTTTCTGAGACCATCTGCTGCCAGCTACTTTCCTCTATGCCAGTGAAGGCACAAAGTGGATCTTTTTTTAGGGGTGGGGTGGGGTGGAGGGACTCCTCTGTTTAGATAATTAAAAACAGAAATTAGATTACAGACTTCATAGCTTTAACATCTTTCTGCCGATCTTGTGTTTGTCAATCAGTATGACGCTTTGTGGCTTGCTTAGTACATCATATATAGTGACTGCACTGTAATTCACCAGTACAAATAAAATATCTTCTAGTAATCACCCTATGGATCAACATTAGCATTAAATGATACAACAGTGATCTCCTACAAATACTGATCTCATAACAAGAAAATATAGTATGAACTATGAATGAAACATAACAGGTAAATGCACTTTACATAATTATAGATCTAGAGATGTAGCTAGTAAAAAACAAAATATCATCATCGTGTCCAATGAGTCTGTTGAAATGATACTAGCTGAAACCCGTACTTCACAACGTTGAAAAAATAAATACAACGACTTTATTTCACTCTACATGTCTTTACTGTTATTTCGGAGGAAATCCTTCTTGTAGTCAATCATCTCAGCGTACCTTCCCATCAGAAATTTATTGGCCCATGAATATTAGAAGTGCAGGGGCGTAGCTATGAATTTGTCATCATTTGGGGACCAGGGGGGGCTTGACCTCCTTGGGGGCCCCTGCATTTCGACATTCTAAATCATAACAAGATATAATGACTTAATATTTAATGTAAAAAAAAAATATCCGAACACTCATTTGGGGTGGGGCCCCATCAAGTGGGGGGCGTGGGAGGAATATCAAATTCCCCCCACTCTAGCTACGCCACTGTAGAAGTGCCTAAGAATTTTGATGCAAATGTTCTGCGTTAATGTTTTAAATTTAATTATCTCAATTCCACAGCAAGAGAACAGTGAAGTTTTAAATTCTTTGTGGCAAGCTACGAAACAATTTATTGTCCATGATGTTTCTACCCCAACAAAAAAGTTTTCCAAACAACTCAGAACCAACTTTATTGAATGAATGTTGGCGCTGTATGCAGTGAAACAAACACCCACATTACCGAGCTGTTTTGTCGAGGGTTTTTTTTGTTGTTGTTGCACCTAACAATCTGCAATTATTTTCTTAATTAGAAGGCTCAGTGTTGCATGACGCTCATGTATGACACCCTACCCGCTCGTCAACAGATCAATAACGCAACGAAGAAAACATTTCAAGTGTAAAGGAAACAAAATACTAAGTAGTTGCAATTTTGGAAGACTCGGTTTTAAAACAATGTTACAATTACCTGGATTGGAACTGAAACTAGATTAAGTAATTACATTGGGGAAAAAAAACACGATGGCTTCACATTGTGTATTAAGTTATTTCCGGGCAAATGGTATGAAGTTTCGTAAAAGGGACATGACTATTAAATAATAAATGATGTATAACATTGTACACATATAAAGGTAGCCCTAGGGACCAAAGTTTTAATGAGAGAAGTTAGTGAATTAAATATAACAAAATAAAGGACTTCATCGACCAAGGCACGAACCACTGACCCCCAATACGGTAACTCCATATAGCAGGGACGCAGTACTAAACGTGCTAATCTCTTGACCAGTGTTTCCCAAACTGTGTTCCACGAGGTCTGAATAGTGCTTCCACGAACTACTGGAAAATTAACTAGTTGGCCACCACGTGAATAAATCTCTCGTAAAAATAAGCATCGACATTCGTGTTCGGCTAAATACTCAGAATGTTCGAAGTGTTCCGTTAAGGAAAAAGTTTTGGAAACACTGGTTTAGAAGGTAGAGATGTTTAGACCGTAGAGATGTTTAGAAGGTAGAGATGTCTATAAAAACATCATTCTCATCTAAGGCATCTCGCATGCTTTACCACCCCTGTAGTCATTGGTCACATGGCCCATCTAGCTCCGCCCCACTTCGTCAAATCCGACTTCACCAACAATTTGTAACAGAGCCAACAGCATTAGATAAACAAAAGGCTCTATTAATTCTATTCTATCTCTCAATTAAACATTTGAACAACATCAATACATTCCATGTAGAGGCTTCAGTTACATATAGAGGCTTCAGTGGGCTATGTGCGTAGGAGCACTCAAGCTGTAAACGTAATATATAAATATGAAGTTAAGTGCTGAAACAAAGAATGATGCAAACATATTACATATATAAGTGCACATTTGTATTTAGGCTACTATTAAATAATAACTACAAGTTGTTTGGAGTTCAGAAAGTTCAGAGTATAACTCTAACAAAAACGTTCACCTCTCATAATCTATTCAGTGTAGACGATTGATAAGCAACACATTTACTGACGGACTGACTGACTGACTTTCCTCTTATATATATAGCTATTCTAGTTTAAAATTATGTTTTTGTAATGTTACGCTTGAGTTTAGTTGCAGTAAGGATCTTACAGTAGACAAACTCTCGCTCAACTTACAACACAGAAATAATTGTGTATAAATTGTGCAAGAGCTTAGTGTTGCTTTGTATGGCATTACATAACTGAAACTTCACATCTTGATACGAGAACGCAGAAGAGTTCATTAATATCGAGATCTAAGATCTTTTAAATTCAAAGTTTAACCGTAGACTACTTGAAATCTAGGAGTTCGAACTAAGTTCCTCTATTCTGATCAGACATGCAATGAAAACTGATGATGATTCAGAACAGCTGCTAATTAGCTCCCCAACTCATTGGGTAGACCTATTCGATATTCAAACTCAATATCCACCTGCCTAATTATTGTTGTCTAGTAAGCAAATCGAAGTCTATATTTATCTCTATCTATATAAATCTCAGGTTCCTTTATAAATTGTAACTGGCTCAGAGAAAATTGGACATGAAGAAAATATCTTTTAACTCAATCAAGGTCAACTTTAATGGCGCTTTCACAACTTCTTTTAAGTCTTCGGTCACGTGGTGTCACGCGTTTACTTGTGACCTCGACATCCAACTCCTTGCAAATGACATTAATTAGTGTCTCTGCGTAACCATGACAACAGAAACCCACAGCGTACGTTTTAAGTTTGATGAAGCAGTCTTAGCAGTTTGAAAATAAAACAACAACATCACGGTTTAAGTATTTATTTCCTGGTGATTCACCCGATTCATTACCTTTCTTTGTTTGTAATTTTAAAATCCTGATTGGCCGCCTCCATGTCTCTAGCATTGGTTGACACATGTTGAAGTGTTTTGTTTGCGGATCATGATTTCAGCCTAATGTTTTGGCATACATCACGCCGAGAAGTAAATATATGCTTTAAAGATGTCAGGCAGAAAAAAAAATATATATCTATGTAGAGATCTGTCAGACTATATTTCATTTGCCGCATGAATTTTTAACCGAACCAGGCTGCTTAGTGTGCTTGCAGTGTATAGGACTAGAACAAAGAGTTCTATATTCAGTGAAGCTGTATTATAGATAGATAGATAGATAGATAGATAGATAGATAGATAGATAGATAGATAGATAGATAGATAGATAGATAGATAGATAGATAGATAGATAGATGATTGATTGATTGGTTGGTTGATTGATTTATTGACTGATTGTAGAGTTTGATTGATTGTTTGATTGACTGATAGATAATTAAATTAATTTTTACAAAGCATATATCAACTCACACTGTCTGTCTGTGTGTCTGTCCGTGTGGCCAAAAGTTTATACACATTATTTCTCCAACACTCAATTTCGGATCAAGCTGAAATTTTGCACAACCATTTCTTTTACCTGACAAAACACAAGAATCAATTTAAAAATTAACCCATTAGTTTATTAACAATTGGTAATACATTACTTTGTTTCGGTATCGTAAACAATGGAAAGAAATAGTAATTGACAGAAGTGTTGGTATTAGCTGAATTAGTCCCCTTTAGATTAGGCTGCCGTCTCAGGCTTAGTGAACACAAACATGAAATAGAAACAATAGATAACTCTTCAATCTTCTAGACTCTTCGCTAGCAGAATGGTTACTGCGTTGGTTTGAGAAGCCTGAGAAGGCTTAAGCCCACAAGTTCGAAATGAAGTGCTTTTTTTATTGTTAGCCTATATCAATTACAAATTTAATTACATGACTGATCCAAAACTAATTGATAGAAGTACACTTAATATAAACTATGTTTTTTTAAGTTTTTTTTTCTGTTTTTCTTGTTTTATAATGTTACTGTAAAAATGTTAAAGGGAAAGAAAGCCAGGTTAATTTCAAGATTTAAAATTGTTACTGCACCCCCTTAATCTACGTAGATAAAAGCTTGTTTACTTTTGTAAAGATGTAGGCTACTTTCGTATTTATGAGCAATTACAACATCTTTTAAAGCAATAAAATGCAATAAGAGAGAAAATGAAGATTAAACGATAAGGAGAAATATTGGGGGGAGAGAATGAAACCTATTGAAGAAATAAAAAATATTTTAAAAAGTAATAATTGTATATTATATATAGTAAAATTACAGACGCTATGATTAGACTTCACACTTATCAACTAATTGGTGTTAATGTTCCTATACATAGGATCGGCATTGCATCGAGTGGTATGCGCGCCGGGCTGTCGTTTAGATTTCTCGATGGTTCCGGGTTCATACACTTCCCGCTGACATCTCCCGACTTCCTGCGAGAGGTTTAGACAAGAACGTAATTTTCTTCAACTCTGAAGGAACATCCGAAACATGTCAAAGATTTTAAACATTTCCGAAGTGTTAAAAATATTTTTAAAATGCTATTTAAAATGCACACCGAATATATTGAAGAGTGTATTATGATGAACAATAAGGTATTTGATGAACAATAAGGTATTTGATGAACAATAAGGTATTTGATGAACAATAAGGTATTTGATGAACAATAAGGTATTTGATGAACAATAAGGTATTTGATGAATGCTTTTGCAACTAGCTTTTAGTCGGAGCTTCTGTTAAATTCGTGCGTTGTCTCTTAAGATTAAGGTTGACATTGTTGACCTTAACGTATTTCAGTTAGTAGAGTTTATATTTTAAAAAAATGTTTCTTTTACAAAAGAAAAAAAAACTAGCATAGAAAAGCGCATTTCCTTTTAAATTATTGCAAAGCTTATACCAAGTCACTCTGCACTTCGCTGGCACTGTGATGACTTGAGGAGGCTTGAGCCCTCTAGTTCAAACGTAGGTCGTTCAACGTTTTGGTTTATACATTCTTTTAAAAAGCGATCACGGTCACAATTACACAGATGCTGCCCCCCCCCCCCAACTCTTTCCCAACTGGTCCAGACAAGTGCTAAGATCATAATCTATTGAAAACGCTAAAAGCATGGAATAGCGCTAAACAAAACTTTTGGTAAAAATATTTCTAATCGCACAGATTTATTATTGTTAGTCTAGATCTTATACAATTTTAATGACATGACTGATCCAAACTAATTAATACAACTACTCTTAATATAAGCTTTTTGTTTTTAAAGTATTTGTCTCTATTTTCTTATCTTGAAGTTGAAGCACGTGTTGACGGAGCAATATTGAAACGTGACCATGAATGATCTGACTAATAGGAAGACAAGTCACATTGACAGATCTCGGCTATCCTCCAGTTCCTGTCTGTGTCGGACAATGTTTGCCAAGATCTAGATCCAGTTGAAATGTTGATGACAGAGATGATGTCTGTAGCTGTGTTAGACATTGCGTTATTGTGAGAGAGCATACAGCAAATTTAGAGGTTAAAGAGGAAGAATTAATGATTGGCTTTAGGTCATACTAAAATGCATTTCCTTCGTTATTTGATATTTGCCTGCTTTTTTTCATGTTGTAACTCTGGTTATTTACCCTTTCATGTATCTTAGGAATCTCCCTTTGACTTTGTGTGCCGTTCAAAGAGTGAGTCGTGGAAGGGAGGTTACTCGAATGTAGAACTAGGAATGAAATCACGTTCTGATCATTTTTCCTGAGATTTTCATCAATGTCGTAAAACAAAAACTCTCACTAGCTTTTTGGTGTATCTGGTGTACAGAATAGTTTGAGTTGTTAGTAGTTGGCACCATTGAAGTTTGACTTAGGCCTTCTTGACTTTGTTTTTAGTTCAGTCAACCTCATAGTTCAACTTTGTAGACTTCATAGTTCAACTTTGTATACCTCATAGTTCAACTTTGTATACCTCATAGTTCAACTTTGTATACCTCATAGTTCAACTTTGTATACCTCATAGTTCAACTTTGTATACCTCATAGTTCAACTTTGTATACCTCATAGTTCAACTTTGTAAACCTCATAGTTCAACTTTGTATACCTCATAGTTCAACTTTGTAAACTTCATAGTTCAACTTTGTAAACCTCATAGTTCAAATTTGTAAACCTCATAGTTCAACTTTGTAAACCTCATAGTTCAACTTTGTAAACCTCATAGTTCAACTTTGTATACCTCATAGTTCAACTTTGTAAACTTCATAGTTCAACTTTGTAAACCTCATAGTTCAATTTTATATTTGTATGTGACACCATCTTCTCTTTTTTCTAATACTTTGTTGCAAAATAAAAAAGGAAAAAACATAGAATGTTGAGGAAAAAAAAGGTACGTGTACATCAATGACTCACTCTTGTATCTGTTATTTTAGGAGTGTTTCCGAAAGAAAAGAAGAACCTAGATCTAGGTGCCAATTGATTAAGTAGCTCAACTCTGTTTAATGATTTGTTCCTTAGCCTTCATATCATTCGGTCCACTAGAGTTAAACCCAAACATCGCTAACTAGATTTGTCGTCTGCAACCAGAACGAGAGTCTCGTCTAGACGTGATATGGCTTCAGTCACCATGGACACAGGCGGATGTTTGGTTTTAGGCTTGGCTCTTACCGTGTGGAATATCACACGCTGAGAAATACAGTTTGGGAACTCTGGGATACACTTGCACTAGTAAATGTGATACAGGGAAAGTTTACGTTTCCAGTCTGTCTCTAGCCCAGTGGTTCTACTTAGTGGACATGATGCGGCGGCTTCTTTTCATGTTCTCCGAAACACAACGAAACTCGGAACATAATTTTATCTCAAAAAACGTCAGTTGAGTGCTTCTCAAATTTTAACATGTCACACTTCTAAATAAAACATCTTGTGTTTGCGTCCATCGACCATCTAGGTCTGGGGAGCGTTGAAAGCTAGATTAGTGTATCAAGCGTTTTCCTGCATTCTCAACTGCATTGTACTGGCGTCCACAGTACACAATTTACCGTAGAAATTGTCACGTGATCTCTCAAGGCTGAATCGTACAATGCCAGATTTTTCAAGTACAGAACTCTATTATTTCAATAACTTATTAAATTGTTTTAAATCCGACTTTATTTTTAACACCAGTGATTTAAAATAAAAACAATAATAATAATAATACCTAATAATAATAATAAGTCAATTTAATTTCTCAACACTGTTGACAGTGAACTGTAACAATGGTAGTGTCATGGTACTTCCTGAAGTTCAATCTCCTGACCCCTAAGTTCCATAAGTATCCCAGGGGTTCTTGTATAGGAACAGAAATCCCAGACTTCCAATGTCAGAAGTACAACAATGAAATCCTTCAAGTAGACAAGATGAAAAGATTTGAGCTCACACTAAAGATCTAGCAATGATGTTCAAATTCAGTTATTTATTCTCAAAAGTAACTTAAAACAAGAAAAATATTTTTAAAAAACTGCTTTGCTATAAATCAAAGCTTATATTAAGTGTAATTGTACCCGGTATTAATTATTTTGGATTAGTCATGTAATTAAATTTGAAATAGATCTAGACTAAGAATAATAAATCAGTGCGATTACAATTTTTTTTACCAATTGTTTTTGTTTTGAAATATAATGTTCTCTTAGATTCCTCAATACGCTATGATCCTATCACTTGTCCGAACCAGTTGGAAAGAGGTGGAGAATGTGCAGTGTGATACCTGCGTCAATGTTACCGTTTTTTAAATGCTTTTATTAAGAAAAAAAAGGGTGAACGGCTTTTTTTTTATTGATTCTTGTTCTGTCAGATACAATAAATAATTTTATAAAGTTTCAACTTGATCCGAGTATGAATGTGGGAGAAATAACGTGTTCAAACTGTTTACTAGACAGACAGAGTTGAGTTGATCTAGAGGAATTCAAACTCTCTAATAATCTCCCTTACATAATATAATCTTCTGTGTAGATATTCGAAGCTGCTAGAAGGCTAAAGTGTTAAAAATTATGAGCTTGCCTTTTACAGTATCTAAACACTATTAGTGTATTGTTTGCTCAAGGAGCTTTGAGAATGCAACAGACATAAATATTGTTTAAATGTGGTATCGCTTACTTAAATTAAAGTCGCTTACATTAATGAAATGTTCAATGCTTCTAGGCCCAATGTTAAGGGAGATCCAGACCTTTGGCCTGATATTGAAACCGCTCTGAGTCGTACGTCTCGTGAAACACGGCGTCAATAATCATCTAAGACTCGGAGCGTTCTATGACTCGTCCAATAAATGAAACATCAAATATGTGTGTAGCTTTTCAAGAGGACAGTAAATTATTTCGTCCATTTCGTCTGGTGTCTATTCGCCGAGAAAGTAAATTATTTATTTCGGTGCTATCACGGAGGTTTATGCTTGAAAACAGTTCGTGGATTTATTCACAAAGATAGAATAAAGATATATTCTGTGATAGAAGGAATATTTATTTATATACATGATGTTTCTCAATTCATTGTCTAGACAGAGGGAAAAAGAAACATTTTTATTTCAGGGTGTTATTGTTTAGTGTTGGCATCACTGTGTTTATTATTGGCGTCATTTTTCTTGGTTTGTACTTCCCTCACCACACGAGCATGTCCAGGAGCTAACAATCAAACAACTCCCAAGCCCACATGTATAACAAGCCTATTTCTACAACTAACTCAGGAGCCAAAGTGTATTGAAATATAGTTATATATATAACAGTTGTTTTAACTCAATGTAAGTTGTTTTTGTAAAGTAATTTTTGTATAGTTTTGCTTGTTTGTTTTTTGAATGTACTGGGCCTAGGCAAAAGGAATGATTGAAGGATTGTTAAAGCAGATGATTACACACAATTTTCCTTAAGGGCTGCAGATATCTATTGCTGTATACACTCCTGGCTGCTATCCATGTCGTTAAGCTCGTAGTGTAATAAAGAGCGATCAATCTTCGATGGGCTTTATCAACAAATATCAAGAATGCATAAACTTACAAATTGTTTTCTTTTGTTTGAATATGAAGATAAATTGTATCATAAACTGAAACTAAATTTAAAAAAAAAAGGTTCCAGTAAAATAGTTTGTATATCTAGGATTAAATTATGACCATGTGTGTTGACATTTTGTCTCTAGTTGCCAATCCCATTAATCTGCAAACTGTACAACTGTGCAAACATTGAGGTAAAATAGAAACCATAATCCAATTATTTCAACTTGTCTGTATTGGAATGGAATTATCTCCCTTAAAATTGTTCACTTTAAACGAAAAGAAATTGTTGGCATGTGATTTTTGTTGCTATTGCATTACTCTCCTCTCTGTCCCAGGCAAAGTTTTCAGCACTGTTTTGTTGAGACGGCTTCAACAGTCTGTAGATGAAAGGCTCAGAGAAGAACAAGCAGGTTTCCGAAGAGGCAGATCATGTACAGAGCAGATTTTCGTTTTACGAAATATCATAGAACAAAGTCTTGAGTACCAACAACGGCTAACGATCAGTTTCGTGGACTTCAAAAAAGCGTTTGATAGTGTCCACCGAGAATCACTATGGAAAATAGTTAGAGAATACGGTATACCAGAAAAATTCGTCCAGATCCTACGACACCTTTACAGTCAGTCTAGTTGCTGCAATAAAACAGAAGAGGGAACAACAGAGTTTTTTTACAATCGAGACAGGTGTGAGACAGGGGTGCATCTTATCTCCCTTCCTTTTCCTCCTAGCCATCGACTACATAATGAGGAGAGCAATGAACCAGACTGCCTTTGGTATTCCATGGCATGAACAACTCCGATTGACGGACTTGGACTTTGCTGATGATGTTGCACTACTCGGGGCTACAAATAAATGCATTCAAGAAATGACGGAGAGCCTAGACAGAGAGGCACCCAAAATTGGCCTCCGCATAAACTTGGATAAGACTAAAATTATGCGAGTGGGATATAAGGCAAAGGGTGTCCCCGTCAGACTTGGCGAGTCAAAGCTTGAAGAGCTGGACAAGTTCACGTACCTTGGCAGCATCATAACAAATGATGGAGATGCTTACCATGATGTAGCGTGCCGAATAGGAAAGGCAGGGAGCATTTTCCAAAGGCTGCAGCCTATTTGGACTAGCCAAGCCATTGGACTCGAGACAAAAATACACCTTCACAACACAATCGTCATTCCAACTGTTACATATGCATGTGAGACGTGGAAGTCATCTGTCAAAATTGAGAAAAGACTAAATGTGGCTCAACAGAGATGGCTGAGACGGATTTTGGGAGTCAGTTACACAGACCGGATCTCAAACAAGGAAATCCTTTGCCGAACTGGGAGTCGAACACTTAGTGAGGTTGTGACTGAGCGTCGCATGAGGTTTGCGGGACATGTTCTACGTCAAAATGAATTATGCACACCAAGAGTTGCGATAACATGGAAGCCAAAACGAGGAAAGCGCAAACAGGGACGTCCTCGTATTACCTGGCGACACACCTTCATGGAGGACCTCAGAACAGTGGACACCAGATGGGAAGAGGCTTCAGACATTGCCAGTGACAGATCATTATGGAGACAGCTTGCCGCCCAATGCGCCGAACGGCGCGGGAGGACCTAAGTCTAAGTAAATCTCTTATTCAAAGCCTTAAGGAAAAAAAACCTCAGGTTTTCACTATCGATATAGTAAGAACAATATGTGTCCAATGTAGTCTACTTAGCAATTTTATTTCTGTTTCTGGGATTGAAACGTCAGAAAAGTAGAATGGTGAATCCATAACCTCTAGAAATTAGAATGTTCTCATTTGATAAGATATGATAGATTGTCTCACAAAAGGAAACTCACATAAAAAAGTTTCCAGTACAAAAGTTTGTACCTCTAGTATCAAATTATGACCAGGTGTGTTGACATTTAGTCTGTACCCGCCATCAATCAAACAGTACCACTGAGAAAACAGAGATAAAGAAGGAACCATAATCCAACTAAGTCAACTTGGCCTGTATTGTGAAAAAATTATCTCCCCTGAAATTTTGCCGTGAAACAAACATTTGTTAGCTGTTACATTTAGACACTGTGCAAGCAATGAGTGTTGCTATAGAAACAAGGAACTATAGAAACGAAGAATGCATATAATGTGAAATTAGTATCTTATTACCTTCTCTTGTCCAGCAAGTCACAATGTTTGCATTTCTGTCATGACAGTTGCTTTGTCTTTTGATTGTTACCATTAGTTTACCTTTGACATGTATTTATGTTGTATAAGACTAGCTGTAACGTTGACATTAATTACCATTAGTTAATAAAGTGTCTTTATCATTGTACTGATTTCAAGTTAGAGAACAAATGTTTTTCATTTATTTAAAAAGTATTCTGTTGGAGTTCATATTTTTAATTAGTTTTCCCGGCATTACAATGGTGTTTGGGTGTTATAAATGTTTTGTTGACATATAAAGACATAAAACAACGTCATCTCAGCCACATCCTCATTCCGTTTTGTTCAGGTGGACAATTATTAATAGTTTTTAATTAATATTGGGGAAATTAAAGTCCCATTGATAGCATCGTGAAGCCAAAAAAAAAAAAAAAAGAGGCATAAGAAAATAAAATTAATTGGAAAAAAATATAGCGCTAAAGCAAAACGGTATGGAGTCGAAATAATCAAAAAGAGGAATGAGCCCCCAAAAAAATCTCAACCTCAATCTTTGCAATCTCATTGTCTGATTGACACAATAACATCGTTATAGTTTCATTAACCATTGACCAAGTAACAAAACAAATGTGCTTTCCTAATTAAAGATAAATGTCAAAATGAATACTGACAAACAAAAGAAATGCAAAAACAAAAAATGCAACACGCCAATTGTGTATTCCCACTTTGTATTGAATGACTTTATACAGTCAGTGAAGTGCACGGCTTAGAAAGAGTTCATCAGTCAATCCACAGACCTCCTACTCGTGGCGGCTCAGTGTAGATCCTCTTGCAATAATCTCTCATGTCATTAGCGTTCTGGCAGCACTCCCTAAACACTAAATTGGATCCTTGTCTCAAGGCACACTGGAATACAAATATTGAAACTTTAGTGTGAGACACTTAAAGATAGACATTTAAACTTAAGAGTGAGACTTTTAGTTTGAAGACATCTTTCAGTCAGTACGGATTTAATTATGTGAACGCGGCAGGATGCTTTGACTCGATGGTTCTTTTGGTGCAGCGTTTTTTTTTTTTTTTGGCGTGGGACATTTCGTTGTAAAATTTAGAATCCTCATGCTCATTTTATTATGTACTAGCCGGATAGGACCCGCGGCCTGCGGAACTTAGTTTGGGTATTACTAATCTAGAGGATTGAATTTAGATCTATGTAGTGATGGGAACTAAACTAAATGTTTTTAGTTAAACTAAAACTAAGTTTGAACTAAAAAAAAGTAATTAAACTTTTAGTTAAGCATAAATTGAAAAAATTAGTTAAACTAAACTAAGAAACTTTAGTTAAACTTTTACTAACTATTTTGACCTTTTTTAAGGACAAAACAGCCAAAAATGAAAAATTTAAAGTACAACCAATCTCTTTAGCAAAATGTAATAAACATTTATTTGTTCACATGAAAAAAAGATTTTTATTAAATGTCTTTATGGGATAGATGTAGAATTTAATAGAATCAATAGATAGATCACTATTATAGAAAGAAATTAGATGTAATTGTCCAAGTTCTAATATAAGTTACCATTTTAGAAGTAATGATAAAACTGCATGTTGACTCTCTAACTAACTCTAGATTCTAGAATATTCTGGATCTAATATCTTCTACAAACGAAATGATCAGAACATTTTAAAATATTCAGAGTACATCAACGAACTCCCTGAATGTTCAAATAATTATACGAATGTTTTCATAAAGGGCCAAGAACTGTTTAAGGATAGGTTTAAATTATCAATGATATTTACTTTATAGTCATGACAAGCGTCAACACTTTGCTGATGATAGATCTACATTCACATACAGAACAAGATGTTTTTACAAACGTTCTTGTAAGATTAAAAAAAAGCTTGGTATAAACTACACAAAACACACACACACACACACACATATATATATATATATTTATTTATTTATTTATTTATAGGCCTATATATGGGATAATATGCATATTAGTTGAAACATTGTTATTTTCGTAAACTTCAGCTATTTTTAACGTTATGTATTTCATATTCCGCTAATTTGAAATACATTGTGCACATCGATTACATTAAGAATTGTTTTTTGTTTTGGATACATGATGTATTATTATGTTATTAAAAGTTCTATCATTTTTAAGAAATTCACAAAATGTTACATTAAAGTTTCAAAAATGCGTCGACGAAACAGATCTAGATCCATTTTATTACTTAGAAACCAAATTTAACAATGAAAGGGCGGGGTAAGACACATTTGACCTGTGTAACTGTAAGAGTAGATCTCGATTTATCCTTGACTATCAGATGTGTTATTTGTTCGCTAAACAACTAAAGCCTATTACGCACAAGGAAAACCCATGGCAGTCTTTTTATCTTTTATAAGAACTAGTCGACATATCGACTACACACTAGCCCTAGAGCTATCTGACCAATACACACTGGTCTGCTGTCCAACTTTTAGTGTTCTACTCAAGTTCAAGCTTGTTTACTTTTGGGCAGAGGAAAAGGGGGGGGGGGATGAAAGTGTTATTTTTTTTTCTAGGATTGGTTACCCGAATGCTAAGAACTGTAAATGTAGTCATTCATTGTAGATCAAGAAATCTTGATCTCAGTATGGCAGATTATAGGCCAACGCTTCGGTACCTTCTATCAAAGGTTTAACTATTTGATTTAGTTGAAACTATTTAAAAAAAATGTATCTCTAGATTCTCCTGTTATTAACAAATTATAGTTTAGCGCTAATGAGTAAATTGAAACCACTAAATATTGACTTAAAACGATTCAGATTCTCACTACAAACTAACTAAAACTAAGCACGGTGCGCGTTGTATACACACAACCACGTGACTCGGGGGGGAATACGAAACTACCTCATTAATAGATCTAGATCTAGATTATTGACTTATAATTTTAAATTTACATCTAGATCTAAGACTAAGACTACTAAGAGTTAGACTCTACTTAAGACTAAAATAATTAAATATAGACTATTATGACTGTAGATCTAATAGTAGTACTAGACTAATACTAATTGACTAGACATCACTAGACTCTAACTCTACTAGATTCTAGATCTAGTAAAATGTTTTAAAATAAAAAGAGTTGACATTTCTTTTAGATCTATAGTAAAGCAAAATTCTTTGCCTGCAGCTATACAGGAACACACTGGTGTTTAATAAAAATGCAAATAAAAAGCAGCAAAATGTAGATCTATAGAAGCAAGGAATTATCAGGATTTATCAAGCAGCGAAACTTGCTAGAAATTTAATGAACACGTTTTTTTTATTTTTCTCGCTTTTCAAATACCTTGAATTGGCGGGAATAGCGACCATTATAGGGTAAAGGTCAAAAGGCTTTCTAGTGACCTGTGCACCCTCTATTTTATTCTCCTCTCTATTATTTATTATATATATTCTCCTAATAACATAGATCTAAATATTTATTGGTATGTATGTTAAAAAAGTTTGTAAAATTTGTAATTAAACTTTTTAGTTTGTAACTAAAAAAAAAATAATTAAACTAGGATTTTAACTAAACTTTTTTCTTTTAATTAAACTTTGGCCTTAACTAATTTTTTTTAGTTAAACTAAAAGTTAGCAACTTTTTAGTTAACTTTTGCCCATCACTAGATCTATGTCAAACATGGAGAATGTTCCCTATCTAATAATATAATACTGTGAAAACAGGTTAACCCGATTTGTTAAAAAGTTCCGTTCTTTAATAGAGATGCAATTAGGTACGCCATGGTCTAAGGAACATTTCTGCCAAGTTTTATCAAGATTGGTCAAACGGTTTTGATTTCTATTCGGGACATACATACATACATGCGCCTTACTTTCCGCGTTATATATTAGATTTGGAAAGAATAAAACATATATATGTTTTGTGTCTTTATTTCTGTTCAATCGTATGTTTAAGAACAAAAGTTGTTGTTTTTTTTCATTTTACTAACATTAATAATTATACCAATGAAGAAAAATTAAGCAACAAGAAAATGATTTAATTTATGGTATCTCCAACTAAATACAAGAAAAATATTTTTTTTTTTAAATATTATTTTTAAAGACAAAGATTTTTTCAAAGTGTTATTGTATCAGTTAGTTTGGATAAGTCATGTAATTAAATGTGTAGGCTAATAGATCTAGACCTACAACAAATAATCTGTGCGATTAGCTCAATACGCTAGGAGAGAGAGAGAGAAGGGGGGGGGGGAGAGAGATTTAACAACCATTAAATTAAAACGCACCAAAAAATAGAAAATAATAATAATAAAAACAATAAATTATAAATATTATTTTTGTTTCAATGACAACTCCTCCTCTATACCACTAATAGAACGATTGTATTCCTCTCAATAATCAAATGAAAATGAAAGTTCGCTTTTTTTTTTTAAAATAATAATTTATTGTAAAAAATTTTTATAACAATATGAAGGATTTTATTATTAAATATGTTCTATGTTTTAGCAATTTGAAATACAGTAGGTGTGTAGGTCTGCTGCGGGGGGGGGGGGGGCAAACCTTTTTTTTTTTTGACGTGCGCCAATTTTTGTTTCACTTTTAATTCCGATCCACCAATTTTACACATTTCAGCCTTTAAAGTGAGGTCAGTAGTACACCGTTGTACAGTGTGTTTGTGGAGGATGTGATTTGCCAAAACAAAAACAAAAAAAAAAAAAACTAAAACAAGATACTAACCAAGTCTGTCTCTTTTTTATACATTTTAGTTTGCATTTATAATTGTAACAATCTAAAATCTAAAATTATAATAATTTATAAACACTGTTAGCAGTTTTAAATAAAAAATATGTCCCATACATGCAAAAAATATATAACTATCTTTAGCTTTGCTTTTGTGAAATTTGAAATATGAAGAGCTAATTTCTTGACTTCAATTTCACTTTTATTATTTTCATGGATGAAAATGCTTGCCCGTATCAGTCAGTATTTGACAGGCATAATATCTCATAAGAGGACAATCTAAAACTCTATTAAGCAAAATTACAGCACTAGTAACTCTACCAGGTATTGACGGTTTTAGTTTACTACAATTAAATGGATGATTTCCTAGACATGACTTCCTTCCTTCCTTAAATATGTCAATCAATCTAGTTTTTCCTTTAAAAATCTAAAAATTAATATCAATGTTTATCAATGTTTTGTAACCACAAAAAGCTTAGATAAGTAACATAAATAATGTTAAGAGCTTGGTCCGAGGCGATAACGTTGATAGTAGTACGACAATCTTGGGGTGAAATGCGCCACTTAATAATTGTTCAATTTGCCACTTTTGGCGCATGGGTCATAGGTTGGCCTCCCCCAATCTACTGAGAATATGGAACACACTTTTCCGCATTGTCATTTTAAATGAGTATTAAAAGAACCATAACTCAAAATTAGAATAAAAGTTAGGACTAGACATCAGATTCATTGGGAAAAAAAGTTCAGACGTGTTCAAATTTAAAACTGGAGGGAGGAGGAATTTTCCTCTTCGTTCTCTTTTATTGAATCATTTCCTAGTTCTGTTTGGGATACAGTACTCACATTGACTCAATTCTATAGATTTCGATGATTACCTCCCCTTCATCAATTACCAACTTTAACCATTCGACAACAAATTAAAGAGTGGACATTTCCCTCGACTTTAGCACAGACAGAATCAAGTGTCCATATTTTGTTACAACATGCGTGCTGAAAGACAGACAAAGTGATTGATTGACTGATTGATTGATTTTTTTTGATTGATTGGTGCTTATCTGTGAGCCTGAAATTAGTCGCTGAATTGGCAATACCAAACAAAAACCAGAATAGATGAAAGTAAACTGTGGAACTGAAACCAAAGTGAAAGAATCTAAAGATAAAATTTCTAAAATTGTAAAGGTCAAAACTGAAAAAAAAGGTACATAACTTCTAATGTACGCTGCTGTCTTAATCTACAAGGAGATTCTTAATTACTGTAATATAAAAGGGAAGAATAATCTACGCTCCTCGTATATTTCAGGTATAATAGTTAAGTTGAGGTTGCTTTACGGATTCATAATGAAAATATTGTTCTATGAAATTGGTTTATGTTTATAAAATCAATTGAAACTCTCCACCACAAACACAGCAAGGAGACCTCGACACTAATCATCTACATAGCTGGAGAAAACGGGCGTCTGGCTCTTGTTCTACTTGACATTCAAGGAATTTAAACTATCACTGCAGTATTAGCATTAGTATTTTTATATAGCCCATCTCCATACGCCCTGATCGATCCGATTTTGAGGACTTCCAAAAAAAAAAGGGTTGGGGGTGGTGGTAATATCTGTGAAAGATCGCGTAAATGCATCTCAACTTGTAGGTTACTTAGCGAATTGAAAATGATTATGCTTCGTCGAAATTCGAACTTCAGACCATGACTTTTGCATCTATCTAAATGCTCTATTCAACTCCATAACTGGGGAAGCATGGGTGAGTGCTGCATCCTTCCTCTACGTAGTCAGGGGCAAAGCCCAGGGTACAAGGATTTTACCGTATATTTGCTCTTCAGTAAAACATTCTCCAGGCGTATAGAACGCAATAGCTCGGGTAGTAAGAAGTTCGCAGGCCAAATAATACTTCTTCCCTTGTGACATAGGAGAATGAAATGGGTTGCCTGAATCAGCCAGGAAAACCAACGATTTGGCAGAGTTTAAGTCATTAATTAACATGCATGACTAGATTGACACATGAAATGCGTAGGACGTAATTATCTTCTTTTTTTTTTTTTTTTTTGAAGTAATGTCAGTCCTTGTAATCACAACAAATTTCCGTAAGGATCAATAAAGCAGTCTTAGTCTTAGTTTTAATATATAAGATAAGATAAGATTAAATAAAGAAGGGATGTGACATTTAATCAGAGAGGTATTTCACGCTGGAGACATGCAAGTTTGGAATTGAGCTCTTCATGGTCGTAAGTTTCTCGTTGTATTCATCAAGACGTCTTGTAGGGGTTCTGTTAAACTCGCACGAAAGGTGCCAACAGATCGATGCGCGGAAGAAATGTGTCCGCTATCTTGTAAGAGAGTAGTAGATGTTAGACTCACGTTGTCACTAACACTAACTTCTTCAAATGAATTTTTAAATAAGTTAAATATTGTTTTTAGCCCGAAACAGAAAAAAAAAAACCAGACAGGTACTACTTAGAGGTTGACAAGACGTTCCTTAATATATTAATTTATTACAATACCTCTATTCAAGCCATTCCTTCGTGTAGGGTGGGCGGACAGTGATCTCAGAAATAGCTCTAACGATTTTACTAGAAATTTAACGGTTGATGTATATGCTGAGAAAAGAATTTCTAGCTCGTTGGTCAGAAGGAGAAAACTCTAGTTTGACCGTTATAATTTATCAAAGTAAAAAATAATAATTTTGGCTATAGACTAAATCTAGGTCTAAATCCTAAATCGGTTTTGAAAGGACTATCGCGTTCTTGATAGGAATATCGCGTTCTTGATAGGAATATCGCGTTCTTGATAGGAATATCGCGTTCTTGATAGGAATATCGCGTTCTTGATAGGAATATCGCGTTCTTGATAGGAATATCGCGTTCTTGATAGGAATATCGCGTTCCAGAATTTTCGAATGTAAGGCTTTATTGATTCAAGAGTTAAGTAAATCAATTTTCAAGAGGTACTCTTTGAGTTAGGTGGACTCAGTGGTGACCTGAAAATCCTTAAGTTCAAAATCCGAGTCTTGACTGAGATTCGAAACGACAACCCCAGGTTTGGAAGCCAAGCGCTTAACCACTCAACCACCGCGCTCCCCTAGCAGAACCTGCGGCGCTACTGATCCCAAACTGTATTGAATATTCCGTTCCTTTGGTCAAATCAGCTGCTTAGAGAGGGGGGAACTGCTGTGTGGGCAGCGTTTTTCCGACCACAAACAATGCCCAGGTTTTTATCCTGCGATATATGTATACGAAAGTGTGTCTCCATAATATAGCTCCACAGTCACATGAAAAGATGTTCTAGGAGAGGAATCCTAGTCGTTACGACAAAAAGAGGCTAACAGTACAAAACTGGATAAGTAAATGTGTATTTTAGTGTTAAATGTAGACTACACAAAAGATTACCATGTAACAGATTCTGTTAGTTGATATCTTGGCACAATCTGTACTCTGCACATCGAAGCTGCACCGAGATTCTTGTAATGTCATCATGACCACTAGAAACAGCAGACAAGATCTCCAGGGTGCCTTGGACAGTCCCATTGTCGAAATAAAGTGGCTGGTGAAATAATAAGCAATACTGTATGTCGACATTAAGACATAAACATAACATAAACTAGGCATAAACAAAACAGTCTATAATAAACGTAACATGAACAGAACATAAATATAACGTAACTTGAACATACCATAAATATAACGTAACTTGAACATAACATGAACATAACATAAACAAATATACTATAAACGTATCATAAATATCCGATAAATATCTAGATCTAAGCAAAAAGTGTATAGTTTCAGCCTTCAATTAAAATGTTTTACATTTCATTAATACAAGGAATATAAAATTCAGATCTCGGCATTGATATCTTCTCGTAGAGAATTAGCGACGCAAACATTGCCTCGCTGTACTCGACGGCTGCCAATTTGTGTGCTAATGTACTTATGTAGGCCTACTATCGTTTTGACGGTCTCAGGTTTGACCCTGCCCGCCACCATGCCCGGCCGTCCTGTGGGTGCTCTGGGGTAGGAGGTTATAATATTAAACTCTGAAGGAAAGTCAGAGAGATGTCAAACGATGAACAGAAAACAAACGTATAGTTTTAGTACACTGTTGTACTTTAGCTTAACTGTCTAGCTTTTATATGTGATTATAGATTATATATTATATATTTTCTCAATCATTTGTTGCAAATCTTCCAAAACCGTAGCTGAAGCGGCTTTCAGAGTGCGCGGGTCCCCTTACAAGTGTCATTTGCAGGGCCAGCAGGATTACTAGATGTTAGCTATATTTGTCATACCACAACGCTATCGGGTTTGCCTGTCTCTTATGTTGTACCTACTAGCTTTATTTTTTGCCAAGAAAAGTACGTAGGCCTAATTCTTGATTCATGCACCACTGGCCGCTTGATTACGTTCGAATTGCAGGCAACTTGATTTATACGGATTTAGTGGCATTGTAGTGCCTTTAAAACAACGTAATGATGCATTGTAGTGCCTTTAAAACAACGTAATGATCAGAAACATTCAACACGAAGAACACCTCAGTTCAGCCTATAGCGGATTGCTACGGAACATTTAGAGTGTGTGGCAGGAGCCCAGCATACTGCACTATGATCTGAAGCCCAGCATACTGCACTATGATCTGAAGCCCAGCATACTGCACTATGATCTGAAGCCCAGCATACTGCACTATGATCTGAAGCCCAGCATACTGCACTATGATCTGAAGCCCAGCATACTACACTATGATCTGAAGCCCAGCATACTGCACTATAATCTGAAGCCCAGCATACTGCACTATGATCTGAAGCCCAGCATACTGCACTATGATCTGAAGCCCAGCATACTACACTATGATCTGAAGCCCAGCATACTGCACTATGATCTGAAGCCCAGCATACTACACTATGATCTGAAGCCCAGCATACTACACTATGATCTGAAGCCCAGCATACTACACTATGATCTGAAGCCCAGCATACTGCACTATGATCTGAAGCCCAGCATACTACACTATGATCTGAAGCCCAGCATACTACACTATGATCTGAAGCCCAGCATACTACACTATGATCTGAAGCCCAGCATACTACACTATGTTCTGAAGCCCAGCATGCTGCACTATGATCTGAAGCCCAGCATACTACACTATGATCTGAAGCCCAGCATACTGCACTATGATCTGAAGCCCAGCATACTACACTATGATCTGAAGCCCAGCATACTACACTATGATCTGAAGCCCAGCATACTACACTATGATCTGAAGCCCAGCATGCTGCACTATGATCTGAAGCCCAGCATACTACACTATGATCTGAAGCCCAGCATGCTGCATTATGATCTGAAGCCCAGCATACTGCACTATGATCTGAAGCCCAGCATACTACACTATGATCTGAAGCCCAGCATGCTGCATTATGATCTGAAGCCCAGCATACTACACTATGATCTGAAGCCCAGCATACTACACTATGATCTGAAGCCCAGCATACTGCACTATGATCTGAAGCCCAGCATACTACACTATGATCTGAAGCCCAGCATACTACACTATGATCTGAAGCCCAGCATACTGCACTATGATCTGAAGCCCAGCATACTACACTATGATCTGAAGCCCAGCATACTACACTATGATCTGAAGCCCAGCATACTACACTATGATCTGAAGCCCAGCATACTGCACTATGATCTGAAGCCCAGCATACTACACTATGATCTGAAGCCCAGCATGCTGCATTATGATCTGAAGCCCAGCATACTGCACTATGATCTGACAATGGCAGATACATCCCCTCCTTTATTTTCCCCTTATAAAAAAAAAGCTGAACTACGACAGTTCTAGATTTATTTTGTAAGCAGCATCTATCGTCATTTTAAGTTAAAACAGCCCCGTACGTTTATAACGAGCAAATTTTTTTTTTACAAATTTTAAATACTGTTTTAAAAAGCAAAGCTTATATAAAGTAAAGAACTCCACATTTACAGTCATACATCTCAATACTGCAAGATTTATTTCTTCTTTTCAATTTAAACAAAATTAATTAATAACCACTATTTTTATGAAATAATTTGTTAGTTGTTTTTTTTTTTCATTGGTTTCTTAGGAACAATGAATTCCAATGAGTTTAAAGTTTGAAATTGATCCTAGAATGTGAAGTGGGAGAAATAACGTATTCAAAATTTACCCCAGACAGACAGAGTGACTTGATATAAGCTTTAAAAAAAAAAGGTTACCTAGGAACTAAATAAATAATAGACATCGGCTAAATGATAAAATATTCTTATGAAGAAAAACTATGTATGTATACGTTTCATTATATAGAAAGTGTCCCCACTTTGATCATGGCATGTTCTAAATAATTTTTTGTAACAAAATACACAATAACCAAAAATACGTGAAGAGTTACTTACAAAATAGCAACCTGGTGCCTGAACAGTAATTATAGCAGCACGCTAGGACTCTGGTGAAATGTCACTTCCTAATTAAATGTGTTAACCCTTTTGTTAAGTCTATAAAAAAGCTACTACCTGAATAGTTCAACATTACGGCGTTCCCACAAGTGAACAGAAAACGTCAAATAACTATCGGAATTGTATGTAATAATGAAAGGACTTAGATTGCAGGCCTATAAGTAATAGTTACAATAATTTAGTTTGAGAACCAGCGCATGTTCAAATTTTTTCAGCTCGAAGCTAAAAATAATATGGTATGAATATATTGTATTTTTAAGAGAAAATAGTAGGCCTACAATTATATTTTGTTCTGTTAAATGGCTGACTATATAAGCATATATTTTTTAAACAAATTTACACTATGTAATTTCCAACCTTTTCTGAAGAGAGTCCCTCTTGATAACGAGCAAACACGTCAAGTACTGTGCCCTGACCTTCAGCACGTGCTTCGTCCTAACAATACGACTTTCTCTCCAATGGTCAACGGTTTATATGCGCATGGATAGCTCAAGACGTGGTACCGCTGTGACTGTGGCTTTCCGGAAGATCAGACAGTGACCATTCGACTTCCTTGCGATTAGCATACACAATATCATTAGCCTTTAGCCCCCGGGTCTCTGTGCATCACTGACTTGGAAAGATGAATGGTCACCTTGTGTGACCGGAAGCGTCTTTTATTGCAGGGTATTGTGACATTTTGATTCAAGCAAAGAAAAATACCTGGCTAGTTTCAATAAAGTTAGCAGTATGCCGGTTTGGCTAAATTTAAGCGAAACGTTACATTTTTGTAGTTATGGCTAAATGTGTAGGGCCTACAATCTTGTAATGAAAGTTAGTAATTAGAAACTTAGAGCACCGTGAAGCCTAATTAAATCTAATATAAATCTATATCATAACATATGTAAAAGTAAGCTAACAATTGGTTATTACTCATTATGGATGACGAAAGTGGTCATCATTGAACCATGATGGAAGAACAATGTAGGGTCTACTCCTCAAAAACCTTTTCATGTTCAAATTTCTGCACCTGCCTATCGGAATTTGGCTCAGGATTGGGCGTGCGACGTATCACAGAATGCTTCATGTGCGATTTCGCTACTGTTGAGTTTCAAAAGAGCGGATTGTTTCTTTGTCTTAGACACGCCTTTAAGGGATTTTTAAAACCTCCTTTAGTTAAGCACTTGACTAGATAAATTACCATTCCGTTAACTCTTATGAGAAGTAACCCTACTTAAGTAATATTTACATCAAGAAATCCCACACAAAATGATATAGCAAAAAAAAAAAATTCTTTCTTTATGAAGCTGAAGACTTTGAGTAAGAGCGATAACTTCGTTCTCAATAACTCATGAATGATAGATTTTTTTATAAAAAAAAAAAAGGAAAAATTTTAACCCTGCCCAAGCCCCGCCCCCCCCCCCACCACACCCAAAAAAGCAGATAGGCAAACTACGCAGCTGCCTCGGGCCTCCAATGGACTTGAATCCAATCTCAACTATAGCAGAGTTAGCCTAGCTCTGAGTCATTATGCCTCAGGGTTTATTCACAAATGTTGAATCTACTTTCTTAGACTACTTATGCTAGAAGACTGTTGTTTCGTCCTATTGGTGAAACATGTCCAAACGTTGTTTCAAGTCTGATGCATCAAAACGCAAACGTCAAGTGGAGGAGGAAGCGTTTGTTTCAACACTGAAAGGTGGTCGACGGAACGACACTAGCTTAGGCACCAACTTGCTTAAATGACATGGCAGAGAGCAACTTGTGCCTCAGAACGAGACAGCTGGAGATCACTTACAAAAGCCGCGGGATACACATTTGAAACCAAAATAAAATCCACTGCCGAGGACAGACGTAGACGTCGAAACGAAAATCTAAATAGGCCTATGTAGGTCGCAGCCCAGAGATTATTGCTTTTTTAAAGCGCTACTTTCATGCTTATAGCATGCTCAGAGCGCTTTTGGTCCAATGTCAGTTGTGGACGAGTGGGTGAGAGGGGGTATCTAGGAGTTGGGTTTCCGTGTTGCCTTTTGGCGCTCAGTAAACACAACTCTGCCCGAGTCGGGTGTCGAACCTCGAGCCCCCTTCTAGGTAGCCATGCCAAGCCAAGTTCAAGCGCTTCCCACTGATTAAGGAAGATGACATAAAATTACGTGTAAATAAAGACTCATCTGTGACCTACAATTTAGCCACATCTGAGGTAGCTGAAGCAGTTGTCTGTTGTAATTCGATTCAGGTTCTCTTTTCTTCGTAGGCGCCTTTTTTTATTTGGGGTGGGGGGGGGTCTCAAAAGTATATAGATCTAGATCTGTCGCTGAACAATAGCAGCCGTCTAAAAAAAGAATTCTCCTACGGTGTTTTTTTGGAAGCCACTTGGTAGGTTCTAGATCTAAAGATGAAAGTATGAAATACGATGTCGCTAATATCAAAAGAGACATTTCTCTGACATGTGTGGCTCCCTAGAAACTATCCAATGAACGTTTCGAACAAGGAATTCAAGACAATAGAAGATTTATGGACAGATAGTGACAATAGCATCTGATTCATCTCTTGACTTCCGCTAGTATTTTCAGAGGCGTGGACACTATTTTTAGGTCGAGTGGTGGGTACTTACATGGGCGTAGCCAGAATTTTTTTTCTCCCCCACCCCCCTCGAAATATATCTATATATGTATGTATTGTGTGGAATTTGGGGATTGTCGTTTGCATTTTTTTGGTTTTGTTTTATAGAATAGGGGGATTTAACTGCAAAACCCCCCTGTAGGGTGTTAACTCAAAACCCCCTTGGCTGTGCTGGGGCAAGTGATGGTTTAGTATTAAAATCTCACCTAAAAAAAGCAAAAAATCAGTCACTAAATTACGACACCCTCTCCCCGGCTACGCCCATGGGTACTTATCTGTCAGAGGTCAGGAAACTTCCTGAAGTGGCGTTGTTGTCAGCTATGAGAGATGTTTCCAAACCAGCGACGGAGCTTAGGTATGCTAAATATAGTAAATATGCTAATGAGCCGGATGTTGTGAGTATCAGACTGAAGTGGCAAGTCAAATATGTGAAGACATAAGGGAGACAGCGATCACGTGTCACGTGGTCTGATTCCTAATTGTAGACAAATTATTCTATTGGCGTCTCCTTCAATATCTGGACAAATGTCGTCGTCTGGCTTTACACTCCGTGCGTAAATTAGGACTGGTTGTAACTTTACACTCCGTGCGTAAATTAGGACTGGTTGTAACTTTACACTCCGTGCGTAAATTAGGACTGGTTGTAACTTTACACTCCGTGCGTCAATTAGGACTGGTTGTAACTTTACACTCGGTATATGTAACGTAGAACTGGTTGCAACTTTACACACGATACCTAAGACTGGTTGTAACTGTGTACAGGGCCGCCTTTGGCATAGGCAAGCTAGGCAGCCGACTAGGGCCTCCGATGGGCGGGGGCCTCGCACAGGACTGAAAACAATTTTTTTTAGAGAAGAAATCGCGAAGCTTGTCGTTAACGTTATTGTTGAAGTCCATTAGGTTTGAACTAAAGTGTGTTTCATTTTAGTTTTCTAGACGGTTAATTTTTTTTTTTTTTTCACCAAATTCATTTTCAATTATCTATGGCCGGCCTTGATCTGTATAGATACAGGCAATAGAAATGTCACTAAAATTTTCAAGTAAATTATTTATTCAGTAGTTGAGGAAAATCGCCGAGGAAAAAAAGAGAACAGCGCTGACAGAAGAAAAGCGCCAGAGAAGAAAAGCAAGGCCTATGACACTAGCTTCAGCTGGAATAACCTGCCCAGTGTGCAGACGAACATTCCGGGCTCACATAGGTCTCACCACATGAGGAGGCACAAAACCCCAGTGCAAAGCCCTCAGAACCCTGAATGACAAAAGTGGGCATCATCGAACCACGATGGACGAACTATATATATAATGTAAAAGACTATAGCGCCAAATATTTTCTCCTCTAGTCTAATAGAATTCTAAGATTGATTCATATGAGATATGAGATTAGTGTCGTACATGCCACAAAAAGTCGCGAATAACCGCATGGTACAGCAGTCCCAACGGAGAACATCTCAACCAGATCGACTATATCATGGTACAGCAGCGCTTTAAGGCAAGCATCCATACGGTCAAAACAAGAGGTTTTCCTGGAGCTGACATTGGAAGCGACCATGACCTTATTATGATGACCTTTAAATTATACCTAAACACAAGGTAACAATACAAGTACATACCAGGACAAAATTTGACCTGGATAACCTGAAAGACTCCCAAATAGCTGCCATATTCGAAACAAAGTTAGGAGACTCTTTGCAGCCCTCAATATATTGGACTCCAATGATCAGGATATCAGCACACAAGTCAATATCCTAACTACAGCCGTCATAGATACAGCCCTAGAGGTGTAAAGGCAGCTCCGCCCGCCTCCAGAAAAAAACCTGTGACAAGCGTCTGGAGTTTAAAAAGAAAAAGTTGTCTGACCCAAACTATGCCCGCCACAACTACAATGGTGTACAAGGAAATGAAAGAAGTGAAGAAGATGGAGACAAAATGTCAAGAAATTGAAGAGGGCTAGAACAGAAACGACAGCATAAACGCGCAGGCCTACTAACTTGAACAAGTGATAAGAAGATGGACAGAGTTGTATAACTTTGAAATCTCAGGAGATCCAGAGCTACTTTATGTCTTTGCAGTATCCAATGTGATGTGAGTTCAATTACTATAGGCTCTTCAAACGATGAAGAATAAAACTAAACCTGTTAGAACTAGATTGCTTATCGGAAATTGTAACATCACAAACAAATGTAATAAAACTAAACCTGTTAGAACTAGATTGCTTCTAATGTTTTGGAAATTGTAACATCATAAACAAATGTCATATAACTAAAACTAATTAAATTGGTTACCCGGTACTTCCATAAATACATATTTTTTAAAGAAAGTTTTTTGTAAAAAAAAAGAAAAGAAAAGAAACTTTAAAACTGACTAATTTTATCAGTCTGACACTGTACTTGCTTATGCATTTAGACTTTAAAAAAAGAATATATCGAAATAAATGTTCAACAGCACACACATGCACACATCAACTTATGTTTGAACCAAGATACACATATTGACATACATAGTCTCCACCAAGATACACATATTGACATACATAGTCTCCACCAAGATACACATATTGACATACATAGTCTCCACCAAGATACACATATTGACATACATAGTCTCCACCAAGATACACATATTGACATACATAGTCTCCACCAAGATACACATATTGACATACATAGTCTCCAACATGTCTCAACTATGACATCTACTCACTTGTCTATAATATAGAACATCTATTAACCTCCATACATTATATATTTATTTAACAAATAACATATTCTTTAAACCACAATCACATACATATAATATACAGGATCTAATATACACACATATATGCATATACCACCATACTTATTCTTTTAATACTTTAAATATAATAAATACTAACAAAATGTTTCAAAAAATGAAAACAAACTATGATGGGTTTTTTTTAAATTAATAACATAAACTAGTTAACAAAATATTTGCCTCTATATAATAAACAATGTGTTTGACTAAATGAGTTTATACAGTATTATAATGTCTGACACTCAATATAATGATCATAATGATACTTGAGCAAAGTTAACAAACTCTATTATAACAGAATTACTGTGCAGTATGCCTACTTCACATTATAGCCCAAAGATGATGAAGATGCTGATTAGGGTTTGAGCTTAGAACTGTTCCACTATTCTGAAGCCCAGGTTTACTGACTAGGCTAGTTAGTATATATATACAGAGTGGAACTCTTCTGTTTTTTTCTTTTTTAACAATACTAGTACTCATAACATCAAACATCAGGATAGTATTGGCTGATTTTGTGTCAATCTTGAAGCTTCTGAATTAAACTTGGCCATAAAACTAGCATCAATGCTGTGAAGCTTTATCATGAAATCATTCCTTTCAGAGTCTGTCCACTGAGAAAACCATTCAGAAAACAACTTCAGCTGACATTGAAAGATGGATGGAGGTTTATCGCCAACACCTAGTGACTTCATGGAATCAAACAATGTGTCTATGTTATTCGGCACAAGTCTGAAAGTTAACAGATTTTTTTAAAAGAAATTTCAAAATTGAAATAAGTACAAAATTATTACTGTAGTTTAGTTAAATAGTAGGTATTGAGTACTCATACATAGCTTTTAACAAAATGTCATAAATTAAGTTTGTAATTAATTTGCAATAGTCATTGTTAATAGATTTGTAAGAGTATCATAATGAAAGGATCAAATTCAAATCTTTGTGAAGACTGGCATTTTTAATTTCAGGATTTTAAGGACGCCCCTGAATCCAGCCAACTCTTAATGGGTAGCTGACTGTAGTTGGAGAAAGTAAAGGTGATTGATTGTTGTGCTGGCCTCATGACACCCTCATTAACTGTCAGCCTTAGAAACAGATTAGGATTACATCATTTACCCTATAGATCACAAGGTCTGTAAGGGGTACCTTACTTTTTTTTTTTTTTCATTAGCTATCCTATCAAGCTGAAATTTTGCACATCAACTTGTGCTGGATGAAAACACATTTATTACAATTTCAAAAAGATTACTTCATTAATTATTGAATTCTTTTATTACATTGTACAGAAAGAAGAGATTGTTTTTTGGAGACCATTTTTGTTTTCCATTCATTCAAATGTCATTTATAGATCTAGATCTATATATATATGTTTGACCAATTGTAGTATAGTGGGTTAGCTCAGTTGGTTAGAACATTGTGTTAATAAAGCTAATGTATGAACCAATTCTCTTATACAAAAATTCAAAATTCTTTTCCAGTCTTTTGTACTGTTAATATAGAAAGAAAAATACTCCTTACGAAAAATGTTAACAAAAGCAAGTTTGTATTAAATTTTTACTTTCTTTTAACCACTCTATCAAAGTGATCATCAAGCTGATTGTGATAACATATTGGATTGCAAACTGAAATTATTATGAAAGACAATCTTTTTTTTTTTTTTCAAAACTTTTTATTTATTATTTCTAACATGAAAAAAAAAAAGCTTTTGGTTGTTTTTTCCCTGTCAAACTGACAACCAAGTTATAAAGAATTTCTGAAGAAAACAGTTATAAAGAATTTCAAATATCTTGTACAAGTCAATGTTTAATGTTATACCATTATGGTCATGCTGTTGCTTATCCCTATATAGATATTTTTCAGTGTAAAACAAAACAAAAATAAAATTACTTGTCAAGCAAATCTTTCAGGAAATCTTCTTTCTGCATTGCACTCCAACCTTGGAACCAATGTGTTACACACTGGATTTCTCTCTCTGTATTATTCAAAGACATGTTTTTTCACATACTTGGAGCTGCAGAACAAACAATTTACACAATTATTATGCAATTTTTGTTGTTTTATATGGCTTAAACTGTCCTCTTTTTAGAATAGAAACTTGGACTTTTCTGAGAGTTTATTTGTACAAGAAAAACAAACTAGCAGTTGAACTGTTTTATTTTTCTTTAGGTACATAATATTCAAAAAGGCTATTAACATTTTGACATTAATAGAAATGAAGCTTTCATTTTTGAGGTTTCTAGCTACAAAAGACAAAAAGATTGAGGCATATTTTTTTTTGCTATATGCTATATGCTTCTTCCCTAGTGCCATTGCATTAGAGAATAGATTGGCTTGCCTGAATCAGCGATCAAAACCAGCGACTCGGCAGAGTTTAAGTCACTGATTAACAATAAAAACTATGATTAGATTAACACATGAAATGCATAAGATGTAATTATTTTCTTTTTTTTTTAAGTAACTTAATGTATACCGGTATCTGTAAGTTATGAAAAGAATAGATAGACCTGGATCCTACCAAAGTGTCCAAAGTAGTTTTTTAAATTTAAGTCAAATTTAGTTCTATAATTTTACTATTATAGACTACTAAAAACTATAAGCTATAGAATCTACTATACTACTATAGATCTATATTGACTATAGACTTAGATGGGGCTTTAGTGTCTTATCTTATCTTATCTAACACTTGTCATGCATATTAACCAATGACCTAAATTCTGCCAAGTCACTGTTTTTTCTGGCTAGCTCGGCGACCCATTCCATGCTCACTAGGGAAGAAGGAGCATTTGTACAAATTTGTCCTAGCTTATGGAACGAGGAACATACCTTCATCTTTGTGTCTTTCAGAGTATTTTATTAAATTTTGTATTTGAAGATTATGGTTCAGTGTTTTATGTATAATGTTCACTTTACTTTACTTTTGAGTCTTCTATCCTGAAGGCTTTCTAAATTTAGTGATTTTATTAAAGGTGTTATACTAGTCAAATAAGAATATTCATTTGTTATGAATCTCACTGCTCTATTTTGTATCTGTTCCAGTTTCTTAATGTTTCTTGAGTTGAGGGATCCCAAACAGAAGATGCATATTCTATTAATGGCCTAACCAAGGTTAAATAACATTTTAGTTTTTAGTTCTTATTTGATTTATAGAAATTTATTTTAATAAATCCTAATGCTTTGTTTGATTTTTCATCAATATGAGATTCCACAACAGTTTTTTATTTATTATAACACCTAGGACCTAGGTATTTTGCGTTTTTAGTCTGTGTTACTGGCTTACCATGAATAAGATAAGTGGAATTAATTTTTTTTAGTTTTTTTGTTACTCTTAATAACTGACATTTTTCTGGGTGGAAAGACATGCTCCAATTTGATTCCCATTTCTGTAATTCATCTAATTCTTTTTGTAAGATTTCTGTATCTTGTGTTGTTTTTATTGTTCTATGTATTGCTATAACTTAGCAATTAACCTCAACGAAAGTGATATAAAATAGAACGTTTAATAATCAATTATAAACTGGATCTAGAGCCAAACCCAGAATCACATCTCAGGCCTTCTTGTTTACATCTGTAATCATCGGCCATCTTCCTTCCTCTGTTCTCTATCGTATCCTCTGGTATACAATGTCGTGCCAAATGACAGTGCGCAATGTAGAGTCATAACACTGCCCCCTCCTTAGTTATGTTCGTCCCGAACATGACCAGATTTTCGACAGGGCAGTGGAATTGTCAGTGCAGATGAAGTTCTGGCAATAAAGTTATAGTTCCCCTGGAGGCCAGGCCATAAAACACACAGTCATTTCCCGGTATTTATATTGTTCATTCGAGGTTCCGCCCGTACAGTTCTTATTAAATTTCTGTCTGCAGTTAGTACTGGTAGCCAAACAGGAGTATTGGACGCAGACCCAACATTGTCTGATTTGGTCATGCCCATTGAAGCACTCATATCACGGACATCGAAAGCAATAGTTTCACTCTGACTATAGTTCACTCCTCTAGTTTCTTCATCTAGCGTTTTCTTTTCGGGTCTGCGCTTATCGTTAAAAAGGTTGCCACTTTCTTTATCTTGAAAGCTAGACACATCTGATGTAGCTGGCCTTCCAGTTTGTTCCACTTCAGTTTTTACCTTTTATGATACCTGTTTACTGACAGATTAGACCATTTTGGTATGGTCGTATGTTTGATTCACTTCACCTGAATGCCTTCCACACCATCATCAAGCAATGGGAACTTTAAGTGTCCATATTGTACAGTTCCACTTCCAATGTTTAGAGATAACCCGAATTCCTGCATAAAAACCAGACCAAGGATGCAATCGTAGACAACATTGGCGATCACAAAATCCTGACAAAATAGTTGACTTCCTATTTCAAAGTCAAGCCGTATCTGTCCTAGTATAGGTCACAGTTCGCTACCTGTTGTTTTAAGAGTGTAGCCATTCACTCGTATTATTTCTTGATCACCAATCAGACTGGGTCCAACTATCGACCGCGTAGCCCCTGTGTCCAAGAGGAACCTATAAGAACCAGCGCCAATCTTTCCCTGCACTATCAAAGTTCTGCTTTGTTCTAACACTCTGAAAGGAGTCTTTATTCTCAGAGTTTCGATTTCCTGGGTTGCCAGTCCTTGCTCCCTAAACCCGTGGAATCGTAGCGATTTACATTCTGATGCAAAGCCTTGGCCTTGGAACAACATGTTACAATTCCTCCGTACATGACCTGGAGTGTTACAATTCCAACAACGAAAAGTCTTTCTACTACGCTTTGAGGTCTGATAATGTTCCAGTTCATTTAAAGCCTTTTCCACCATTCTTCGAATCAGCCTTGGCATATCCTCCTCTTCCGACACATTTAACATCCGACAACAGTGATATGTTCCTCGCTGAAACTTCGGTCGCCTCGTAAGACATGGCATAAATGAGGGCTTTGTTGATTTTCCATTTTCCGCTTATTCGGAGGGTCTTCTTAAGTTCCGAATCTCGCATTCCATCTATAAAGGCATCTGTGACCAGAACATCCAAAAGTTCCTGTGTTGCCGATGGAGAAGCAAGACGGGCGAGACGTTCTATGTCTGCTGCTAATTCCTGTAATGTCTCTCCACTCTTCTGTTGTCGATTCTTTAATTGCATCCTGAAAACTTCCTGCGGGTGTTCATTGCCGTATCGTAGTTCCATTGTTTTGACCATGGCATCATAGTCCTTCCGATCCGTCATAGTCTGTAACAATTTGGCTGCCTTTCCTCTGAGTGCCAACATAAGACCAGTTGCTTTCTCTGCATGGGTATCCCATTTGCGCCGCCGCCTCCAATTGTAATCGATACACCGACCAAGACACAGAGCCGTCAAACACTGGTGGTTTAATCTTCCCCGTCATTTCAGTCACAGTGGCACCCGCATCTTGTTTCTTTTGCAGCTTCGCCTTCATTTCATTTCATAATTGTTGAATTTTAGAATCAACATCTCCCACCATTTGGGACCTTAATTCAGATACCTCATTTCTTAATTGTTTGAAACTGTCTATGTCATTTTTCAATTCAGACACAAAGGATGCTATAGAGCTAAGTTTATTACCTAATTCATTTTTAAGTTCATCCTTCACCAATTTCAGGTCTTCCTTTATTTGCTCTTTCATCAATTTCCAAATCTCCCCTGTATCAGGTTCTATTTCAAATAAATAGGTGTCCGGATCCTGTTCATCATCTATGATGCTTTGCTTCAGACGCTTCATGAGCGCCTCTTTGTTGCCGCTTACCTTCAGTTCTCTGCATCTGAGTTCTCGTCTAAGTTCTATCAATGAAAGCTGACCAAGTGTTTTCGTAGACGCCATCCCGTATTTTTCTCACGTTGGCCTACCAAAACTTACGTTGGGTTATCCGAAAAGAAAATGATGTAACGGTCGTGTACAAAGACCTTGTTCCCACTTTCGCTGAGAATCCCACTTCTGACACCAATTGCTATAACTTTGCAATTAACCTCAACAAAAGTGATATGAAATAGAACGTTTAATAATCAATTATAAACTGGATCTAGAGCCAAACCCAGAATCACATCTCAGGCCTTCTTGTTTACATCTCTAATCATCGGCCATCTTCCTTCCTCTGTTCTCTTTCGTATCCTCTGGTACACAATGTCGCGCCAAATGACAGTGCGCAATGTAGAGTCATAACAGTATTATGCAATTGTCTGAAAATAATCTGACTTTTGTTCCTGATAAATCATTTATAAATGTAAATTTTAAAAAGTAGTGGACCTAAGGCTGTTCCTTGAGGTACACCTAAGTTTACTGTTTAGTGTTGATTTAGAGCCATTTATTATTACATTTTCTTCTCTCCCTAACGGAAAATCTTTAACCCATTGATGCAATGGACCATCAATGCCATTTAATAATATTTTAATTTTTTAAGCAAACTTTGGTGGTGAACTTTGTCAAAAGCCTTGGAAAATCTAATAAGATAGCATCTATTTGCTCACTATTATCTTATTAATATATAGACTTATATAGATATATTAAATGCTAGAACTAGTATATGTAGGCTATTATTGTAAAGAATATAGTCACATTCGTGTACATTACATAGACCTAGATTCTAGTGATAATAGTGACAGTCCTAGATTCTAGAATCATTCTAGAACTAGAGTCTAGACCTAAGCCTAGAGTGAGTCTAGATTTAGATTTATTAATATTAATTATATATATATATATATATATATATATATATATATATATATTTATATTCTAGATCTATATCAATATCAACCATAATGAATGATATAAATAATATATATAATGATAATGATAGTAAAAAATAGTATTCTAATTGAGTAATTCTAATCTACGTGGACGTGTACTTCTTGTAGTATCAAGTATGATAATTTATATTCATTCATTGATAATGACAATGATCATTATTTGAATATTTTTTTATAATCATTATGAATAATGATTGATATTATAATTTATAAAATTTATTATTATTAATTATAGATCTAGATCTAATTTATAATTATAATTAATTATTATTGCCTGGTAACCTGGTAATTTCCTATTCTAAAGAAATCTAATCTAAACTTAATAACTTAATAACTAAATAAGTTAGTTAGTTAATAAAGTACAAAAGACTTGAAAAGACAAAGACCAAAGACATAAAGTCTACCTTACTAGAATACTAAATCTCGTACTCATATAGATCTAGATCTGTAACAATAGTCTAGATCTAGATCTATTTTATTCTAATCTCGTCTAGAGACTCAGATTCCCTAAGCCTAAACTGAAGTACTAAAGTCTAATTGGCTCCAATACTATTATACTATCTAGATCTACTAATCTAGTCTAGATTTCTAATGTTTTCTTTCAGAAAGACAATTACAAATAAAAGAGTTCACCGCCAAAAAGGCGAATTAAGTCTAGAGTCTAGAAATTATATAAGCTACATTCATAGACATATTTTTATATGTCTATGGGTAGATTCTAGTCACTGACCTATATATAGTATATATAGGTCTGTATATATAGTATATATAGGTCTGTGATTCTAGCTTACCTAAAAACATTCACTTTTTTAAAACTTTGTATTCATTTTTTTTTTTGTCATTCAACTTATCTTACAATTTAGCCTACAGTTGCCACAGCCTACACTGAATTATAACATTGAAACAATGTCCTACCGGTATATCAAATCCTTACTTATTGGTATTGGTAGTTTAGCTACTGGATTGGGTCTTTTTGCCATTGCTACCTCTTCAACAGCAGATTATCCAAAAGAGATTAAGGAGGTAAGCTCGCCCAACCATAACCATACTACTTATACTACCATAAGGTAACCATAGCCATTGCACAGGCCATAGGCATAGTGACACACACATATGTCTGGGTAACTGATCTGCTGTCTAGTCTAGACTCTATTTTTTTTTTTTTTGTATTCTATAGACTATTGCAGTCTTTTAATATTTTAGACCATTTTATTTTTAGGACTTCTCAGTCACAAAATAATATCTAGACTCTAGAATACAAATGTAGAGTCTAGAATCTAGATTTAGACAATTTATAATAAATATTAAAATATTTTAAGTTCAAGACTTCAAGAGATTTTTTCTTATAAGAGATAGATTTAACTATGTCTTTTAAAAATGTTTTTGTGAGAGGCTGCCCGGTCGTGCGGTTTGCGCACTGGACTGTCGTTTGGACTTATCGATGGTCCCGGGTTCATACCCTGCCCACTCCCATCCCCCGTCGTCCTGCAGGAACATTTTACAAACAAACAAACACTATTCAGTCAAAAATGTTTTAAAAAGACATTCAAAAAATTCTATTAGACATCTTTACTGATGTGTGCTTTTTTCTTGAACTTCTTATATCAGAACTGTCGAATTTCTCCCAACACTCAAGGAATATATTTATCATTACGTAGATGACTTTTGTGTGAAAAAAAAGATCTGCGACAAGACATCTTGCTTGATACAAATATGATCTTACGATGATAACACCCATTACAGACGTATGTGCACTGTGTGTACTGGTAAATGCAAAGCCCCTTTTTACATTTTTTTAAATTAGGTTGAATAGTCTGCTCTAGATGCCAGGAGAATTCATTTCTCAGCTCTGCTTTCAAGAAAACACTTAAAATGAGAATAATGTTTTAATGCCAGGATAATCAATTTCTGAAGACTAGAACGCAGGAAAAGGCTATACATCTGTGGCATTTTACATCTCTGGAGATGATCTTTTTCCCTTTGCAACTTCTTTTGTAACTAAAGAGGCCAATCTTTCATACACAGCTGCTGTCACAGGTTGGGAATCTTTAATCACCAGGTGCAATTGCACTTTCACCCTTCTTTCTACTACTGTTGTGTATGGCATCTGCTATCCGTGACCCTTCCTTTATGCTCGCTCTCCATGTGGATCTATCCAGTGCCATTTTTTCCCAACTGTTAGTGTTGATTTTGAAGAGCTTCATGTCCCATTTGCATAAATCAGTGTATATCTTAAAAGTGGATGACCAGTGGCTCTCCTACTTTCTGTTATATCACAATTCTATTTATGTGATCAGGCATGCCAGCCTAGGTGTCTGCTGCTGATTACAGCGTGGATGTCCTGACACCCTGCTCTTTGCAGCACTTCCTCATTGATTATTTTTGCTTGCCACCTTATTTTAAAGATCTGCCCTAGGCATCGGAGGTGGAAGATACTTGGCTTTCTTTCCTGCCATGAGTAAATTGACCATGTTTCACTTCTGTATAGCAGAGTACTCATCACACATGTCCAGTAGACTATGACTTTTGTACTGTTAGTCAGCAAGGTATCATCCCACACTCTTTTCTGCAGCCATGACATGGTGCCCATTGCCTTGGCTATCCTGTTTTTAATGACTTTATCTTGTGCAACACCATTGGATATGATGGAGCCAAGATAACAAAAATGGTCAACAGTTTCCAGTGGTTGGCCATTAATGGTTACGTGAGGTGCAGTATTTGTATTCTGAACTAGTATTTTAGTCTTGCTTTGACTAATATTTAAGCCAAATAGTATTTGTATTCTGAACTAGCATTTTAGTCTTGCTTTGACTAATATTTAAGCCAAACTTCTGGCAGATAGTTTGTCAATCAGAGTCTGAAGCTGAGTAGGAGAGTCAGCCACAATAGCTGCATCATCAGCATAGAGGAGTTCCCTAAGAACCTTCCTAACTTTGGTTTTTGCCCTCAATCTTGATACATTAAAGAGTTTTCCAGAGGATATTGTTCATGTCGCTGTAAGCATAATGCAGTAGAAGAATATGCATAAATGTGTAAAAAAAAAACACCACTGTTGACCTCAAAAGGTGCTGATTGGGCTCCATTGAATTTCGCTGTACATTTTGTTTCCTTATGGAAGCACTCAATGAATTTCAGTAGTTTGGGAGGACAACCTATTCTCCTGATACCAGTAACAGATAGGTTATACGACTATCATAAAATATTTGAAGGAACATCTGTAATTTTTAAGATAAAATAATTGATCTCACCACTATGGAACTTATACACAAAAAGAAATAATGTTTTTGAATAGAAATTAGTATAAAAAAAATTATTTAGATCTGGAAAATCAATACAGATACAATACAGTGTTTTGTTTGTTTAACTTCCACCAGAAAAATAGTTCCTTTATAACATGTGTTTATCTATTGACAGAAACAAGGGATGCTGCCTAGAGAAGTGATAGAACAACAAAAGGAAGCCCAATTATTGATATCAAGGTTACGAAGTGAAGCCAATATGAAGCCAGTTACCAAAAGTTAAATTCTATTGCTTGTTATGCCTGCTTCAGAGGCTGAAGATGTCTTTCAACAAGTGCTAACTAAAATAATGTTTGCAGTAGTGTGCAGAATCAGTTAGCCATAATGAACGGACATTTGTAATTTATTGTTTCTTATGGGTTATAATATTTCAATTTTAAATGCACCATAAGGATTTCGAGGAATTGTTTAGTTGTTAACCCAGATCTATCAAGATGTGCATGCATGTGTGTGGATGTAAAACTAGATATATATGGTCGAGTGGTGCTGATTCATTGATCATGTTGTTTTTTTTAATGAGCCAGTAGGTTCTAATTTTGTTAGCACTGTTTTGGCATTCTGTGTACAAGACTGCATTTACCAAGACTTTTGTTGGATATGCTGGTAGTGCCCATACAATGTCATGAGTTCAGAGGAAAATTAGGTTATTTTGTATCCTAATTTTTTACATAAAATGTTTTTATTGTTATAGTTGCAAGGAGTCATTGTAAAATTTGCTCCCATAAGGATTAACAGTGTGTGATATTTAATCAATTGTGAAAATAATTGCAGGGAGAGGTCACCTCTTCTTCCTAAGCTAGAAATATGTTTTAAAAATGTATCATTATATCTTACATTTGTATGCTGTTTCTCATTGTTGCATGTCCACAGTTAATGGTGAAGATGTGACTTTGACAATGTGCTAAAGTTTGATTGATTGAAGGTTTCTTCCGATTTAGTGTGAATTATTCATAATAAATACTTATAAAATCATATAAATCTGCTGTTGATTTTGTTAAACTTTTTTTTTTCACGATTCTTAAAGACAACCTGCACCCATTAAACCGCTGTTACATAAATCTGAATGAAGTGGTTGTCTCCTTTCCATTAGGACTAAAACAGAAAGATTTAAAAACTCCTTTATCCCACTTTCGGTCAGAGTGTTACAAGATCATCTGTCGTCATCAAGAAGTACATAGAAGTCTAATTTATAAAGCGCTGGTTGTGTATGTGTTTTGGGTGTGAATGTTGTTCGAATTTTTCATCTATATTGTTATTGTACAGTCGTTACGCTGAGGTAGTCAATTGTAGTCAAACTGAATTTCCATTAGATAGGATCAATAAAAATTATCTTATCTTATCTTTAAAGTGTAAGAAGAGAAAAACAAATGGTTAGATGCTATATGTCAATTTGTTTAGTCTCTACTGTATATATGACAACGTATACAATGGCACTAGGGATGGTTTGACTGGATCATTCTGAGTTTGGATTTATTCTTTTGAGTACGAGTAATAGAAATTAATTGACTGCCTTCTAGAAGTGACAAGTAATTTTTTGATGTGTTATTTCTCATAAAATTATATGATAAAAAAACTATAGTCAAAGAAACTTCCACTTTATTCATGCAGGTTCATGTTATTGGCCAAAAAGAAACCAAACAACCTATCTATTAAATGAACCAGTACAATGTCTAAAAAATATAACTGCACTTGGTAGTTGTGCTAGCATGTCAGGTTTTAGTGACTTGTTACTGACTTGTTGACTTAATAGTTTTTTTGCTTGTCTTCATTCTCTGTAACAGATCTTAAGTCTGTTTTTTTTTTGTGTAGGTTGTCCATAAAATCAAATGGTTAATAGCTAACATAGCTTTCATAAAGAAATCTCATAGAGGTAAAGTAAAAAAATAAACAAAAAACAACACTTTTTCTGTTAAAATACTTGTACAACTCAGCAGACTGTTCAATCAATTAATGACTGATTTACATTTTAATGCAAAATCAGGTTTCTTCAGTAATTTATTAACTTTTTAATGTTCACAGAACATAATTAGTAGTTTTTTGTTTTGTTACATTCAAATTAATAGAAATATATTTCTGTCGCTAAAACAAACTTCTTGTCAAGAAAGAGGTTGTTCAGGCTGGTCTTCTTCTTTGGTATCCTGAAGACAATAAAAGTAAGATTTTTAAAAACTCACATATATATATATAAATACTATACCCACTTACAAGGCAGTTGGCAAGGTTCTAGCAAACTGCTCTAATGATTTTCCTGGATATTTGACAGTTGATATCATTGGGACAAAAATTACGAGCTTGGCCATACTGGGATAACTCTAGTATAAAAATATTAATTTAAATTTGGCTAGAAAATATTTATCTTAAAAGACTAAATGTCTTCGGTATTTCCGGATTCAATTCAAAGAGTTTAATAAATTAATGTTCAGGAAATTTTGTGCATCATCTTCTAGGTCTAGATATATAGGCTTATCATTGGAATATTATTTAAAAGTCTAGTAGATCTCTACATTCACTAAACCAGAATTCTTTCCCAAGGGGCGGAGTAAAAAAAATGTTCCTTTTTTTTTATCTTACGCTCGTTAGTTATTAAGAGAAAAATAATTCCACTATAAGTTGTATAAAGGAGGTCCAGGATATTGTGTTTTTTTTTCAAAAAGTATTTTTTGATGTTTGTCTTGTTCTAACACAGTCCTAAAAAAAACAGTTGTCAGTATCTTTGGTCATGTTATAATTAAAATGCAAATTTCTTTGGAAACAGATTTAATTATATGGTATTTGTAATCTCCCACTTATGAATGTCATCCAGAGGATTAATTGTTTAGGAATCAAGTTCCATATCAATAATAACATAAATGTTTTTCACTTAAGTGCACTACTCAGTCAAGTAACATTTTATTTCATAATTGGTATATTCTGCATATACTTTCACAGTGAGATTCATAACCAATGAATATTCACATTTCATTAGAGTAACACCTTTAGTAAAATCATTAAATCTTTCAGGATAGAAGACTATACATAAAACACTGAACCATAATCTTCAAACACAAAAACAAAACCTAATAAAATACTCAGACACAAAGCTAAGGCACATTTCTTGATACATATGCTAGGACAAACATGTACAAATGCTCCTTCCCTAGTGCTATTAGAGCATGGAATGGGTTGCCTGAGTCAGCTAAGAAAACCAATGATTGGCAGAGTTTAAGTGTAAGATTAATAACATGCAGGATTAGATTAGGTAGGATGTAATCATCTTCTTCCTTGAAGTACAGGTAACATCTGTATTATATGAGAAGATAACAGCTTAGTTTTACTCCGCAGTTTCAGAAGTTAAAAACTTGTTATGTTATTTTTACTGTCACTATATGGAATACATATTCTAAGTGTTACAAGACATAACAACACCCAGAGGAGGATAAAAGTTGGACACAAAATAAAAAAAACAAAGTAAACTTTTAAAACAAGATCTAGGATTTCACTGTATTTAATGAAACATCTCAGCAAATCAAAGGCTGTAGAACAGCGGTTCTTAACCTTTTAAGCTTGGCGACCCCTTTTACAATCCCCCACACAGCCGCAACTCCCCACACACACAGCAATAGAAGAATAGACAAAATACAATCCATATTTTCAATGGTCCTAGGCGACCTCTGGCAAATCGTCAATTGACCCCCCCAAGGGATCGCGACCCACAGGTTGAGAACCCCTGCTGTAGAACTTGACTATATTTAGTATTGCAATTCTTAGACACAACATCTTTTCCTAACTGTACATCATTAGTACAAACGTACTTGTGGAACTTACTTTTTTCAGACAGTAGATTGAGAAAAAAAATGCCTCTCACTGAAGGTTGTATTTCCCTCATTTGCCCACTGCATGTTGATTAGCAAAAATGCCTTTTCAACTTTATTATTATATGCCTCAGAATGCAAAATAAACACTAGCAGGTCCTGGTGTATTTTGAGTAACTGGTTTCTTGTGAACATTCTTGAAAAAAAGAATCACTGTTCAAGAAAGAGGTTGTCAAACAAATTGTCATCTTACTTGCAGTCCATTGGTGAGTTTGTGCAATGAATCCAGAAGACAGGAAGGAATAAATTCAATTGATGGATAATATCTAATTGTTGTGAAGAAGCCAAATACTTTTATACTTTAGGCCAATGCTTGCCGGACGGAGGACAGGACCCAAAAAAGGAGGACATGGCCTCCTTCTGCTGGACGTCTGGTAACCCAATATATTTTGTATGTTATGTTCTCTTGAAAGCTATACAAAATACATATTATTCATGTTGTGTACCCTTCAAAGCTATACCTACAAATACATATTATTTATGTCATGTCTGTTTAAATATATTCAAATACATTATTCTTTCAGATATGTACTTTTGGAAGAACGATGAAGAAGAAGAAGGAAGCTATATAAAATAATTTCCTTTCAATGAATACATTTTTCTATCACAGATAACTGTTGTTCATAGTTAAGTATTGTTCTTATTTACCTTTGATGGAGCCCCAGGCTTAATTTCCAATGGGATAGTTACAGGACCATCATTTTGTATATCAACTTGCATATAGGCACCAAATTTCCCATCTGAAAATGGCAGTCAAAATTTGATGCACTAGACATTAGGCTAGGTAAGCTTTTTAATTAATACAATAATTGAAATTCATTATTAAAAAGATAACTTTTTGTTGTTGTTTACCTTGAATTCTGTCTGCTTTGTACTGAGTTTTCAAGGCCTGTAAGAACTGGTTATAAAAAGGCTGAGACAATTCTGGACTCATGGCATATCTAAAATCTGGCTTATTTCCTTTCAAGGTTGATTCCAAGGTAAACTGAGATAGGGTTAAACTAATATATACAATTAAGTAGTACCATATAAATATTGAAAGTCAAATAATAAATCTTAAATTTAAATAATTATTCTTAACCAATTCATTCAGACTTTTTTGTAAGTGCCCCATTCCTAATAGCCACAGAACAGATGCAGTTACAATTATTATTTAGATGTTGTCCTCTTTTCCTAGAGTGCTATTTATTTGATCATTTAATTTCTTAAAAATAGTTGCAAGTGATTATTATTGTGATGTTATGTCAGTTATTTGTTTCACTATACCTGAAATGAAGATTATAGATTGGAAAGGGGGGGGGGAGAGGTATTTCATCACACCTAAATTATTTTAGAATTCAGTAAAAAAAAATTATTAACCTAAAAATACTTTTTTTTTTCCATTTCTAGTTACTCTTCTACTTTCTGAGTTATATTTATAATTTTACCTTTTTTAGAACATTTTAGTTGAAATCAGCATATTTTTCGCATGTCAAAAAAAAAAATAGCTAAGTAGGCTGAGCTCCACTGAATTTTAAACTAACCCAACCTGTCACTGGAAAAATTCTGCCTACAAGTCTGTTTTGTGGCCAATGATAAATGAGAATGACATATATGTTTCCCAACTAATGTCAGCTATTTATTAAAGCTGTATAGACTTTCTTGTTGTCCTTATATGATGTCAAGTCAGATCTGAATAATTGATCTTAATGATTTCAAAGACTCTGTGCAAGTGTTACTAATCCTCAGAAAGATCTTTCATGTGGTAATAAAAATTTTCTTTTGTCATAATGCCACCCCAGAATTGCCCAGTTACCTGACTAACACAAAGTACTTCATAGCCCATGTCCATGACACTTTTCATCCAGCGTTTGTCTTTTTCATCACTGAATACTCTAATGTTTAAAATTTTTCTTACTCTGAAAATAAAGTCATTTTAAATGGAACACTCTTCAAGTTTCAATTGACGAATTATACTTAAAACTAATTTAATCTAAAGTCAACAACTTATTTACAGCTTACATATATTCCATTTCTTTTTCTGTATCATGTCGTGAGATCCCCACTAAAACGCAGAGGCCTTTGCCTATGGAGCCAACAATCTCATTGTCAACTGAAGTGAAAAGATATTGTGTTTCAGTTTAAGCATGTTAATACTAAAATACTTAATTTAAACAATTGTACACATCCATTAAACAATTAATAAAGTTTCATGCCAACATTATTTCTTTTGTACAGTGCTCTTACAATACTTTCAGTGCACTAGATCTTGTTGAATTTTTTTCTGTACATGTGGGAGGGAGGGGGTATCTGGGAAAGTGTTTCAATGCTGCCAATAGGCACTCAGCCAACAAATCTCTGTTCCAGTCAAATCTTGAATTAAAATTAATTATCTATATTGGGATTTGAAACCCCTGCAGTTTACCCATCCCAGAATTGGCTGTGCTGAGATACATATAGGACTATGACTCTTGAATACACACACACACATACACAAACATACCTGTAACACTTGCACTTAACACTCTCTGTATCACAGCCTTCATTTGTGTGCTTACTTGTGACTGAGCGGAAAGAAGAATATATTAATCATTCATATTTTATAGCTTACTAAATAATATTTAAAGAGGAATGATTATCACTTTGATCTAGATTATATTATTATATAAAGATTTCTATGTAGCCTTTTTTTTGTTGGCTTAATATCAACTATTATGTAGTGACTTGTAGAACTAACTAGTAAATTGCTGAACTAAATATATCCATTAGATTTATATCACCTTCACCTATCCCTTAGTCTGTAGGACTGTTGGGGCACCACACAAGATTTGTTGACCATCTTTCTCCATTTCTCTCTGTCTTTTGCCTTAGAAAAAAACATCTTTCAATGACAGGACTGTCCATTCTTTTATGTGTCTTCGCATCACTTTCTCTCTGCCTCCTTCTTTTTCTTGGTACTGTTTCCTGAAGGAAGGTCTTTACGAGCCCCTGAAGATCTTGTAATATGGCCATAGAGTTTTAGTTTGCATTTTTTTACTCGAGTTAGCAGGTCATCTTGGGGACCAATCGATGTCATAACCCTGTCTCTAATCTCTTTGTTTGTGCTGCTTTTTTAAAATGTTATGCATAGGATCCTTCTGTAGCATCTCAGTTCCATTGCTAGGATCCTCCTCTCTAGCTCTGTAGTCAGCATCTAAGACTCCCAACCATATAAGAATGTGGCCATGACCAGGGAGCGCATCATTATGACTTTGGTGTCAAGGGCTACGCCTTTGTCTATCCAGATTCTTTTTAAGTTTTACAAGTTCTGCTGTGGACATTCGAGCCATTAGTTCAGTTTTTGTTCCCTCATCTGAGACAATAGCTCCTAGGTATTTAAAACTACTGACACTTGACAGCTTTTCCCCTCCAATGGTGAAGCCCCTTTTAAAGCCCTGTTTGCTATTGGTCATAATTTGTGTTTTTTCAGCATTTATTTGCATACCATATGCTACAGAAGTCTTGTTTTTGCAAATCACCAAGTCAACTAGTTCTTCTTCTCTCCCTGCTAAGCCATCTATGTCATCCGCAAAATGCAAGGTAGTAATTCTTCCTCCAATGCTTACAGAATATTCGTATATAGGCAGCCTTGTCTTACTCCAAATGTGGTTTTAAACCAGTCCCCAGTGTTATTGTTCTAAAAATCTTAAACGTTAGTATAGGAGATAAAAAAAACGCATAGGGAAGGCTGCCTCGACCTTCGCTAAACTCAGGCCAAGAGTTTGGGAAAACCATAAGCTAACTATGCTGACCAAAATGGAAGTCTACAAGGCTTGTGTTATGAGTACACTGCTGTATGGCAGTGAATCATGGACCACCTATGCAAACCAAGAGAGAAAACTGAACTCATTCCATTTGAGATGTCTCTGTAGGATCTTGAAAGTCACATGGAAAGAAAAAGTGTGCAATACTGAGATCCTTGCGCGATCAGGTATTCCCAGCATCTTTACAGCCCTCAGACAATGCCGTTTGTGCTGACTTGGATATGTTCGCCGGATGGAGGACAAGCGCATCCCAAAAGTCATCCTCTATGGACAACTCGCGACTGACACAAGAAAAACTGGTTGCCCCCACCTATGTTACATAGATGTAATAAAACGTGACCTCAAATCAGTGAACATCAATACTGACAATTGGGAAGAAATAGCTCTAGACCGCACCAGATGGAGAGAGACAGTGACCAAGAAAGCTATGGACAGTGAAAGTACATGGGTCTCAGCTCAGGAAGAAAAATGTACAATCCGAAAAACGGCCAGCTCCTCTACCGCCGAAGCAAAAGCCACCTTAACCTGCGCTATCTGTGGACGGGAGTGTCTCTCCAAAATAGGGCTCCACAGCCACATGAGGAAGTGTGCTCTGAGATGAACCATAGTTGTTCTATGACTGAAGGAGGCCAATGAGTATAGGTATATCAGCAGTATTCTTTAGGTATATTTTATATTAATAATTAATTATTTATTTTTAGGCTATGTCTATATTAACTAGATCAATATAAGACTATAGCATAATATATTTTACACTTGTAAATATAATATACTATACTATATAATATATTTATAATTTTATTAGACAGGTGTATTTAATAATAATTTTTATTTTTTAATATAAATATATCTACTAGAATATATCTAGAATCTAAATCTAATTTAATTTATAGTCTATAGACTATATAGTTCTAGATTAATCTAGATCTATTTTCTTTCAAATTAAACCTCAATTGATTTTAAAATGTCCACAAATGAATATGGATCTAGATTATGAAAATATATTTTCAACAGTTCCTCTTTAGTTAGACAGTTAAGAATCTACAGATTCTTAGAAAATGATTAAAACTTTTGCCTATCGTAATCGAGATTATAGATCTAGATCTAGATCTAAATCTGGTAACAATTTTTCATCCCTTTGTATAGGCTAGAGTTATTTCCGACAAGTGATCTTTTTAAAATTAAAAACACAATAGGTGGTGGTAACTAAGCAATGCGTGGGGACACCAAATGAAAACGGAAGCACAATTTATAAATATGTAGAGCTAAATTCTACATGTAAAAGAAAAAAAGAACTAGAAAATTGTTTTGACCAGGATTTAGAGTAAAATAGCTTTCTGAATTCGATAAAAAATTTAGTGTTACATCTTTTTATGTAAATTAGAACTAGAATAGATCTACCAGTACTACTAGTAATAATAAATAAATAATCTATTTAAACTACATTTGACTAGAAATCACAGAGAAATGTAACATGATAAACATGTTGAATGTAGAAGTTCTAAACTAGATTATAGATAATCTAGAGTAGTCTAGACTACTCTAGTTTGATGTCTAGAACTTCAATTACTAAATAATTATATTAGTATATAGTCTAAGAAACCTCACTCAGACCGAAACCTCCTGGCCCTCTTATCTTTAAAAATTGACTTGTCTCGTGTTAGTCACTAGTGTAGTCTAGATTTCTAGACTCGTTTAGAGATCTTTGTAACTTGTTCTACATTTAACATTATCTAGATTAGAAATAGTGGACTAGATTAACAGTCCTAACAGTAACAGTCATAATTTATTTGAATAGAATTTCTTATTACAGATCTAATAGAGTCTAATGTTTTTCCAGATTAGTTAGATGAGTTGTTATCCATTTAAAAAGTAGATCCATATTAAAAAAAATTTTCTTTACTTTAACATGTTATTTTTATTTTATAATTGAAATTGAAAAAAAAATTGTTTGTGTAGTTATGTTACAACATTTACCCTCATTTGAGTAAGTCTAATACCTAGATTATAGATTTGTTTATAAATCTAGATCTAGAAGAATGTTATGAAAATGTTTTTATCATCTAGATATATGCTCTAAAGTTAAATCTTGTCTGCTTGTGCAGACTTAATATACACTAACGAAAGTATTGAAACTGTGTTTTTATTCTTTTTTCTAGGAGATGACTTCTGACGCTGATGTTGTCCACAATCGCAATGCAGATCCAATTTGCATTAAAGTTTTAAAAGCTAAAAACTTGGTAATAATTTTAAAGCTTTTTCCATAAGTAATAAGTAATACCCCAACTTTGTTCACTGTAACCAAAATAGATTATGAAACATATTATCCTTCTCAATGGAAAACATCAGAAATATAATAAATAATAGTATTATTATTATATAATAAATATTTCTATTTGCTTATGCTGCATAGATTTATATAGAAAACATTGTCCCACATACTTTATATTTTAACTATTCCCATTTGAGCCATCAATGACACTAGGGTGGGGGACAATAACTTATTTATAGATGTATATTTTGTTTACTTTTTCTCACTAATCATTAACTTTAAAGAAAAATCCAGGTCTCTACTTGTAAATGAGTCTATAACTTTTAACATCTCAAAGAATTCCTCTATTAATGTTTTTAATATTATATTTTTTACATGAATAATATTGCCTTAAATATTCTTTTGTTTTGTTTTTATCTATCACATTACAGAGAGGCTCGAGGGGAGAAAATGTAGCCTTTGTTATCAAAGTGGAGTTTGCTGATCGACTGTTGAGTGAAAGTTCTAAGTTTGATACTAATGGGGACAGCCAGTTAGATTGTAACTTTACTTCTTTTCTTAACTGCCCTTCAGATGACGTTGTGGCCCTTGATGAGCTGGCCAACAAACCACTTGTATGTAAGTCAACCTTTAAAGACTTCTTGCTAAAACTTTATTCATTGGGGAAATCAAAGTTATTTAAATATTTGATTTAATTGTACTTGAAGCTTGTTACTTCGATCATTAAATTATTGTTTCTCTTCTTGTCCATGCAAAGTAACAAACTGCTTTAATAACTTGATGGGTATAGCCTAGTTAATAAATAAAAGTATATTTCTGCAGAAAAAAATAAAAACGTTTAGTTGTTCTATATTTTGATTGAATTATGATATTATTGAGAAAAATAGGTTACAATGCTCTATATTTTGACTGAATTATGATATTAGTAAAACTGGCTAAGTCATTCTAAATTTGATTGATTTTTTAAATATTAATTACATAATATCTGTTTGTGTTAATTAGTCTATTCATTTTATTAAGCTTAAATAGTGGTTGTATGAAAAGGCTTGAATTCTTATTAGACAGGAAGGGTAAAGACCTCATTTCGCATAAGCATATGTTCATCTTACTTGATCTTTGATGTCATTAAAAAAAAAGGGACATTGACAATTTTTTAAACATCCATAAATTATATATATGTGAAATAGAGAAAAATAAAAAAGTAAATAAATTTGTTTTAGAAGTTTTGAAATCTATGAAATTCCTTGCAACTGTACTGAATTGGCTACCATGTTTTAACAGTTACTGTCAGTGAAGTTCTACAGAAAGAAAAGAAACAGAAAGAAGAGAAGACAAGTCTTCTAGGTCAATGCTGTTTAGATTTGTCTCCCTTTCTAAGAGGTACCAAAACACATTAACAATTCTACATTACTTTGATATAAATTAGTGTTAAGTATGTCTGTCTAGCTTCGTAGCTGAGAAGTGACCTAATATCCAGGGAAGCAGAATTTTCTATTTCAACTATGATTTAGACTATAAGGGGGGCTGCAGTGGCTGAGTGGTTAAGCGCTTGGCTTCCAAACCATGGGTCCTGGGTTCAAGTCTTGTTGAAGAATGGGATTTTGGGATTTTAGGGCACCCCTGAGTATACCCAACTCTAATGGGTACCTGACTTTAGTTTTGGAAAGTAAAAGTGGTTGGTCATTGTGCTTGTTAATCATTGAGCACAGAAACAGATGATGGGTCAAAGGAGACAATTTGGTCAGACATAGGGCCTCAGTAAAAACATGCCAACCTCCATGTTCTCTTGCTTGTTTTTGTCTGAATGAGGAAGAAGTCAATTTACATTTCTCTTGTATTTCATTTTTTTTTTGTTTAGTTTTACTGCAATTATCAGTTGTTCTCTAACAGTGCATACCATCACATCCAGGTACAACTCATATCAAGCAAACACTGACATTGTGTCCATTTTCTGGGTCACCACTGGAAAACCTTTTTCAAGAAAACCAGAAAGTAGGTCAATTACTAACATTCATATGTTGCATAATTACGCTTAATTCAATTAATGTACTATAAAATCTTTTCTCTTTAGGAATGAAATAATCAAGTCTTTGTGGATACACATGATATGATATCTATTCTTTGATACTATCACTAATTTTTCCACCTAAAAAGTTTTGCTTTTAAATCAAAGACTCACTTTGTTTTTGAAATGATTCTTTTTTTGCTTTGTATGACATTCAGTTTCTTTAATGTTCCATGATAATCATTCATTTAGCTATATCTCACTTTGTCTATATCGCACTTTGTCTATATCGCACTTTGTCTACATCGCACTTTGTCTATATCGCACTTTGTCTACATCGCACTTTGTCTATATCTCACTTTGTCTACATCTCACTTTGTCTACATCTCACTTTGTCTACATCTCACTTTGTCTATATCTCACTTTGTCTACATCTCACTTTGTCTATATCGCACTTTGTCTACATCGCACTTTGTCTATATCTAAATTTGTCTACATCTTACTTTGACTATATCACACTTTCTCTACATCTCACTTTGTCTATATCTCACTTTGTCTACATCTCACTTTGTCTATATCTCACTTTGACTATATCTCACTTTGTCTACATCTCACTTTGTCTACATCTCACTTTGTCTACATCTCACTTTGTCTACATCTCACTTTGTCTATATCTCACTTTGTCTACATCTCACTTTGTCTATATCGCACTTTGTCTACATCGCACTTTGTCTATATCTAAATTTGTCTACATCTTACTTTGACTATATCGCACTTTCTCTACATCTCACTTTGTCTATATCTCACTTTGTCTACATCTCACTTTGTCTATATCTCACTTTGACTATATCTCACTTTGTCTACATCTCACTTTGTCTATATCGCACTTTGTCTATATCACACTTTGACTATATCTCACTTTGTCTATATCTCACTTTGTCTACATCTCACTTTGTCTACATCTCACTTTGTCTATATCACACTTTGTCTACATCTCACTTTGACTACATCTCACTTTGACTACATCTCACTTTGTCTATATCTCACTTTGTCTACATCTCACTTTGTCTATATCACACTTTGTCTACATCTCACTTTGACTACATCTCACTTTGTCTATATCTCACTTTGACTACATCTCACTTTGACTACATCTCACTTTGACTACATCTCACTTTGTCTATATCTCACTTTGTCTACATCTCACTTTGTCTATATCACACTTTGTCTACATCTCACTTTGTCTACATCTCACTTTGACTATATCTCACTTTGTCTATATCTCACTTTGTCTATATCTCACTTTATCTACATCTCACTTTGTCTATATCACACTTTGTCTATATCACACTTTGTCTATATCTCACTTTGACTACATCTCACTTTGACTACATCTCACTTTGACTACATCTCACTTTGTCTATATCACACTTTGTCTACATCTCACTTTGTCTACATCTCACTTTGTCTATATCTCACTTTGTCTACATCTCACTTTGTCTATATCACACTTTGTCTACATCTCACTTTGACTACATCTCACTTTGTCTACATCTCACTTTGACTACATCTCACTTTGTCTACATCTCACTTTGTCTATATCTCACTTTGTCTATATCTCACTTTGTCTACATCTCACTTTGTCTATATCTCACTTTGTCTACATCTCACTTTGTCTACATCTCACTTTGACTATATCTCACTTTGACTATATCTCACTTTGTCTATATCTCACTTTATCTAAATGTCACATCACTAGTTTGTTGAAAATTGTGTTTGAAAAATGTTTTTAATGGCACTTTGGTTTGAGCTGACATTGTTTAAGTTATTTTTACTTGATTACGATGTTGCATTGACTATCTCTTTATGTTGAGCTGTATTGAATCCTTTTCAGGCAGAATTGGATGTAAATGTGACCTTAAACCAACCATTGGTAACTGATGCTCATTTCAAGGGAAGTAATATTCTGACTATATCTCTGGGAAGTCTGTACTCTCCCCCTGAATCATGGACAACTATGAGTCAGTCTTATCACTATGGGGCTTCTCTTCCTATTCCTATCACCCCAGAGGTAACTTCTTCAATATTTATTGTACACTTTTTTTTTAATTAACGAAACAATTTTTTTTTATTGTGACTGATATTTTCTAAATATTAATACAAACTTCTTTCTAAGCTCCTTGTGCTTAATTATAATGAGGATACTGTAAATCTGTAAATATATGACAATGTTTTAACAACAAACTTATGATTTTACTGTACAAATATATTTTGTCTCCTGTAGAGAGAAAATTCAGTGGTCTTCACCAACGGTCTATTAAAACCTGCTCAGGATAAAGATGCTAACAACAAACAGAAGAAATGGGCCAATCCAGGAACAGCATCTGGTAATGCAGCCTATTTACCAACAAGGTGCTTCTACTTTTTTACAAAAAAAATAATATTTCTTTGCCTTGGGTTAGGGTTAGGGTGCTTGGTTGTTGAGCCAAATGTCCAAGGTTCAAAATGTTTAGAAGCAGTTTCACAATTTTTCCTGGTCCACAGTAACATACTAGTATCAGTGGTGGATAAATGTCATCATTCTGGATAAATCTAAGCACTCTTTTTAAAAATGAGCTGTTAAAAATTAACTTTTTAAAAAATTATGAATAAACTTTAATACTAAATTTATAAAGTTAGTTTTGTCTCCATTGATAGGTAAAGTAACTCATCGACCTCCAAAAAATGTAATATTTAACATATTATTTATTTCTTGGTTTTATTTTCTGTTGTTTTGTTCACACTATTAATGTTTCTTTACTCATGTCAATAAAAATGTCATCTCTCTTGGTAACAGCATTTTTAGTATTCCTATTGAAGAAGAAGATGGTGACTTGAAAGGGAAAGAAGATGTAGACCATCGCAACATAGCAGAGAATGATAGGCATCGTGTGATATGGAACATGGAGCGGAGATGTTTCTTGGATTCTTCAACTATCAAAGTGTAAATACCCACTTCAAACTCTATTTGCTGTTTCTACAGTATAATATGTGTCTTTTTCCAAAGTGCACATTAAAAAAATTAATTATGTTTTTTTTTTCTTAATAAACTCATGAACATTTACAGTTCAGTTTCACTTGGTTTGAGAAGATGTACATGATTGCTATATTACCAGCATAACTTTGTGTGCTTGTACTAGACTCTGAGTATTTCTTTTTACATTCTTTGGTGTGTTCTTATTACACTCTCTGAGTTCTATTTCATTATAAGTTCTTATTACTCTGTGTTTTTTTTTTTTCTTCCAGATTTCAGGAGTCTATTGCCAAATGTCGGTATTGGCCATTGGAGATAATGAGAATGTCACAACCTGCTGTAGGGAAAGGGAAAAAAGTAAAACATTATTTACAGTGTTAATAATTTCAATTTACAGATGTCTCTAAAAGTTATAAAAACTGACATTTTTAAGATATTTTTTCAAAAATACAAACAACACAATACAAAATACAAGAAAAAATAAAAGCAGTTGAATGTTTAAAAACATTATTTTCTTCCTATATTTCTGATTGTTTATTAAAAACAAGATAAATAGTACATAAATTATAAATATATACTTGAATTACTTAAAAATAACTGCTTTTTGTATTGAAATATATAGATCTTATATTCTAAAAACATTTAGATTTTTTTATTTACTTATTTACTCTTAAAGAAGAATAGGCTGCATCATTTGTTATTTCTAATATGGCCAATAATTAATCTTTAACTAAAAAATATTAATTGCTTACATTTATTTTTACTGTTTAATGTTGTTTTCTTTTTTTCCAAAACCTTAAAAAAAACAAAAACACAGTAGATTCTAAAAATAATTTATATTTTTGTTCTTTTTAGGATGAGGATGTTAGTGTTGGCTTTCATGGTATAACTTTTTTAAACCTTGCACCACTCTTGTATCCTGGAGGTAAGATTTCCCAATTTTTTGTAACACCTTACAAGCTAGTGATCTTTAACTTTGGATTGGCATAACAAATGTAATTGTTCAATTAAATATGTATACAAAGTTGTTAATTTACATTGATTGAGTGTATTTCAGTTGTAATATTAAATTCCTTTTAGTTCCTTGTCCTTTTATAACATAATTGTAAATGAATACATCACATAAAAATCAAGGAATCAAAATTCAGAACACTTAAGTCCATAGATTCACTAAGAATAATAATGTCAAACATATAGAATAAGATAAACAATCAACTTCTTCAAGTATATTTCATTCCCCTAGTATAATGAATGTACACACCTAGACTCAAAACGTCTTGTCCTGTAGAGTCACCTAGAATGATTTTTCTATGTACACAAGATAATTTGATTGTGTGACTTACTGTTTTTCCCTTACTTGTACCATAGTAGGCTATTTGTCTTTAATTATTCCTCTACTCTGTGACAGTTATCAATGCATCGTATAAAGTATATTTGCCATGAGAGCTTGGAGAAGTGAGAAAATAAACTTTTCTGTTGCTGGTTTCACAAAGATTTGAAGTGCATGTTAGAACAAAACATCTATGTAGATAGTTCTACTTCAAATATGTTGAACCCATAACAAACCTTCCAGTGCATACGTTATCACTTCACAATCATAGGAAAAGGAAAACTCTGAATCCAAACCTGTTAAACCTGTGCTGCCAGACATGGGAAAGGCTTCAGGAGGTATTGAGGCCACTTAGGCAGCACACAGCCTTACACCCTGGTAGAGCCTGTGATGTTGCTTATTCCAAACTGTATTGGGTTCTGTCATTTCTTGAAGACAGTATAGAGAGCAATATTTTTCTACCATAACTACAGTGATTTTGGGTGACATCATTCCAACCTTAGTTAATGCCCAGGCATTCATCTCATTTCTATGAGATGATCCATAGTTGCTTTGCAACTGAAGGAGACCATAGAACTATAATGCCAAGGCTTTCATCTCATTTCCATTGTCGTTCTATGACTGAAGGAGGCTGACAAATCTCAGACATGACATGAAGTAGGGCAAAAAGTTATTCTCCTCAATTTAAATACATAACCCATTGATTTGTTGCCCAATGCTTCAACACAAAGCTACTGCTTACATAACCCATTGATTTGTTGCCCAATGCTTCAACACAAAGCTACTGCTTACATAACCCATTGATTTGTTGCCCAATGCTTCAACACAAAGCTACTGCTTACATTGAAAGATGATGTAGTCAGTATTTCAAATTAAATATTTATTTTTCTTGTAACTTTCAGTTCAGACCATCAGAGGTGCCTTTAAAGTTATTGGCTATTCAGACCATTTACTGGCTGAGAAGGTAAGTAATCCAAGAAATTGTGTTTGACTATGTTAAAAATAAAATTTAAATAAGTTTTTAAGTCAGTTTTAATAGTATTCCTCTTTGTAGAGTATCTTTTATATATATATATATATATATATATATATATATATATATATATATATATATATATATAATTAATTTAGTCCTGTCTTCTTGTTATCATAGTTATTATTCAAATTTACATAATAATAATAACAATAATGGCAACGTCTTCGATTCCAAAGATTAAGGATGAGTGCAGTGTTTAATAAGACTACGCAATCCCAGTTGCAACCTGCATATAAGCTTCTTCAAACATCTATTTTAAGTTTCTTTTTAAACAAAATGTATTAACTTGTCTTTATTATAATTATTAATGGCACAGACCAAAAGGAAGGCAGGTCTGTTAGATGAGACTGTCAAGGCTACTCAGAGCTCTATGAACAGATTGGCTAATTCTCCTGTACAAAAGAAAGGTGGCAAAGATGGGGATAAAAGAGACAAAAAACAAGTAAGTGCCCCGCAGAAAATAAATATTCTTTGTATGATTGGTTAATATCACCATCACTTGAATGTTGTGACACAATCAACACAGGCTTGAGACATTGACTGAACCAGAACCCACACACTGCACATGCATCTACCTAAAGGCTTAACCTCAGTAACTTTTTTTCCTCTTATGGTTTTAATTAATTTTTTTCTATTCATAATCCTATAGACTTGATTTATTCGTATCTAACAAATTGTTTTTCAAAAAAGTTCTGAAGAAGTGAAATGCAAAGGGAAAAAAATGAAGAAGCTTTAAATAGTTTGAATCTTTTTTCTCTGTGCACATCTAGATGTTGATAAGAATTCTTTGTCTTTTTGCTAATCAGCTGAAGTCTCTTTGGCAGACTACCCCATGGAAAAATAGAATGCTGGTCAATTCTGCTGCTTTGTACTGCTGTTGCTATAGGCTGTTGATTTCCTTAGTTTTTGTAGTAATAGATTCAGTTTGAATTGTGATACTGTGGGGCATTTAAATAGTTGAATTTTTCCTAAGGGTGGGAGAAGTGTCTGCTGTAGGGTAAGTGTGCTTGGTTTCATCTAATTACTTGAAAATTAAATTTGTGTGTCCGATTATAAATTGGAGCATTTTTTAGGGGGGGGGGGGTTCTTTGCACTGTAGACAACTGACATTTTTCTGTCTATTGGGGCTGTTCCTTTATGTGAACCTAGTTTGGCCTGTGCTTTCTAAGGCTTACTGATTGAACTCTTCATAACAGTTTCTGATCACATTATTATTATATTTCATAGTTATTGGATCTTTTAGATAGCTGTATTGATGTTCCTTCTTTTGACAGCCTGTAAGCTTTTTTTTTCATGTAATTCTATTAGCCCAAGAATCACCATGTAATGTGACTAGGATAGTAATTATATGAGGAATCATCCAAATTTAATATGTTAACTCTTTGAAACCTAGAGAAATATTACTCTCTTGTCTTAAGAGCTAATTAAGAATAACTAAGTATTATATGCTTGCGAGTCTTGGACGCTGACTGCAGAGTCTTAGGCATCACTTTCAAAGACCACATCACAAACCAAGAGATTAGAGACACAGTTACTGCAACGATCGGACCCCATGATGACCTGCTAACTTTTGTAAAGAAATGCAGGCTTAAAATATGTGGCCATATTACAAGATCCATGGGGCTCGCAAAGACCTTCCTTCAGGGAACAGTACCAGGAAAAAGAAGAAAAGGCAGACAGAGAAAGCGATGGGAGGACAACATAAAAGAATGGACGGGCCTGCCATTGAAAGAGGTTCTAAACAAGGCAAAGGACAGAGAGGAATGGAGAAAGACGGTTGACAAATCTTGCTTGGTGCCCCAACGGTCCAACAGACTAAGGGATAGGTAAAGGTAAAGTATTGGAAGTGAAAAGCTGAAAGTGTCAGTAGTTGTAAATACCTCGGAGCTATTGTCTCAGATGAATGAACCAAATCTGAACTAGTGGCCAGAGTTGCACAGTCCACAGCAGCACTTGCTCAAACAATCTGGAAAGACAAAAAATCAGACTGATGTGCTCCCTGGTCATAGCCACATTTTTATATGCTTGCAAATCTTGGTCGCTGACTGCACAACTTGAGAGGATGATCTTAACAGTAGAATTGAGATGCTACAGATAGATCTTAGGTATCACATACAACGACTGCATTACAAATGAAGATATTATAACTTATAACCCCATGATGACCTGCTAACTATAATACTGTCAAAAATGCAAACTAAAGCTCTATGGCCATATTACAAGGTCCTCTGGCCTCGCAAAGATCTTCCTTCAGGGAACAGTAACAGGAAAAAGCAGACAGAGAAAGCAATGAGAAAAGAAGGGAAAAGAATGAACGGGTCTGTCATTGAAAGAGATTCTATCAAAGGCAAAAGACAGAAATGGAGAAAAACAGTCAACAAATCTTATGTGGTGTCCCAATGCTCAAGGGATCAGTGAATATATTCCAATTGGCTGAAGGGACTTATCTAAGCCTGGAAAATTGATTTACAAAGTGGACATGCAATTGATTTTCTTCTGCTGTGGCTATTTGGCTGTTCTGAGCATGTCTGTGACACTCAATAGATTTTGTGCTTCTGTCAATCCCAGCTTTTGAAGTCTGGATTTGGTGGCCTTTACAAAATGTCACCCTGGAAATGTCTTATGTAATACAGTCAAATTTTTTTTCTTAATTTTACATTAGAACTTTTATATTTTGATTGCCTTTGGATAGTGCTTAAGAGCAAATGCTGATCATATTTTGGTTTGGTTTACATGTTTTGGGTGTACCTTCAGATATACAGATTATTATATCCTAGCTGAAACCTCCCACAGCAGGATGGCAGCAGGCATGGTTAAAACCTGGAACCGGCACATACCACACAACCAGGCAGCTTGTTAGCTAGTGCCACATTTTTTTCTTATTTATATTAGTAGTGCACTGGGAAGCTTAGTGACTTTTTTTTTTTTTCATTAATTTGAAGCTTTAAAAAAACATTTTTTTTCTTTGCAATATTTTTCTGACAACCATAAGATGTTTTCTTACAGCGTCCCAGCAGTGCCATACCACCATCTTTTGATTTAGAGGTAACAAAGGATGAATTTGTTTAACCAAATAGTTTTCGATATGTATCTTATTTTCATTTGCTTTGTTAACAAGTTTTTGTTTGGTTTCAAACATGTGGGTGTGGCACAAATACACCATGTGACTAATAGATCTAATATACTTATTCTAAAAACTAGTTTGTACATTATTACCATTTACCTTGATAACAGAATATTTTGTTTCAGTGTATTACTGATATCCAAAATTTTGGAAATCCATGAGGCTAAAGTATTGCTAATATTTATGTGTGGGACATCCATTAGACGATATGTTACTAATATTAAAATGTTGATGATCCAATCATGCTTGTGTATTTCTGATATTTAAATGGTGGGGATAGGCCTACACATTGACAATATTAAATGGTGGGGGATACCTACAGCCAATATATTTCTGATATTTAAATGGTGGGGATAGGCCTACATATTGACAATATTAAATGCTGGGGGATACCTAGAGTCAATATATTTCTGATATTTAAATGGTGGGGATACATATTGACAATATTAAATGTTGGGGGATACTTAGAGTCAATATATTTCTGATATTTAAATAGTGGGGATACATATTGACAATATTAAATGTTGGGGATACTTAGAGTCAATATATTTCTGATATTTAAATGGTGGGGATACATATTGACAATATTAAATGCTGGGGGATACCTAGAGTCAATATATTTCTTATATTTAAATACTCCTGATATATTAGAGTTTATTTTAATATTAAAATTATAAATTAATAAAATTAGCTGATTTTAATACTTAAATTGTAACTTGAATAGCTTTTAATATGTCTCATTTGTATTAACTGTAAACCTTTAAAAATTGAAAGGCATGACATGGCCTAAGATGAGGTATTGTGCCAAAAAAAAAAAAATAAAAAAAAAATTAATCAAATCAGAGTTTATTGCCAACATTTAAAAGTTAGTGATCTGAGAGAGCAATATATTTAGGTGTTTAGTTTGATTTTATCCACCCCAATACATTTTGATTTTAATAAAATTGGTTCTATATGGCTTCAGGAAATCTAATGTTTGAAATATTGCTAGTTTCATTGTTAAATATATTTCTCTTTACAAGTTAACATAATGTATCCAATGTACAGAAAGAAAATTAACAGTAAAAAATTTGTGTTGGTAAATTTATTTTAGGAGGATTTGTTCATATTACTTTAAAACTGTTTACTTTTCAGTAAATAATTAACATTTTTAATGTGGTTGGTGACAATCAAATTTTTATGGTATTACAAAGTTATAGCTTTTGAGTTATTTTTGAGAAAGGAAATGTTGTATTGTTGCTGTTCTTTTCATTGCTACATACTTTGTATAAAAACACACATATAGAAAACAACTCTCTAACAGAAAAACAAAGCTTTTTATAATCATTGTTATATATTATTGAGATGCTATTATCAGCTAATTGTGCACTAGGAGTAAGGAATGTTAATTAGTTTTTTTATTATATCAATTGGGATGAGATTTCCAATGCTGCTTAATTTTAAAGATTATTTTTTATATTAGCTTATATCAAAGACATGTGGAGCTATTTTAAAATGTATCTTTATTCCCAATTTAAAACAATGAGTTACATAGCATTAGATACTTTATAATATCTAATTTTATTGAACTTTGGTTTAATGAAACAAACCCAAATAAATGATTTCATAAACATTGACTCTATATTTATTTATAGGAGTTTACTTTGGCTTCTTATATGTTTTCCATTTTCTTACTTGAAAGCAGCACCTTATATTTTTTATCTATAATTTCTGAACTTATCTGGCCAGATATACTTCTGCTCTCTACCTTTTCCCATGCACTCTAGCACTATGTGTGATGCATCTGTCTGTCATTCATCTACAATGATTTGTTTCATTTATTTCTTCTATAAAATATTGAATTTTTTTTTGAAACTTTTTATACATACCATAATCTTAAGAAGTTGAGGATTATTCAAAACATTTTTGTAATAACTTTTCCAGAGTTATCTGCACTGATAGTTGAGCTGGTGTTTGTATGTCTATACACAGTTTGTATTTTAAATTGGAATTGTTTTTCCAGGCAGCCAAGTCAGAGGCTGATAGTGAAAGCCAGGCATCTATCAATGTAGAGGGACAGCAGTACAATGAAGCTAAATCTTACATTATGGTAGAGCTGAGCCTGGACAAACCTCTAGTTCCAAAACGTCCTGCAGAATTACTTGCCAAAAGGTTTGTAGTTAAAAGACTTATTTTACTCTTCACAATGTATCTGTATATGTAAATGCAATAATAAATTTATTTATGTGAACACTTGTTCATAATCTAAGGAATCTAAGCAATTTTTTTATTAGTTAGACTATATGGGAGTCAGTCGGTGGTGATAAACAAATTATGGAGATTATTAGTAGGCTGTTTATAATAATGGTTTTGGATATATAAAAGACATGGGCATTCTTGATACTGCTTGTTTATGACATTATGCATTGCTGAGGACTGTTTGATACAAGGAGATATCATTCCTAAAGACTGTTTGATACAAGGAGATGTCATTCCTAAAGACTGATTGTGGTTGCATCAGTGACTCTAGTATGTGAAGATTGTATGGGAAATGCTACTCTCATACCCTGAGGCTGAAAAAAAAATGCAAAACCATTGATATTGTTGATGTTGTAAGGCTGTTGTGAACATTATCGGTGTTAAATTACCAATACATCATCGTACTCTATTAGAAATTTAAAAAGAAAAATTCCTATACATTGATATTAATTATTGATTATTTGAGAGAAGAAACTTATTGTTAGAGCAGATGGTGAACTTAAATCACATATTATTTAATAAAAGTGAAACTCATTAATAAAGATGGCACCGTTAAGGGATTTAAGTATGGTTTGTTTCATGTTGTTGTTTTTTTCTATTACAAAACTTTATATTCTGTCTAGAGTTGCAGAGCTGATCCCTCCAAGGCCAATGTTTGCTAAGCGTACAGATGGTGCTCAAAAAGTAGGACCCTAATTTGTGTTTTTGTTGGGGTTTTTTTTTGTACCGAAAATTGAATCCAGATTAAATATTTAAAAAAAAAAGATATTGTTATTATAATAAAACTTCTATCAGATTTTTTTTTCTAGATATTTTTTTTCTGAAAGTTAATTTTTTATTTTTGCCACTCACAGGCAGTTGAAGACTTCCATTTTCAAGTTGCAAGTGTTGCTAACCTCATCTTAGAAGAGTTCAGGTATTTGACTGCACAATTAATAACAAAAAAACATTTTCACATAATAATTTATAAGTTTAAAAGTTTCAGATTGTTAAAATGAAATTTATGTTTTGTTGTAGAGAACATTTTGGTGACCAGTTTAAAGATAATGAGCCACAATCAAGTGAAGATATGGAAGCTAGGTAATCTGAAATAAAGTTGAAATTTAACAAAAAAATATTTTTCATATACTGCTACTGTTAAATATTTTTTAAAAATCTGGTCAGCTTTCTTTTATTATTACTATCATTAAATGCCTTTCAATGTAGTCAGGTTTCAGAAACTGGAATGGAAAAAACTCTTTCTTCTAAGCTTAAAAACAAAATATTACAATTTAGTCTTACGCCTATTCCATTACATACTCTCATATATTTTTACCATAAGATTTATGTAATTAAATTTTTAACCTTTTTTTTTTACCAATTTATAATTTTTAATACTTAATATCATTTCAAAATGATAGTCATTTATGTTTTCATTTGGGAAAATTCATGCACTATTCAAATTGATTTGTTTTCTTCCCCACCATTCTTCTAGAATATTCTGATTGGGTAGTTTTTTTTATTATCAGGCGACAAAAACTTGTGTATGAATTGAATTCATCAGGAAAATATTTTGCCTTCAAAGAGCAGCTGAAACATTCTGTGGTGAAAATTGTGAGAGAGAAATATCTTCGCACCACTGGGTTTGAAGATAGACAGGAACTTCAAGTAAGTACTCATATATTGCTTCAGTACATAGGTAGAACCTTTAGTTGCTTCAGTACATAGCAATGAATATATTTACATGCAGCTTTAAAAACAGAATATGCTGAAGAATGAATGTAAAGCATGCCATGTGTTTACTCTAAATGTCATTGACTTTCATAGTTTCATATTTTGTCTCAGTTCTAGAGGAATCCAAGAAAACACTCAGTAGTTCAACCAAAGGGAGCTAATGTGGGATTTTAAAAGTTGACTTTGTAGGTTTAGTAGAGTTTACTTGTAATAAATATTAAAGATTGGGGCTATTAAGATTTTACAAGCCAGCTAAAGTTTATATGCAAAATTTCAGCTTGATAGGATAATGTTAAGTTGCCAAAATTGATGATAGAATGGTACTGTACACTATGACAAAATTCTGAGTCAATTATAGGAATTGATTAAGGTTTGTAACTGGTGTCCAGCAAAAGGAATGAGATTTTCTCTGCACATACCGGGTACTTTTACATGTAATCATTATTAGAAATGACTCAACACAAGATTGTTCATTTACCAGCCATGCTTAGTATTTTTATCTCAATTATTTCTGTTTGTTTGCTGATGGCATGCTAATAACTCTTACAAAGATTTTAATTTATTAAACACTTATCTTTAGGGTCTTTACTGTCTTTGGCAAGGATTAGAGTCCATTCCTTAATGTTGTCCCCCTTTGCTACCTGTCTGCTTCTCCTTTTATTCCATGGTACTGTACCCTGCAGAAAAGTCTTTGCAACCCATTTAAATGTATAGTCTTAGCTTTTTTTTAAATTTGAAGATAGCATTTATTATAGATATACTTTTCATTTACAGACATTTTTATCAGAGCTTTATGTTTACTTGATTGACCAAATGCATGTTTCACTTGGTCATGTGATGGCCCATGAAGACCAGCCACCTGTACCCAAACCACTCACTGACAATGCACAGCTCAAACATTTTGCTCAAGAGGCAGAAGTCAACCAAAACTTCCAACTAGCTGCCACATTTTACAAAGAGGTCAATTAACTTTCAAGACATTTGTTTTTTTAAGTTTAAATAACTGTATTTTTTTTAAAACTCTAATAGACATATGAAATGGCAACATAATAACTGTAAATTAACAATGAATCAGTTTAATTAATTATCATTGATGCTCCCAATTTCAATTATTTTTTTTGCCAGCGGATAGCTAGAGACAAAACTGATGCCAACAGTTGGTTTGATTTTGGAACTTTTAACTTGTACATACATGACATTCCCAAGGTAAAAATACACAATTCAAAACACACAATTATTCTGTGAATAGCTAGTTCATGTTCAAATGGTATATAATTCATTTTCCATACATTGATTTTGTGTGCTCCCTTCAGGCTGAAGAATGTTTCAAGGAATGCATTTCTCTCAATCCAAGTCACCTACAAGGGTAAGAGAAATGTGTTGAAAGATTATCTTCTCTTTGTTGTTATGGGAACTAAAATGTTTTGCAAAACAAACAATAAACCTGAAAGTATCATACACTAGTGTCCACTGCACCATTTCCTAGTTCCCATTGAGAATGTAGAGCATTTGTTACATATTTGTGTCAGGCAGTTGCGTAATTTTGGAATTACATAAAAGCAAGTCTGTAGAATTTGGGGGATGTCTGTTAACAGTAATAAAAAAAAGCAAACATAAAAAACAAATAATTGCTGGTTTCATTCTCTGTATTTTGGCTTTGAGTAATCTGGAGTGTCTGTTTGCATAATTACCTAATCTGTATTGAACATTATCTTTGATTATGAGACTGTGTGTTGGAGGGGGTAGAAAATAAAAGGCACTTTAAATAGGGACATTACTAAAGGCATTGAGCCAGGTATCTGTCAATCCGTTTTACATAATGCCTCCCCCTCCTTGATCTTTTTCTCATCTCCACACACACACACACACTTTTGTCCTTTCTGTCCCACCCCTTTGTGTCCTATTGTCCTCTCTCTTAGGCTTTTCTATTTTGCGTACTGTTCTCCAATTTTATTGCTGTTATCAATTTTCACATTTCAATCATGTTGAGCCTTCACATCCCAATCATGTTCAACCTTCACATCCCAATCATGTTCAACCTTCACATCTGAATCATGTTGAACCTTCACATCCCAATCATGTTGAACCTTCACATCCCAATCATGTTGAACCTTCACATTCCAATCATGTTGAACCTTCACATTCCAATCATGATGACACTAATCATGATAGCTGTTCTTTACTTTTCAGATTGATGTTGTATGGGGTGGTGTGTATGATGACAGAGAGGTACGATCTAGCTGAAACTTTCTTTGAATCTGCAACGTGTGTTGAACCAAAAAGTGTCCTGGCTTGGACCATGCTGGGTAGGATTATTCAAATTCTGTCACATTTAACTGTTTCATTTGACTGAACATTTTCCATGTTCATTGATATGTGCTTAGTTACACCAGTTTGAAAATAAGGTTCAGCTTAGCCATTTCGATTTAAAGAAAATTTTAATGAAGATTTTTGAAAGTTCAACTTCTTCACCTTTTTAGCTGCAATGAAATTTGGGGACAAATTTCATAGATTTTGAAAAGCAAACATTTGTACTCAACTGAAATTGTGGTACTGTCACTTGGCTGTGAGGCATCTTGTTTAAGGATCTAAAAGAACTGATATTGAATGGCAGCAGGCAGGGTTGAACCCGAGACCATTGTGACAGCTGATCAGACAGCACTTCTACGGTTGTACTGAGACTCAGCAGTAAGACCTCCTGTTCAAGGCTCTAAAAGAACTGTCTCATCCTTGCTCACTAACCAAAAGCTCATATCAAAGAGAAGACAAGTTGTTCACTTCCTCACTGTCTAATGGCAGCTCTGACTTCTCGCTACTTTAAATTTGTTAAAAATAAAAAGAAAGCTGTAAAAAAAAAACTGAAAGAAAATTTCTTCTATCTGCATGTCAATGACATTGTTCATCATTGCTATAAATCACTTTCAGGTTTATTTTATGATGCTGTTCCAAATGAAATTAGTGCTGAAATGGCATTTATAGAAGCCCAAAAGCTCAACTTAATGCCAGAGGTAGAACCAAAAGAGGAAGAACCCCAAGAAGAGAGCTTTGATGAAGATAAAGGTACATGATCTGTCTATTATTACAATTGATTATTATAATTTTCTAGAGAATCCTCTAGTATAGCTTGATAAGAACAGTCTCTATTGATACATTTCATATTTTAACAAGCGCCTCATCATTGTAATTGCGTTCCACTCTGGCACATTTTTTAAAACTTAGATTTTCTATTCAGGGAAAACACCAGACCCCCAAGAAGAGAAGTCATCTCCAATGTCAGAAGTTTTAAAAACGGAGTCTGTCAAAACTTTTGAAGACAAAACTCCAGATCCAACTAAAACATCTGTTACCGGTGCTGACAAATTAGGTAAGTATTGTATTTGTTTATGTGAAAGATAACTTATTTCATGAGTATTATGTATAAAATCACTACATGAAACATTCAAATACTTTACTCACAATTCAGACAAGTGGGAGAGACTGAACAATGTATGGAACTTAATACATTTTTTATAGTGATATAGCAGATAATTTTCTTTTTGTTAAATAGTTGCAGATGATGGTAATGAATTAGGAAGTGCTGTCAAAGTTTGTGTTTTGTCTTCTACTGCTGAAAATGTAATTGAGATTGAGTCCAGCACCACACCTCAACCACCAGAGAGTATCTACATGCAGGCTGTTGAATGGCTTCTAGAAGTGAAAGCAACCTCAGTATGTACTTTGTCATGTTGAAAGTTTAGAATAATATGTATTGGAGATTGGTCACTAAATTGTATTCCACTGTTGGCAACTAAATAAAAAAAAAATTTGATCCTCAAAATAAATAAATTTCATTGTCTGGCAAGTTGTTCTTTGTCTCTTTTACTACTGCTAGATACTTGCCCATTTGTTTTTAAATGTTTTAATTTATTGAAGGAAATTCTAAAGCTTCTTTCACATGGAAATCATTTTGTTTTATAAACGCAAGAGATTAGTTAATTTGGTTCTGCAATTTCAAAAAGAGCACCAAAATTAGAGACCTTTTAAAAACATCTAGCTTGTCAACACCTTCTATATCCACCCAAAACATCCAAATGCAAGCAAGTTATTTGTTGTATGAAGATCTCCAATACAGAAATGCCTTAAATCCTGGCAATTAGGAAATAATTAAGACATTTGGTCGATGTGCTGGTAACAGGACACCCTCATGTTCTGTTTAGAATTGTTTTCACCTTCTATGAAGAGATGCTATAGCTGTTAATGTTTAAATCTTTTAGGCAAAACAAAGCAAGATATGTCTATGAGTAGTTTATTTCTGTGTGAGTTCTGACCTTGCCAATGTATACTTGTGTGTGAGAATATCTGGTGATTTCTGAAAGCTTGAAGATCTAAATTTGTGTGGTGTCCATTTTTTTATCACATAAATTAATTTCCTTTTAGTCATTAAAAATTATATTATATTACATTAGGAAGCCTTTCATAGGTACTGGAGTGCTTACATCCATATCCACTTCCGGCAATGGCAACCATACATCTCAAATAGCCTCTGACAACCAGTCCAACTCCAAATCTCTGCTGCCTTGCAGCTATACCCAATCATGGGAAAGGCTTTGGGAGTCAACCCTGAGGAAAAATCAGGAGCTGGCGACCCTAAGGCAGTTTGCAGCACCCAGTGCTACACCTTGACAGAACCTGCAACACCGCTGACCTCTAATTGTATTTGCACTGCCATTCCTTTGGATACATCAGCTGCATGGAGAGGGGGGAACTGATGTATGGGCAACATCATTCCGACCACAGCTAATGCCCAGGCATTCATCCCATTTCCATGAGATAATCATTAGTCGCTTTGCAACTGAAGGAGGTCATATTACATTAAGTCTTGTTATGTTATATTTTGTTGTTATTTAATATAATACTTTTACTATTTGTCACGGTCAAGAAGATCTCTAATGGTCTTTGTGGATGATGCCAGATGTCACGTGAATATGATCTTGAGGGGATCTTTAATAAACTTTTGCCTTTGTCAGGAGTGCTGAGATCTTGTAACCATGATGCCAAGGATTCTTTACTTGAAGTTGTCAGCTGATAAGATGATCTAAATATTTACAAGTAGATTTAATGAAGAAGATTCTTTTGATTTAAATACAAGAACTTTCAATTCCTAACTTGAAAACACTAAATGTATAATACAGTAATTACAAGAGTGAACTGTATCTAATATAAAACATACTTACTAGATTCTAACTCAAGATAATACGTCTACACCCTATGAATATCTCTAGATCGACTGCCGAATTCTATATCCCGCTTCTTTGTTCTCCACCTCCAGTCTGCTCCTCCCACTTCCTGTGGCGCTACCAACAAAATTATCGCTTTCTAACACGTGACAAGCACGTCTTTGGTTTGAGTGATGCGTGTCACAACGTCACAGGAAAAACCAGCGGCCTGACCTTTAACCTCGACCTAAGTCCATTTTAAATAATTGAATATATTATTAACAAGGTTACAAAAGACAGTTTGTGTGGAAACACAAACTCAAAATCGGCCCCCGAAGTAAAATGTTTTACATAATTCGGATAATCCTTCAGAGTTGAAGATAGTTTACTTCCTAGTCCAAACCTCCCGCAGGACGACGGGGGATGGGAGCAGGCAGGGTTTGAACCTTCGATAGCCGATAAATCCAAACGACAGTCCAGCGCGCAAACCGCACGACCAGTGGTCCACCCAGGTAGGCTTCAATATTTTCAGAAAGAACATCCGTATGAAATTATATCAAAGACAAATGAGAGATAAGAATGGAGAAAGAAGGTTAACAGATCTTGTGTAGTGCCCCAACCGTCCCGCAGATCAAAGGATACGTGAAAGTGAATGTAAAGTTAGATGTGAACCTGGCCTAACTAGTTTGTGGTCTATAGGGCAGATGATGTAAAGTTCATCTGTTTTTGTGGCCTACGGTTAACGAGGGTGTCATGTAGCCAGCACAACGACCAACCCCCTTTGCTTTTCCCCAACTAATGTCAGGTACCCATTAGAGCTGGGTAGACTCAGAAGTTGAAAATCCCAGTCTTCACCAGGATTCGAACCCGGGACCCTCGGTTCGAACTAAATAAGTTAATTGTTTTGAAAAGGCTCAAACTCATATTCGAATCCTCAAAAAAAAAAAAAAAAATTTTCGCTATATAGAAAAAATGTTCATGAAAATGATGCTTATAAGATTACTATTCGTCTTAAATTAGGTCTAACATATAATGCATACTAATTAGCTTTTTCTTATAAAAAACTGCTTGCATAATTGATTTTAAAAATTAGAATTTTCGCTTTCAGGAAAAAAAAGTAGCCGTTGCATCAGAACTTTGAATGGTCTAAAATATTGTGAAGTCGGATTTTCAATATCTCTTCTAGTTTACGAGATCTAAACGGGACGGACGGACAGACATTTCGCACAAAACTAATAGCGTCTTTTCCCCTTTCGGGGGCGCTAATAAAGTATTGACAATGAAACGTGACACTATTACTGTAACAATTACTGTTATTATAGGCTTGTTATACTATTTGATGCTATATTATATTAAATTTTTTTTTCTGTGTTACTTTTATGGCATTGTTTGTTTTCAGCATGATAGTAGTCATGTGCATAATATCATTGCATTTAAACTATTTCTATGTTGCTAAAGTTTTGTGTATAACAAGTGAAGGTAACTCTAGTTTACAGAAAGAGCTCTAGGGCATGAACTGGTTACCTGCCCTAATGGTCCCACACCAGCCTATTACATTGCACTAGCACAGCTGAGGTTACAGAAGGGGGAATATAATTTAGCAGAAGAGAGTCTCAATGAAGCACTTCAGCTGGATTTTCAGGCATGTATCTTTTTAATAATCTATTTCAAACTTTTTTTTTAATGATGTTCTTTTTACTGGTTGCCCAAAGTCAAACTGTCTGAGGTTATTAGTTTTAACATGTAAATTATTAGTTGTTCCTATTTCCTGTAGGATTGGAAGTTTTTTTGTTTTTTTTAGATAATCTCAGATTTTTCATAATTTGCAGCATGTTAATCTAATTAGTTTTTGGAGCTAAAAATGAAATTTCAACCTTTGTGATTCTGACTAAATAAGATAGTTCCTTTTCATGTACCAGTATCAATATTTCTAAATTATCGCATTAAATACATGTTTAATGTATACCTATACTTTTTTTTTTTGGCTTTTTCTTAAACTATAAAAGAAAGTCATTTTTTAAATGTTCAACAGAGTCCAGATGCTTGGTCATTAATGGGTCATGTGAAATATATGACCAATGACTTTAATGGTGCCAGAGACTGTTATGAAAGGACAGTGTCATTCATTGAGGATGCCAGGGACATGCATTCAACCTACCTAAGACTTGCCTCCATTTATCTGCAAGAGAATAAGGTAAATTGATGTTTTATATTGGCTTGTTTGATATTATTTTTTTATAATTCATTACCATCTATTCCCATACCTTAATATTGGTCAGGTACTGAGGTATACTAAGGTAGAGTGGGCTTTAGAGGAGTGTTTGATTTCTTGAATGTTTTTTTTTGTGGCTATAAGATATAGACCTGGTTCATTTTATTAAGGAGGTATCTCTAGAGACCTGAAATGTTCAATTCATTAATGGGTTATTGTGACTATGATAAGATATAAACCTGTCAATATCATTTATCAATTTGAGGTATCATAATGCATTTATGTGTTTTGTTGTTGTTGCTATTTTTAGAATTGGATGTTTGAGCTTAGTGAGTCAGACCTGATTTTTTTAAAAATATTATGTGCTATCAATCGTTTATTATTTTATCTTTTGTATATTTTAAACAGTATGAAACAGCAAAAAGAACTTTTCTCTTGGCATGTAAAAGGTCTCCTTCTTGTGTATCCTGGCTTGGTGTTGGCATTGCCTGCTACAGAGTAGGTCATTTAGCTAGCCATTTAGTTGGTCACTTAGTAGATGACTCAGATTTTGTAGGTCATTTAGTATGTCACTAAGTAGGTCACTTAGACTCAATAGGTCACTTACTATGACACTAGGTTAGACTTAGCAGGTATCTTAGTTAGACTTAGCTGGTCACTTAGTTAGACTTAGCAGGTCACATAGTTAGACTTAGCTGGTCACTTAGTAGGTCACTTAGGTAGACTTAGTAAGACACATTTTTTGACTAGCTGGTCACTTAGTAGGTCACTTAGGTAGACTTAGTAAGACACATTGTTTGACTAGCTGGTCACTTAGTAGGTCACTTAGGTAGACTTAGTAAGACACATTGTTTGACTAGCTGGTCACTTAGTAGGTCACTTAGGTAGACTTAGCTGGTCACTTAGTTAGACTTGGCTGTTCACTTAGCAGGTCACTTAGGTAGACTTAGCTGGTCACTTAGTAGGTCACTTAGGTAGACTTAGTAAGACACATTGTTTGACTAGCTGGTCACTTAGACTAAGTGTATTATCTAAACTGTGTGCAAATGGTAGTTTTCATTAATATTTTTAGTATCAAAAAGTTTTTATTTTCAAGAGTGTCATTAATTACTTAGCCTAATCTCACTGTTATTTCTATGAATATTTTATCCAGTTGAATGAACTGACGGAAGCTGAAGATGCCCTATCAGAAGCTAATATTTTAAATAATAATGATCCAGAAGTATGGGCTTACCTGTCATTAATTTGTCTCAAAACAAAACGTCAACTTGAAGCAGAGCAAGCCTATAAATATGCTATCAAAGTAGGTCTTGCAAATATTCTTCTAGTACTCATCTCATTAGTTGTAATCCTGGCTAAATAAAACTAGTAAGTCCTCACATAATGACAGGTCTGTTTAACGACAACTCAATGTTACGTCAGACTTTCACTAATAGTCATTAATTCCGATATACAACCAAATTTCAAAGATACAATGGATGGCCAAGTGCAATTTTTTAAATTTTGCATGGTGGGTGGAGTAGTAGCAGCACAGCAGTGTGTTGTGTACGATAAGATGGACTGAGACATGTCTCGGCAATCCCTATTTTTTAAACCCTACTTACAAATTTTAAAAGTTTTTTTTTTACAATTTTACTATCAAAACGTATCATCTACATGGTTGATAATATGAAGAATACATGCATGCAGTTAGGGTCTACTATATATGGATGAAATATGTTATCTCCTACATTTGAATATTTACAAGTGTATACTATCTACTCTACTCCATTTCAAATAATACATTTTCTTTTACAAATATATATTTTTATCCCCATTTAAATTCTTTCTGACATGAAAGACACAAACTCTTAAAATATTTGCACAATGAACAATGTTGAAGCTAAACTTATAGACATCATTGTCTATCAGAGGAAGTTCTTGTTAATGATACATACCTTTTTTAACTAAATTATGTCCCTTTGGTGATAGCATAACTTTATTAACTAGATTATGTCCCTTTGGTGATAGCATAACTTTATTAACTAAATTATGTCCCTTTGGTGATAGCATAACTTTATTAACTAAATTATGTCCCTTTGGTGATAGCATAACTTTATTAACTAAATTTTGTCCCTTTGGTGATAGCATAACTTTATTAACTAAATTATGTCCTTTTGGTTAACCTCACTTCTTTTTTCTTAGAAAAAATCCAGATGATACATCTTTATACTGCTATTATTAGAAAGTTCATTTGTTCATGCATAGAAAAAAAATATTCACACTTTTGCATCCAATAGCTCAGCCTTGATGATCCAGCCCTTCTGGCAGAAATCCACAGAGAACAAGTTATTCATGGATTTGGCAACCCTGCCTTTTAGAAAAGATTTGTTTCCACTCCACAACTGCTGATAAAACTGCTGAGCATTAGTGGCAATGAAATATAAAAGTAGATTCCATTCCATTGGAGTTATTTATTTATTGCACTTTTGATATGTTAATAAAAGAAATTATTTCAGGAATCATTTTCCCTGATGTTAGGGACCTGTTTATTTTTCTGTGACTTATTTTTTTGAAATATGAAAATGATAATTGTGATAATTCTATAAATTTTTGAAACATTTGAAAAGTATACTTTTAATTTACACATCTGACTATATTTAAATATGCTGTTGTTAAGGAGATTTAAGATGTGTAGAAACAGATATGCAAGCACTTTCTTTTCATATTTGTGGTAATAATCTCAGCACATAATTGTGTGCCACTCATAAAGAATTCCAGTGTGTACTGTGATGTAAAAAATAAAAAAAATATTTTTATTTCTAAATGTCTTGTTCATTACTTGACTGTTTGCATGGTCGTATTTTAATAATCCAATGTTTATAAAGTTGAATTTCATGAACTTTTGTTTTTCAATGAGATTAAACTTGTAATCAATTTATATTTTAATGATATTTCAAACAAAGCTTTGTATACTCTGGAAGACCATACGGTATGTGTAGAGACATATGAATGAGTTGCAGTGAGACATATGAGACATTATACAAGTCATATGAGCTATTACATGAGATATTATACAAGTCATATGAGCTATTACATGAGATATTATACAAGTCATATGAGCTATTACGTGAGATATTATACAAGTCATATATGAGCTATTACGTAAGACATTATACAAGTCATATGAGCTATTACATGAGATATTATTCAAGTCATATGAGCTATTACATGAGATATTATACAAGTCATATGAGCTATTACATGAGATATTATACAAGTCATATGAGCTATTACGTGAGATATTATACAAGTCATATATGAGCTATTACATGAGATATTATACGTCATATTATGAGCTTTTATATGAGACGTATCATGAGACATTTTACAAGACATATGAGCTTTTATATGAGACATATCATGAGACATTTTACAAGAGATATTATGAGCTTTTATATGAGACATATCATGAGACATTTTACAAGAGATATTATGAGCTATTACATGAGACATAAGAGATTTGAGATTTTGCATCAGACATATCATGAGACTTTAACTAAGTAAGAAGCACCTTCAATCATCTAAAGAGCTTTAGATTGTTTTAAAACTGGTACCTACAGTTCATGAAGCTTCAAGTCAAAACTTCATTGTTTGCTAAGAAACAAAGTCACGTGACATCTACACACTTACCTGTTGATCTTATGAAAGAATTATCTACTGACTTATTGCTAAAGGGAATTAATGAAACAACTTCAGGTCTATCACAGTTTTATGAAGTAGCAACAAAGTAATTACAAGGTTTGCTGTGTATATATAGCATGCCACAAGGGTTACAGGGGATCCCATAACATAAGAAACTGTAACAAAAATATCTTGTAGGTGAGAGGATAGGGCAATGACCATAATACATAAGTGCTCCTTATATTTATGTTGGCCAAATTCCTTTTAACCATTAGCCTTGATAACTTTCCAACGACTTTTGCCTGTCTTAAAATTTGCTGGACACCACAAGTGATCTGCTTACCAGTTCTCATCCAGACATCCTTATTGTCTTATTCAGTTTCTCTTGCCTGAGTTACTGGTCTTTACACAAGTTCTTTTGCCTGAGTTACTGCTCTTTGCACAAGTTCTTTGCCTGAGTCACCGGTCTTTGCACAACAAGTTCTTTGCATGAGTCACCGGTCTTTGCATATGTTCTTTGCCTGAGTCACCGGTCTTTGCATAAGTTCTTTTGCCTGAGTCACTGGTCTTTGCATAAGTTCTTTGCCTGAGTCACCGGTCTTTGCTCAAGTTCTTTGCCTGAGTCACTGGTTTTTGCACAAGTTCTTTTCAAGTCTTTACGATCTTGTGACATGGCAGTACGACCCGTTCTTGCACATTTTTGAGAAAAAAAAACGAAATAGTTCGTTAATAGACCCAGCAACATTGATTAAATACTGAATATTTTGCAAAGCGTTTCTGTGGTAATCGGAACATTGAAACTACGCGAAGTGAAATGTAAAAAAAAAAAATCTTTAAAGCTCTTTGTTGCTTTTTTTTCACTTGCGTAAATTTTAAACTGCAGTTTTATTTCAAACACGTATGTCTTTACACCTTCACTAACCTTTGGTTGTACTATATAAGGTCTCACAGTCGTGGTAGAGGATCACTTCTTATTTTTGGCTAAATCTTAAAATGAAAGGGATAGCACTCATGTCAAATAGAAAAGCACACGAGAAAAAAAATGGTGTATTGATTTTGCTCTAGCCAGACTGGAATGATTTCCTCAGAGGTGTGAATCAATAAATTCTCTGGTGAGGCAACAGATGGTGTGAATTGATCGTCTGCCAACAGATCTCCAGTAGTCATTACAACAAAACAAAACAAACACATTTCAAAAAGCTCTTAGCATTCATTATTTCTGTAAACCACTAGATCTGACTTAGATCTATTGTTGGAAAAAACACACAAAGTAGTTCTTTGTTTCAATTATTGTACTAGAGCAAATATGATAATATGACATTAGATACTGGTTTAAAATTGTTTTAAAAATACATAACACTGAATACATTCTATTACTCTCCGAATCAATTTTGGTGTAAACGGTAAACCTAGGCCTAAGTCAGTGTTTCCCAATTTTTTTTCCTTAAAGGAACACTTCGAACATTCTGAGTATTTAGCGAAACACTTTGTTTATTAATTTTTTTAGTTAATTTCATGTGGTAGCCTAAAGGCTAATTATTCCAGTAGTTCGTGTAACACCTTTAGGGTTTCGTTAAACACAGTTTGAGAAGCATTGCATAGGGCATCCACTTACTCTGACGTTATCTTGTTCTAGGGAAATATTTAATAATATAAAGCTGGCTTTGAAAGTATGAATATATTTGTATACCATCTTGTGTTGTGTTACCCTGTTCCCCCTTCAAACCATGCGATTTATAGGGCAGATAATGTTAAGGTCATCTGTTTATTTGGCCAACGGTTAACGAGCAGCATGTCATGTGGTCAGCACAACGTCCAACCTTCTTTACTTTCCCCCCAACTAAAGTAGACTCTGGTGAGCCCTGCAAATCCACTATTTACAATCTTAGTCTTCACTGAGATTTGAACCCAGGCCCATTCAGCCAATGCCCCCCCCCCCCCTTGTATTGTATGGTGAATAATAATTAGCAAGTCTAGATGGTCTAGTGAGAACAATACTCCAGTGTAGCCAGGGGGTTAAGGGTTAAAAAGTTACCGAAACGTGGTCTAACGAATAAGGAAAATATGTAATGTAAAAAAAAACAAACTTGAACCCTAGAAACATACACAAAGTCATCCGGATATAAATTCATGATAATAAAGATTTAATAATGATTCCCCACGGCGAAAAAAAACTTAACACAGCACACAGAGCTTAACCTTTGAACTCTAACATTGTATTGAACTCTTGACATGAATGAATAATTTTTCTGTATTTGTATTCTAAGCTCGGTTCCAGCTTCCAGAACTCTCCAGTGTACAAGAATCTCCAGGATTCATCGATCAAAATTAGAAATAAATAAATATTATAATAATAAATATTATTTTCATCGGCATTCCTTAACGTTCGTCGATATGACCCGAACTATATGGAAGGCGGCAGTGGCGTAGCTAGGGATTAGGGGGCCTCTGCATTTTGACATTCGACTTCATGACATGAGATAATGAACTTAATAAATATATAAGTTAATATATATCTCAGGTTACTTCCTGGATGTAACCCCTCACGAAAAGAGTTAATCTGTGTGGAATACATGCAAGAGTTTCACTATCACAGGACACTCGTTTGGCCCCCCCTCAAGGGTGCCTGGGGAGACTTATATTTTGACCCCCCCCTCCCACCACCCTGGCTAGGCCACTGGAAAGAGGTCACATCTTATGTCGAGATGCTAGGATAGGCCTACTAAACAACTTGCTAGTTAGCATTGAAAATAGAATACATTTTAATACATAGGAACTAGTAGGCTATACATTTGATTTTATTATAATAATCAGTGGTGCTTTTTTTGTGACGGTACGCACCGGTACGGCGTACCGGCACCTTTTTCAATGGGGGAAAAGTATTACTTTTCTTGTATTTTATTAACATTTATTATTAATTTATTAGTAGTTAAAATTAGGCAATCTATCACTGAGTACCGGCAACAATTTCTTTACACTAAAAAGCACTGATAACAATTATCTGGTTAATAAAATTCGTGGGCGGGGAAATGTCTTCATTTACACCTTTCTTTACAGCTACTTCCATTTACATCTTTATGTACAGGAACGTCTCAAGAGAAGTGTAAACAGGAAGTGTACTTATACATTGACTTCTCGAAGATTCAGGATTCTACACAGAATAGAAAACATTGATTTCGTAAAGAGAAATTCAGTATTTTTCTTCAACTAAGCAAGTATCTCCTGCATACTTTAAACATTGGGTCATTAGATTTAACTTCTGGAAATATCAAGACATATTAATCACCCAATGCCATGGTGACAGCTAATAATAATCAAAGTTCAGAGGCGGCGAACATCAAGAAAGTAGAAGGAAGTTTGTGAGGGTTGAAATGCTCATCTTGGCATTTTTTTTTTTTAAAGCTTTTTGCACTATCAGTTTCAAATAAGTTTTAGACAACCTTTGAAGATGTTTAACTCAGTTTATTTTTAACTCAGACTTGTTTGTTTGTTGGTGTTTTTTAACTCAGACTTGTTTGTTTGTTGTTTTTATCTCAGACTTGTTTGTCTGTTGTTTTTAACTCAGACTTGTTTGTTGTTGTTGTACTTTAACTCAGACTTTTTGTTTGTTGTTTTTTATCTGACAAATAAGTATTGTTTATACATCAAAATAAAAAGCTCCAGTTTAAAAAAAAAATAGATAGGTGTCACCTAGCATAAAGCAGCTGTTGCATTAAGTTTATTTTTAGTTTTCTGCAAGCGTCTGTAGAGCAGGGTCAAGATTAATTGTCGACGGGTTCTTGGAACAATCCTGTTTTCTTGGAATAGAAGAGCGGGCAAGTTAATTCCATAAAATGAAATTTAGTGGGGCGAAAGGAGTTTGGTTTCGAATAATAGAGAGAGAGGTTCATTAATAAACAAAAATGTAAGGACGGGGAAAGTCAGTTGTAATTATGAGCTTGAACGAAGGCAGTTCACTTATTTAATTGTAGTGTACAGTGTGTGTATTTCATTCAAGGGATTCCTAGTTTCAGAATGAAAGCTTTGTATTTATTGTTGGGAGATCTTCGTTGTTTGAATTAATAGTTTACATTTGAATCTCCGGCATAACGATGTTATTTGAGTGTTCAGTATTTGTTTAAAATAGAAATCTACACTAAATTATAACATCAGAAGAAACGCATTGTCTGATCAACACAATCTCATCCTAACATCAAGACAATGTCAAATTTAGCACTCAAAAATTATCTTTGCAATAGGATACAAAAACTTTATAAGACTATTACGACACAAAACTCTTGAAAAATAGTAGATAACAAATAAACAGATACTCTCAGGTTCCAAGTTAGAAATACTTGAATGAATAGTATCACAAATGACGTAAACATGCTAGTTTCAACTCGCTCCATGTCCCATCTCTTCCGGCTTCCAATTTTTTAACCTCTCTTCCATTCAATTACCACGTTCGCACCATTTGTCATTCACAACATGACCGTAACAAAGACTAACCCTTATTTTTTTTCTTTACGTTTATTATAGATAATAGCATCAGTAGTATTTAAACATCAATACACTTTGTGTTAATTTAACATGTGGTAGAAGTATGTTGTTTTTTTTTCTTTCATACAAAACACTTGCTATGGAGAGTCTATAGAAACTGACATAGTAGAATAAATAATTAGCTATTTTCAAACAAATAATGGTATTCATTGGTTTATTTAAAAACTGCTCGCGCACAGTTTCAAAAGAAAGTTAGGGCTGATGCAAGAAACTACACACGCACAGTTTCAAAAGAAAGTGAGGGCTGATGCAAGAGACTACACACGCACAGTTTAAAAAGAAAGTGTGGGCTGATGCAAGAAAATACACACGCACAGTTTAAAAAGAAAGTGAGGGCTGATGCAAGAGACTACACACGCACAGTTTCAAAAGAAAGTGAGGGCTCATGCAAGAGACTACACACCAAGGTTTCAAAAGAAAGTGAGGGCTGATGCAAGAGACTACACACGCACAGTTTCAAAAGAAAGTGAGGGCTGATGCAAGAGACTACACACGCACAGTTTAAAAAGAAAGTGAGGGCTGATGCAAGAGACTACACACGCACAGTTTCAAAAGGAAGTGAGGACTGATGCAAGAGACTACACACGAGCAGTTTAAAAAGAAATTTAGGACTGATGCAAGAGACTACACACCACAGTTTCAAAAGAAAGTGAGGACTGATGCAAGAGACTACACACGCACAGTTTAAAAAGAAATTGAGGGCTGATGCAAGAGACTACACACGCACAGTTTCAAAAGAAAGTGAGGACTGATGCAAGAGACTACACACGCACAGTTTCAAAAGAAAGTGAGAGCTGATGCAAGAGACTACACACCACAGTTTCAAAAGAAAGTGAGGGCTGATGCAAGAGACTACACACGCACAGTTTCAAAAGAAAGTGAGGGCTGATGCAAGAGACTACACACGCACAGTTTAAAAAGAAAGTGACGGCTGATGCAAGAGAATACACACGCACAGTTTAAAAAGAAAGTGACGGCTGATGCAAGAGACGTATGCATAGTAAATGGTGATAGCCAAAAGATTTAAATGAGTTAAGTGAAAGCCTGGTCGTGCGAGATGCGCTATGGTCTGTCCCCTATGGTCTGTCCCCTATGGTCTGTCCCCTATGGCCTGTCCCCTATGGTCTGTCCCCTATGGTCTGTCCCCTATGGTCTGTCCCCTATGGCCTGTCCCCTATGGTCTGTCCCCTATGGTCTGTCGTCTGTCCCCTATGGTCTGTCCCCTATGGCCTGTCCCCTATGTTCTGTCCCCTATGGTCTGTCCCCTATGGTCTGTCCCCTATGGCCTGTCCCCTATGGTTACCAGTGAATAAAAAAATGAGTTCAATTTTGTTGTATAGAAATATTCCAAGCTATTATTTAAATGTGTGTATCACGTTCAAACTTACCTCTACACAGAAGACTGGCTAACTGTATTATGTCAAAACTTAACGATTTTTTTGTGTTCCTTCTAGATCTATATATATATATATATATATATATATATATATATATATATATATATATATATATATATATATATATATATATATATATATATATATATATATATATGACAACTACATGTACACATAGCCCTACACATTTCGTTCATGAAAACAGGTCTCTGTGTGCGGCAAATGTTGCCTCTCTTCGAGCTCCAAAATACAGTCAGATTCAAAGTATACAAAGCAGACTTTTTATCTTGAATAAACTTTTTATCATGAATAAATAAACAACTTTCGAAACATGCAACACTTACATCATTGGACATAAAGATATAAAAAAAATGTTCATGTATTTATAAAAATAAATATGAAAACAAAATAATGAATACAGTAATGGCCATTAGATCTTAGATCTAGTGCATACACTTAAGTTATGGTTCTTGACTATTGTTTTTCTTTATGCCATCTGTTTGTATGAGTTCTGTTCCTTGATCCTGATGACCTTCCTTGTAATGACGTAACCTATAACAATACTGACCGCAAAGAAACTGAGAATGGAGGCGACAATTAGTGGCACAAGTATCTCCTCGCCTGGACCGTAGTGGTCAGTCTTTAAACAATAATCTATACCTGAAAGGTAGACAATGGGACAACACAGTAACATCTGGTGACAATGTTGTTAGTAACTTAATTCTATCACATTTTTTTCAGTGAAACTGTTAAAAGTTCATTTTAACAACAACAAGATATTCAAGTAATCAACAAACCAAGCTACTTCGAGATACAAACACAAAATACTATAAAAAAAAAAAAAGTTGAAAGAAATAATATTTACATAGGCTTTTGTCCTAACAAATTTCGGAAAGTTTTTTTTTTGTTTGTTTTTTTTTGGAAACTAAACTGCCTGTGTTCTCATTAATTCAATTTTAATCATATTTCTGAGAAAGAAAATGTTTGATTTATTCCATCATTAAATATGTGATACAATTTCGCACCACTCTTTGTACTGCGTTAATAGACAAAGTTAAGGTTCAAAACCTGATGAAGAGTAGTTTCATAGCTCGTTGCCTTGTCGTACAGACTTGTGACGTGCTAATGAGCTATTGGTCTCCACTGCCCACAGGTTGTGACGCTGCAGTTCAGTGTTCAGGCATTCAATAACGATCGGCTTGAGCCCTGCCATCTGTTACTTCCTGTCATTAGCTACTTCCTGCCATTCACTACTTCCTGCCATCTGTTACTTCCTGTCATTCGCTACTTCCTGCCATTCACTACTTCCTACCATCTGTTACTTCCTGTCATTCGCTTGTTCCTGCCATTCGCTACTTCCTGCCATTCGCTACTTCCTGTATTTAGCTACTTCCTGTCATTCAATACTTTCTGTATTTAGCTACTTCCTGTCATTCAATACTTCCTGTATTTAGCTACTTCCTGTCATTCAATATTTCCTGTATTTAGCTAAGTCCTATCATTCGCTACTTCCTGCCATTCGCTACTTCCTGCCATTCGCTACTTCCTGTATTTAGCTACTTCCTGTCATTCAATACTTCCTGTCATTCGCTACTTCCTGCCATTCGCTACTTCCTGCCATTCGTTACTTCCTGCCATTCACTACGTCCTATCATTCGATACTTCCTGCCATTTGCTACTTCCTGCCATTCGCTACTTTCTATCATTAGCTACTTCCTGTCATTCGCTACTTCCTGTCATTCGCTACTTCCTGTCATTCGCTACTTCCTGTCATTCGCTACTTCCTTTCATTCGCTACTTCCTGTCATTCGCTACTTCCTGTCATTCGCTACTTCCTGTCATTCTCTACTTCCTATCATTCGCTACTTCCTATCATTCGCTACTTCCTGTCATTCGCTACTTCCTACCATTTGCTACTTCCTGCCATTCGCTAAATCCTATCATTCGCTACTTCCTGCCATTCGCTACTTCCTGCCATTAGCTACTTTCTATCATTAGCTATTTCCTGCCATACTCTACATCCTATTATTCGCTACTTCCTGCCATTCGCTACTTCCTATCATTCGCTACTTCCTGTCATTCGCTACTTCCTGCCATTTGCTACTTCCTGCCATTCGCTACATCATATCATTCGCTACTTCCTGCCATTCGCTACTTCCTGTCATTCGCTACTTTCTATCATTAGCTATTTCCTGCCATTCGCTACTTCATATCATTCGCTACTTCCTGTTAATCTGTTTTAAACAAGCAATTGTTCCCTCTAGTCTCTTTATAATTAACATTGTCAATTTGTTGTTTAAACAAAAATCAATATATTTTAATAATAAAGGAACATGTGTGACTTAAGGAGAGGAGGTGGGGGCCAGCCCATCATTCACTTGGGAAACAATAAACAGCGTGTTGTTGGGTTCTCTGTGTGCTGAATGTTGTTTGTTTTACCAAATGTATTCTGTTCAAACATGCACGCATGCGCACACATAGGACCACGAAAGGGAAAGAAGCGGGTAATCTTAGATTTGAAGTTTCTTGTATGCTTTAAGGAGGATTTAACTTTATTTTACTTAGTACAATGAAACTATGGGATAACCATCTCATTAGCTATTAAACCCCGCCCACCCCCTAGTGCATATAACATTTTGTCCCCGTCGAAAGCCATTGAGCTCAGATTTAATCGTGTTCCTTTCTGGCACTAGCAGCTGGGAACAGTGGCACTGGATAGATCCACATGGATAGTGGCACTGGATAGATTCACATGGATAGTGGCACTGGATAGATTCACATGGATAGTGGCACTGGATAGATTCACATGGATAGTGGTGAACATAAAGGAAGGGTCCCAGATTGCAGATGCCATACAAAACAGTAGTAGAAAGAAGGGTGAAAATGCAACGGCGCCTGGTGATTACTGATGTCCAACCTGTTACCGCAGCTGTGTATCAAGGATTGGCCTCTTTAGTAACACAAGAAGTTGCAAAGGGAAAAGATCGTCTCTCGAGACGTACAATGCCACACTTATGGTCATTATTCATAACACGAGGTTTGATTTAAAAACAACTTTTGCACCGTCCACACACACACATACACAACAACATTGAAATGCAATATGTCTAGGTCTTGGTCAATGCCGTTTATAAGTCATGATATTATATGCCAGCGCTAAATATATTTCTTAGGGGCCCTGAGCTATAGCTAATGGTAACTCCAGCCCTGGTAATTGCTTAAAAAGGAGGGAGGGGGAATAGTTGGATATTGAACCCACACAAGCTGCTATATCTTTAAAGTGGCTATCAGATGTGGACAAAATCATAGTGTGTGCTCTCCTGATAAGGGAAGGAAATAAAAGTTTCACCTTACCTTCGGGATACTTCCGTGACGTCACCCCGAAAGCGGCGATGTTGACATTGTGGAAGGTGAGCTTGACTCCTCGATCTATGCTGCCCAGTTGGACGTCGATGTCCTGGTCACACGCGTGAGTGTTGCCCACCTGGGTTCCAAACAGAGACAAGCGCTGCCTGTCCACCGTCACAGTCTCTTCTGTACAGAAAACATTTCAAGTTATAACATTTTCAGGTCATAAGGACAAAAAGTTTGATCAGCTTACGTTCTGCCCTAAGATTTAATGGCTATACTACTTGTCCAATGGGAGTCAACCCTGAGGCTGTAACTCTTAAGCAGCTTTCAGCACACAGTGCTACACTCGGGCAGAACCTGCAACGCCGATGATCCCAAACTATCGGTTCTCGCCGTTAGTAAGACTAAGGAAGTCCAATGAGTACTTGTCAGCTAAGGTGCACTGAACTGTATGGCTGGAAGGAGTGGCGTAGCTATCTATGTGCGGGTGGTGTGGGCCGCACGGGGCATCAAGTGACAAAGGGCATCAAACAAAGGACAATTTAAACTTTCTCAGTAAAAACTGCACAAACTCAGACTAGTCCATTTGTAAAATGTTGTTTGTTCCATTTGAAATGTACACGTTTATTTATTTAGCTACTTAGTTGATATCCTCTATTCTTTCTAAACTTAAATATTAACTAAAGACTAGCCTGAGTTGACTAGGTTTGTTTACATCTCTAATTAACGCTCTTTTAGACGTCCACGTTACTTTCTTCTAAGGAAAATACTAAACGGCAAAAAAAAATTTCAGAAATTGTTACCATCTCGCCCACCCAAAAAAAAAACAACTGTTTAGCTTCCCCTGCAAACTCTTTTCTCCAGATCAAGTATTAGGCTACATCAGCATGAAAATGGATTAAACGATAGATGGAGGTTATCACCAAGAACGGAATAGGAAGAGACCAGAACATTCAGACAGCTGGGAGGAAATGTGTAAAGGGCGGTATTCACAGCGATGGTCAAGATTTATTGAAACAAGAAGGAAAAAATGGAAACCCTACATAAAGAGACTCTTGGACATCATTTGTTTTGCTCTCCAATCAGAATCTGGCACTCTTGGGCATCACGAACAATTTGAAGAAGAATTGGAAGAACAAAAAATGAAGTCAATTTGTTGAAGTTAGTGATATTACTATCCTAGTGGACTCCACTCCTGAAGGAACATTGGGTTCGAACCAAACTTTCAAAAAATACATAAGAATTTATTGTAATTATGGGTGGTCATGGAAATAGATCGTACAACAATTAAAACTAGCCATCTATTTTTCGATTATTTTCGATTGTATACCTGGCATCTAAAAGTTGGACCTAGCTTCCAACATTGACGGTAATGGATAACGACGAGTCTTTCATGGGCTTCATCCATACTATGGAATCTCTGAGGTTTTTAGAAAAACTACGTTCGTATGGCTCAGAAATAATGGACTGCGGAGGTCAAGACTTTGATATTTGCTGTTCTCATGAAAGTTCAACACTAGGATGTCCAAATCTCTAAATCTGGGCAGAATTTAAGTTGCTGAAACTGAAGTCGTTGTAGTTCTATTTTTCGATATACTCTACCATTTCTAGAGGACATCATTGAAGACAGTATTACCTTTTTCTGAAAGCATATGCTCAGACCTAGGGACTAGTGCAAAACCTTTTCGTATTGGCCACAAGAAAAAGATGCCTAGCGAAATAAATGAAGATTCTGTATTGACACACAAGAAAGTGATACCGAGGGAAATTTATTACCTGTTGTACCGGACTGTTTAAAAGATTATCACAAAATTTGAGCACCTTATAATGTGACTGAAAATTTTGATTTTTTTGTCACTATCCCAACTTTTGGATCCTCAGATTGAAACAAATCTTGACAGAGCTCCTAGCGACATTAACAAAACTGAATTTTGTCTGGAGCGAAAGAGGCTTCAAAGACTTATCAAAGTTTCTTCAGAAGTATAAAATTTTTCAAAACAAGAACCTGGTGAGCTCGAGTTTAAAAAAATATTGCCTTTATAGCTCAGTCCACAATATCGTGACCTTGATTCGCATATATGTGACGTTTGTGTATACATACACATAGAAGTTTGTTTAAAACTAAAGTTGATCAAGGTTTTTTTTTGCAACTAACAATGAATAAAATACGACTGACATAATTGGAAATTTCATTTATTATACTCGAATTTCCGGGGAAAAAAATTGATTTCGCCAGCAAATTAAACACGTAGAATTCATTGGAAGTATTTTTTGTCTTTGTTAGATTAATTTTTTGCGAATTAACAATAGTTATTTTCTGGGGGTGGGGAGTCTTTGTTTTGCTGTTATGTTGTTGTTGTTTTTTTAGGGCATCATGAGGAGCTCCCGCACAGGGCATCAAATACCCTAGCTACGCCACTGGCTGGAAGTCATTCATGCGTGACTAATCTACGGAGAGATAAACGATGGCCAATACACAAAAGTATCAAGGACTAAGTTTTCCCTTTTGGAATGTGGAATCAACAATTTCAATAAATGTTTAACAAAATGGACTTACGATCGCTACTTTTGGAGTGGGATTGTGGGTTTGAGATTTTTAGTTTTAAAGCAAGAGAAATGTTTATAGCGATGTAAACAAAGCAAAAAGAAGGTAAAAATAGCAACAAAAATAAAATCCAATCTTCTCATCAACCAAATTTAATTGGGTTCAAAGGTTGCAAATCATTCATCTTTACATCCATGGAAAAGGAGGAAATGTTTAATTTCTTGTACATCTTGTGGTCATCTTAATGGGAAAAGTAATTTTAAAGAAATAATAAAAACTTTTTTAGACTTTTCGATCTACGGGGCAGATGTTTCTATGGCCGGCATTTAACGAGAGTGTCATATGGCCAGCACAACAGCACAGCACATTAAAACATGTTTGAAAATAACATATGAAACAAAACATGTAAAGTCTATAAAACACATGCCAAACATTTAAACATTACGTGTACGACTTGTAAAACCGTGGACTTCGCTGAGGAAAACTTACTTGTAGTTGAGGCTTTGAAAATGTCGGTATTTGAAAGGTTATAGGTCACGGAAATAGACGTTAGTGACCAGGTGGAGTTCTCGCCCTTGATTTCGGACTCCTTGAAACAAAGAAGAAAGAAGAAGAAAGAACACTTGCATAATTGTAATATGATATTATGGCATCTGATACAGATCTAGAACTTTCCAGATTAGATGGCTCTTCAAAACTTACTCTTCAATTCAGTGTGGCGTACTGCACGCGAGACACGCCCGGAGCAAGCTTTTCGCCCCCCCCCCAAACACACACCTCCATATAGTGACGTCAGTGAAACCAATCGTTATAGTTCACCTCAACACAGACCTGTGACGTGGCACATGTGGTCAGAGGAGACCAATCGTTATAGTTCACCTCAACACAGACCTGTGACGTGGCACATGTGGTCAGAGGAGACCAATAGTTATAGTTCACCTCAACACAGACCTGTGACGTGGCACATGTGGTCAGAGGAGACCAATCGTTATAGTTCACCTCAACACAGACCTGTGACGTGGCACATGTGGTCAGAGGAGACCAATCGTTATAGTTCACCTCAACACAGACCTGTGACGTGGCACATGTGGTCAGAGGAGACCAATCGTTATAGTTCACCTCAACACAGACCTGTGACGTGGCACATGTGGTCAGAGGAGACCAATAGTTATAGTTCACCTCAACACAGACCTGTGACGTGGCACATGTGGTCAGAGGAGACCAATAGTTATAGTTCACCTCAACACAGACCTGTGACGTGGCACATGTGGTCAGAGGAGACCAATAGCTCCCTATCAAAAAAAAAGTCTCGGTCCAACTAACCCTTTACAATTTATTAGGCCTACTTAATACAGGAGAGAAGACTCAAAAGTAAAGTAGCAATCATACATAAAACACTGAACCATAATCTTCAAATACAAAAACAAAATTTAATAAAATATTCTGAAAGACACAAAGATAAAGGCACATTCCTCGTCCCATATACTAGGACAAATTTGTACAAATACTCCTTCTTCCCTAGTGCTATTAGAGCATGGAATGGGTGCCTGAGCTAGCCAGGAAAACCAGTGACTTGGCAGAATTTAAGTCATTGGTTAATATGCATGACTGAATGCATGACGCGTAGGACGTAATCATCTTCTTTTTGAAGTAACATCTGTATTATATAAGATAAGATAAGAACGTTTAAAACGTATTTTCCACTTCAGCTTTACTTAACATATATTTTCAATTTGAATGTTAACATACACACGCACACGCGCGCGCAAACATATAAATCAAGAATCATGTCAGGAAGAAAGAAAAAGACGCGGATTGATGCATTCTTAGCCTTTATAAACAAACATAAATGTTTTCTTTTAAATTTAACAGCTTGTTGACCATAAAAAAACATCTTAAACTAATATTTATATTTGTTGTTAACATTTATTGTACACGCGGTACGCGGTCATGACCTAGTGATACTGAAAATACACATAAAATCGCCTTTCTTTGTTAACATATTGTAACATTACCTCCCTTACATTTATGTAATTGTTTTAGAATTGGTGTATTTTTATGAAAAAATCGCTTGCATAATTAATTTTATAAACTAAACGGTTTGCTTTTAGAAAACAAAAAGTAGCTGTTGCACCTAAACTTTTCAAGCTGCATCGCATGGTGAAATAATATTTTTCATTTCTCTTCTAGTTTTTTTAGATGACGGACAGACAGACAGACGGATATTTTGCACAAACCTAATAGCGGCTTTTCCCCTTACGGAGGCCGCTAAAAAAAGAAATACTCTCTAAGTGACAAGACACTTTATAGTGGCATACAAAAAGCGAAACGGGAGTAATAGACATCTCATTGAGTTCTTGGGGACATGTGCTAAAATAGTAAACAACACATCAACTTTGTCACATGGTATGGCAGCACCCCCCCCCTTATTTAATGCTATTACTTCTTCGGGCAGTGGAAAACGAAAAAAAAAAAGTGTCATTACCTTTCGTGTAAATGTCATGTTGACATAGAAAGTTGCATTTCCCCAGTCCAACAATAAGCTGGAAGCATCAGGGGCACAAACTCCTTGGGCAGAGACATCGACAGGAAGTTGAATGTCTGCAAACGCTATGTAAGTCTAAGGGGGACAAATAAAGAATAAATCAACTTGAGATGAAACCAAGCTAGATAAAAATCTGATTGTAAAAGCCTATATAATATTTGTGATAAATGATAAGCCCGTGTACACATATCTTGCTGAACTGATTGTTAGATCTTCACTGACTAATCGACTGACTAACTGATCAGGATATAAACTGCTGACTACAATTAGAAATAATGATCTGAGAATGGTGGGGAAAAACGATATTTGTACAATAAGAAGTTATTTTGGAAACTTTATAAACAAACAAACAAACAAAAAATAAAGCGGCGTCGCACGAAGGATTCCCATGTGTTTTTGCATAGGTGCCGACTCATTTCTGGCCTTGAATTTTCGCGGGCTGTTGCCTGTTGGTCAAATTATTTTTTTCAGTCGAATAGCCCGCCCTGTTAGTAGATCTAGTCATTAAACAGTCAATTAAAAAAATCTATTTTTTATTTTAAATTGCTGTTAGGTAAGATTAGAATATCTTTGGCCGATGTCTAGATGTAGATCTTCATGAAGTTCATATGTGTTCTAGTTAAAAATCAATTTTTAGCGCCCCCGAAATGGGGAATAGACGCTATTAGTTTTGTGTGGTCTGTCTGTCCGTCCGTCCCTCCATTCCGTTTAGATCTCGTAAACTGGAAAATTTATTGAAAATGACCGGGGGATGAAATGACCGGGGAATGAAATGACCGGGGATGAATTGACCCGGGATGAAATGACCGGTCACCCTTTACGCCATGTCTGAAAATCTTCAACAGACAATGTAGGATGTAGCTTTACACCATGTCTGAAAATCTTCAACAGACAATGTAGGATGTAGCTTTACACCATGTCTGAAAATCTTCAACAGACAATGTAGGATGTAGCTTTACACCATGTCTAAAAATCTTCAACAGACAATGTAGGATGTAGCTTTACACCATGTCTAAAAATCTTCAACAGACAATGTAGGATGTAGCTTTACACCATGTCTAAAAATCTTCAACAGACAGTGTAGAGTGTAATTGAAACTAGATCGAAAAATTAATTTAAAAGTTCCTGACGAGCTTTATGATATAGCTAGTAGAGATTTTCATCTATGTTGTAAAAACAATAAAAAGCCAGTGGCGTAGCTAGGGTGGGGGAAGGGAGGAGGGAGAATTTGAAAATTCCCCCGGCCACCTCTTTAGGGGGGCCCCAGAATTAGTGGGGTTTTTTTTATTGAATATTAAATATTACGCAAAATGCAAGGCCCCCAAAAGAGGTCAAGCCCCCCTCCCTGAACCCCAAATGATGGCAAAATCCTAGCTACGCCCCTGTAAATAGCTAGCTTTTTTTGGTGTATCCGCTGTATAGGAAGTGTTGATGTACATCAGAATCCAATTCTCGAAGCTCTTCCGGTTGTAGCTCTATCTACACAATTGCTCCTCTACACAAGCATCCAAATTCAATGAATAACTTGGGGAACTAGTAGCTGCTTACCTCGTGGACAATAACTTCTGGAACACGGTAGTAAACCTGCAAGGTAGCATTCAGTGTAGCCAGTAGACAAGGGTGGCCATTGCCGTCTGCTACAACCAAGTGAGGCAGTGCTGTCCCCTGGTCTTCCGAACCTACGACATTCATAACCATTTAATAAACAATACATATAAATAAAGATATGTAATATGAATTAATCTATAAACCCATAAACTATTGTTTATAGTTCCTTATAGCCTTTAAAAACATTTAACCCAATCAAAAGAAAATCGAGCATAAAATATGGACGGGTCTAAGTCCCTTGATCTAGCGCACATGTATTGAAGTTTCTGGTACCATTACAGGTGCGGAATCTGGCATTGAGCATCACAACAACACACATCTTGGTTCTTTTTGATCCACGCATTTGTTGTAATATAGCCCATGAGATGCTCTTAGCTGTATCACTTGATCTGATTATTTCTTCTAGACTGTTCGTCCCTCTGCTTCAGTTCCCAATTACAGCTTGTGGGATCACAAGAGCGAGAATTAAGCGAGAATTCTGTAAGTGCCCCAAACACCAAAATAGGTCAGACTATTGATGGCAGCTACACAGAAATGATCAATATTGGCACGCCTGAGATCAGGTCATTGCCATATTGGAGCTTTTTATCGTCAGAAGTCTTCAAAACGTTGATTCCGAATGTCGACACCGTCTGGAAGATGCGGAAACGGTAGAACACATTCTCTACGACTGCATGTTTTCTTCTTCTAAATCAGAACAGAGTTTGTTAGTGTGAACGGTCTTGAGAAACTGATACCAGTTTAGGCCTCTTCCTGTGCGGAGACAAGAAAACCCTGAAGAGCATTGCCAACTTCCAGTCCTCGCTGCATGAATGATCTCAGCACAGAGCATCTAGGGCAGGGGTGTCCCGTCGGAGTGTTTTACGCGGCCCGCCGACACTTTGCATAAATCAGGTGTGCACAGTACATACATATAAAAAAGGAAATATATTAAAAATAATATCTTTATAAATTTTTGAAACTGTCTCATAATAAAAATTTTCAAATAAAAGAAAATTATGCTAATTGGCTATACATCAATACACTCAATGAAAGTCACAATCTCTGATCAGTATTTATTCAATGCTATAATAATAATAATTTTATTTATAAAGCGCTGTTAACAAACACAATGTAGGCTCAAGGCGCTGTAACAACATTACAAACAAAAACACGAGAGCTAAAATGACAGTTAATCTAAAAAAGTTTTAAACAGATAGGTCTTAATGTTCTTAAAAGTGGCGTGGCATGTTGTCTGTCTGAGATCAATGGGGAGTGAGTTCCACTAGCGGATCCAGAACTTTGGAGTGGGGGGGGGGCGATTTTTTTCCAAACCCTAACGCTAACGCCCAGTAAAGCCTAACACTATACATAAACGTGCGTACAGCACACACACACACACATATATATATATACATATATATAAGAATAAATAAGCAGTATTTCTCAGTATTTTCATGCATTCTTCACTGCAGAAACGCATTCACCTGACATCTACAGCTCTTTATCCATCAGAGGAGTTCGGGGCGAAGCCCCGACCCAAAAAACGTTTTGATGCATTTTTCACTGCAGAAACGCCTGCTCCTGACATCTACAGCTCACTATTCATCAGTGAGTTTCGCGGCGTAGCCCCGACGCATAAAGCGTTTTCATGCATTCTTCACTGAAGAAACGCATTCTCCTGACATCTACAGCTCATTATTAATCAGTGGAGTTCGGCGCCTGCTTCTGACATCTACAGCTCTTTATCAATCAGTGGAGTTCGGGCCCCGACGCCAAAAGCGTTTTCTTGCATTTTTCACTACAGAAACGCCTGCTCATGACAACTACAGCTTACTATTCATCAGTGAGTTTCGGGGCATAGCCCCGAGGCATAAAGCGTTTTCATGCATTCTTCACTGAAGAAACGCATTCTCCTGACATCTACAGCTCATTATTAATCAGTGGAGTTCGGGGCAAAGCTCCGACGCCAAAAAGCGTTTTCTTGCATTTTTCACTGCAGAAACGCCTGCTCCTGACATCTACAGCTCACTATTCATCAGTGAGTTTCGGGCGTAGCCCCGACGCATAAAGCGTTTTCATGCATTCTTCACTGAAGAAACGCATTCTCCTGACATCTACAGCTCATTATTAATCAGTGGAGTTCGGGGCGAAGCCCCGACGCCAAAAAGCGTTTTCTTGCATTTTTCACTGCAGAAACGCCTGCTCCTGACAACTACAGCTCACAATTCATCAGTGATTTTCGGGGCGAAGCCCCGACGCTAAAAGCGTTTTCTTGCATTCTTCGCTGAAGAAACGCATTCTCCTTACCTAAAGCTCATTATTCATGCTATTAAAAAAGGACCTTTTGAATAATATTGTACTTGAAAAATATTCTAATTTGAATGTATACGCCCTTAATTGATTGCAAATAAAACCGATTTGTTCCTTGAAAAGATCAGATACCCCACATATTTAGATTAAGGCTTTGAGGATCGCCGCCGAAAAAAAAATTCGATAAATAATATTCAATAAAATTCAAACATAAATTGTGAGTTATAGTCCTAAATTTAACTAGAAAAATATTAGATTGAGTAGAGGTTGGAAAAAAGGCTACTCATCTCAATCGTGACTCTTATACTGAAATTTTTGTTTGAATTCTAACTTTTCCGAAGCAAAGTCTTTTTTAAAATAATTATGATAAATTCATGTGAAATTACATAAACTCTTTCTGGAAATGGGAGGGGCGGTAGAATGAAAACGCTTTATCCTCGCTCCTTTTTATAATTTCTGCTAATGATTGCATTTGGCATTAAAGAATAAGGGTGGGGCCACTCGATACGAGAATTTAATTTATAGCATATATAAATTATATTAGTGGCTGATTTTTTTTTTACATTTTGTAATTTCTTAACTATAATACAAAAAGAAAAATTATTGCTTTGTCCGAGGAGGGAAAGGAGATGGCATGTATCGCCCCTTCCACCTTTTTCCTTTTATATTTACTAATCATAAAATTTGAGATTAGAGTTTGGTGGGACATAATAGACTAATGGTTTCACATATCAATTATATAGAAATTCAACTATTTTTGTTCACAAACTATGATTCCTCCATAAAAATATGACCGCCCCCCCCCACTCAGAGGGCTAGAGCGGGGAGGGCAGTACATGCAATCGCCCCCCCCCCCCTTACCCCACCGAATCGGCCAAGATACCTGAAGGAGAGCACATTAATATCAAATTTATATATCAATGCAACTAATCTTGCTCACAAACTATGATTTCTCCATAAAAGTAGGACCGCCCCCCCCCCAACCACTCAAAGGGTTTAGGTGGGAAGGGCAGTAGAGGTTTCCCCCCCCCCCTACACACCAATCGGACAACAAGGGAACGACATAATATAAAGATCAGTTAAAATATCAATAACAAGTTTTAATCATATAGATATTTAATTGATTCTTTTGGCAAGCTGTGATTTCTACAAATAAATTGGACCGCCCCCCCCCCACTCAAAAGTTTATGGTTGGGGGGGGGGCGGATTGATGTCCATCGCCCCCTCCCGACCCCACCTAATCGGCCAACATACTAGAGGGGGGGGGAAATAATCTAAAAATAGTTTGAAATATAAATAATTAGTATATATTATTAACATAAGTAATAAATTCGTATACAAATTGTGTGACTTCTATAATAAAATTCGTCCGCCCCCCCCCTTGGGGGGGGGGGGTCGGCCGAGTGGGGGGGGCGATCGCCCCTACCGCCCCCCCCCCCTGGATCCGCCAGTGGTGAGTTCCAAACCTTTGGTCCGTGAACTGAAAAAGCACGCAGACCGTAGCTTTTGAGGGAAAACGTGGCACTACTAAAAGCGTTGAGTCCATTGAGAGCAGGGCTCTCTGGGGGACATATGGAGTAATCAGTTCGCTAAGGTACAAGGGCATCTCATTGTTATATATACACTGATGACAAAGTGTGGCGACCTTGTAATCGATTCTCGCTTTCACGGGAAGAACTGTGCTTGGAACAAAATGGCAAATTTTACAGCTGAGAAAAATAGTTGTTGTTTTTTTATTTAAAACCATAAACTCTAAACAGGAAAGTTTGCACAAAGCTGCACAAAATTTTAGTTCATAATTGGGTTACATACCGCATCTCAGAGACTAAACAATCATGACAGATAGTTCCGCATTAGGAACTAAATAATCCAATGTATCCGCTAATTTAGTATGGGCAAGGCAATTAAGAAGAATTTAAATTCTCAAAGAAGAAATTAATATGATCCTTGAAGGAAATTGACTGTGACTTTGTTACCTATATTTCTAATGAAGAGTGGAAGACAGACTTCATGTTCTTCATAAATACTGTTGCAATGGGTTGTTTGCCTATGAAATGTAAATGCATGTTTCTAAAAGCACGCTAAAGAAAACAGGTTTTGTCATTTTCCTTTGCTGAAAGGTGAAATTATTTCTAGTGAAATGATTAAAAGTACAACACTTATTTAGATTCTCTAATTGTGCAATTTATAAAAGCAAATTTTAAGACGTCAAGATCCAGTTTTCAATACCATGAGCTCACCATATAGCGCAGAAGCTGATTCAGCTCCAGAGGACATAACTCTAAACAAAGAGAAGTTCCAGTCAGTACTTCCACGGGAGTTTTAAGTGGTCCAGAAGCTGTATTTCTACAATTTTAAAAAAATTGCTGCTGCTGTCCACACTATTTGGGTACACATACATCTCTTCTTCTTCTTCGTTCTTATTTTATATGTTGGAGGGTTCAGATCAGCAATCCTATATCTGAGATGAACCGCAAAGTTGTTTCCAGATCAGTCAGTTCTCCGAAAAGTTTCTGTTCTATAGGAGGGCTTTGAGGCCAAAGTCTTGTTCGGGCCTCTTGATTAAGTATGCACAATTGAAGGTCATGGTCAGGATTCTATTGTGTTGCTCCACAAGGGCAGGTTTCAATGGTTCCGACATTTAACATATATTGTCTCATTTAGTGAACAAGTACTTTTTTTATTATTTTTTTTTTTCTGGAAACTAAGCAAGTATAATCACTGGTCGACGTTGTAATTTGACAGTAGTCACAAGGGTAACAACTAGTAAGCTAGTTCCACAGTTCGGAACATTATGCACGAGTGTAAAAAGTAAAATACTGCACATTAAGTACAACTGTATATTTGTGATATAAAAAGACAACAGCAATTTAAAAGTAAATCGTAAAATTGGTTCCAAAAATTGCTAAATCTTGTAATTCCTCAAGGTGGAGTGTGGAAAAGAAAAAGAAACGTAAAAATAATACAGCGTAAATATGAATTAAAAGGTATTCTGCACAGTTATCTAGCGTATATTTCTAAGTTGTATATACATATATGCGGCCCTCCATTCACATTTTTTTTTAATGCGGCCCTCGATACAAAAAATTGCCCACCCCTGATCTAGGGCGATTATTTGACAGCACATTGTAAAGTCATTTGCAGACATAGTCTGTTTTCATTTTTACTTTTTTTTTTATAGTCACTATTAAAGCCTCTTTTTTTTTCCATAAAAAGGTTGTCCATCAGTTAAAAAAATATACTCTCTCTTTTTAGCTCTTTTTGGGTAGCTATTAAGAGTTTAATTACTAATTATTATTAATCTGACCTATGATCATACACATGCAATTTAATCAGTGTGATTTTAGTTCTACCATATTGATTGTTTTCTAAAAACTAGACAAGAAACCAGAACTGGAAGAGTTGTCGTTAGCAAACTGTTTGCTACTTTTGAATTGATATGGTGAAAATGGCCGGAGTAGTCTGCTGTGAGCAGCTGTCTGGCCCAAATGTCTGCTGTATGTACTTTTCTTTCATTTGAAATGTTATGAGCCATGGCGTCTTCTTATCATAAACTATAACACCCGGACGTTGACTGTCATCACACCAATCAACTCATTCTTAAGGAAAACTAAATTGTTTGTGTGTATCAATTAAAAAGCAGTCAAGAAGCTGTGAGAGCAAAGCGTGAGAGTGGTGAATTGACGAGATATTTGGTAGAGAAACGTTGCTAAATAGATGCATCGGTTACATTCATTTTTTGACATTTTAAATCAGGTAGGTAGGTGAGGTATTAATGTGTTGATACATTATGCTGTGGTAGTAGGTTCTAAGTAAATTCGTAGATGAAATGATTGACTAACCTGTTATCTCTCCCTCTCCAGAACCATCTTCGGAACCAAATTTTACTGTGTCCGTAATTCCAAATATTGGTTCCTCCAAGTTTGTAAATACAGTTCCGTTACCATGTGAATAGCTGCATATACCTAGAAGTTGAGAAATACACAGTAAAGAGGATTTTAAAGTGAGTTGTTTGGGTCGTGTTGACATAGCTACCTGTCCATTGAAACAACAGCCAAACTGACCAGGTTGAGATTTATTAATGGGCTTGCAGAAAGACCTTCTTTCAGCCCCTCTCGTACTTGGAAATTCAATCATGTTTTTGAACAAATAAATGGAGTACTTGAAATCGCAATTTCATATATATAGACTAAGACTAAGACTGCTTTATTGATCCTTACGGAAATTTGTTGTGATTACAAGGACTCTTTTCTCATATAAAGACAACACAACAGAAAAATACACATAAATACAACAGACAACATAAACAGTTTATTCAGCGACTACACACAGGTATCTTGGTGCATTTCATATTCCCTGAACAATGAGTGGCGGTGATAGAGTCTAACCGAGTGAGGTACGAACGAGTTTTTGTACCGCTCCGTTCTTGTTTTGATTGACAGCAGTCGCCCACTTCGCGACGACCTGACGTAGTTCTGATGGAGCGGGTGGCCGTTGTCTTCCATGATTTTTTCGATTTTTCTTAGGCACTTTTGTTCAAAAAGTTCTTTTAAATGTGGTAATGTTGTGATTGTAATTTTTGATGCTTTTTTAATGATGTTTTCTAGACGTCGCAACAGTTTAGATGAGGCGTTGCCTTGCCAACAAGTTATTCCGTATGTTAGCAGATTTTGTATAGTCGCGCCGTAAAAAGTCTCAAGGATCTTCTTGTTAAGTTTAAAGCTATTGAGTTTGTATAGAAAAAGAGCCGTGTTTTCTTTGTCAGAGTTCCAAGGTGGTCTTCCCATGAAAGCTTGTTGTTGATGATAACGCCTAGATAGTTATATGCGTTTACTTGTTCTATAGATGTAGTGTTTATTTGCAGTTCACGTATAGTTTGTTTTTTCTTTCTAAAATCTATTATAAGTTCTTTAGTTTTTGTGACATTCAGTTCTAGAAAGTTATCGGTGCACCAGTTTGTAAACTCTTCTATCGAGCTTCGATACTGAGTTTCGTCTCCTGAAATAAGACCGACTATGGCAGTATCATCAGCGAATTTAATGAGTTTAACTGAGTCATAGATGCTTCTTATGTCATTAGTGTAAAGAGTGTATAGTACAGGAGAAAGTACACAACCTTGTTGAGCACCCGTACTTAGTACTCGAGTTAACGATTTGGTGTTGTTGACTTTAACATACTGGGGCCGTTGGGTTAAAAAGTTTAGAACCCATGCTTGTACGTAAGGGCTTACATTTAAGTTACTGAGTTTGTGTATCATAGATGTGGCTGTATGGTATTGAAAGCCGAGGAGAAATCTACGAAGAGGACTTGTGCATATGTTTTGGGTATATCGAGATGCTTATAAAGCTGGTCCAAAAGCAATAGAATGGCATCCTCAGTTCCTCTAGCTGCTTTGTATGCAAATTGGTGAGGGTCTAGGCTGTTATTGACTTTTGCTACAAGTTGTTTAAGCATATATTTTTTCAAAACATTTCATAACAATAGGTGTTAGTGCTACTGGGCGGAAATCATTTAAGCAATCTATTTTTGGTTTCTTTGGCACTGGTATGATCTCTGAAGTTTTCCAGATGTGTGGAATTACGCACGTTTGCAATGAGTGGTTAAAAAGATGTGACAGAAGATAGAAGAGATATGCTCCGCACATAGCTTGATCAGCTTGCCACAATATATATAATTAGTGAAAAACTGTAAGGCATCTAGCCTACACTGGAGTGCGCGGGTCACAAATTTGAGACCCAAAAGAAAAGACTTTATTGAAGACAGACGTAGCGGAGAAGACGAGCAGGAAACTCAAATAGACCGCCGGTGGACAGCGGCTTTGTCTGCACGAGATTCCGAAAAATATGCAGGTCACAATTGGGTTTGCATAGTCATGTGAAACACTGCATTCATTCTAAATCATCGAAATCGAAGCACCAAGATAACTGTATGTAGTCGCTGAATGAACTCTTTATGTTGTGTCTGTTGTATTTATGTGTATTTTTCTGTTGTGTTGTCTTTATATGAGAAATAAAGCAGTCTTAGTCTAGTCTTGCCATTATGATTATCATATATAATATGCATTTTTTTAATATATGCCATATTTTTGAGTTTTTGGAAGCCCCCCTCCCCCCCCCTTTAAATATATATGTATATATGTGTGTGCATTATATTTATCTGACATCAACGTATATCATACACAATGCAGGCCCCTGTTTACTTTCATTCAGACCAAAATAAAATAGTAAAACTTCGTTCTAACAATCATCAAGTGAATGTGTCGCTTCATCGAAGTCTTGCGTCCAATAGATCTTTGTGATGATTTCACTCTTACAATGTGAAGTAAAAGTGATTCTAAGTTTGGTATAAAGAAGTAAAAGTATTTTGGTTCTAAGTTTGGTATAAAGAAGTAAAAGTATTTTGATTCTAAGTTTGGTATAAAGAAGTAAAAGTATTTTGGTTCTAAGTTTGGTATAAAGGAGTAAATGTATTTTGGTTCTAAGTTTGGTATGAAGGAGTAAAAGTATTTTGGTTCTAAGTTTGGTATAAAGGAGTAAAAGTATTTTGGTTCTAAGTTTGGTATAAAGGAGTAAAAGTATTTTGGTTCTAAGTTTGGTATAATGGAGTAAAAGTATTTTGGTTCTAAGTTTGGTATAAAGGAGTAAATGTATTTTGTTTCTAAGTTTGGTATAAAGAAGTAAAAGTATTTTGGTTCTAAGTTTGGTATAAAGGAGTAAAAGTATTTTGGTTCTAAGTTTGGTATAAAGGAGTAAATGTATTTTGTTTCTAAGTTTGGTATAAAGGAGTAAAAGTATTTTGGTTCTAAGTTTGGTATAAAGGAGTAAAAGTATTTTGGTTCTAAGTTTGGTATAAAGGAGTAAAAGTATTTTGGTTCTAAGTTTGGTATAAAGGAGTAAAAGTATTTTGGTTCTAAGTTTGGTATAAAGGAGTAAAAGTATTTTGGTTCTAAGTTTGGTATAATGGAGTAAAAGTATTTTGGTTCTAAGTTTGGTATAAAGGAGTAAAAGTATTTTGGTTCAAAGTTTGGTATAAAGGAGTAAAAGTATTTTGTTTCTAAGTTTGGTATAAAGAAGTAGAAGTATTTTGGTTCTAAGTTTGGTATAAAGAAGTAAAAGTATTTTGGTTCCAAGTTTGGTATAAAGAAGTAAAAGTATTTTGGTTCTAAGTTTAGTATAAAGAAGTAAAAGAATTTTGGTTCTAAGTTTGGTCTAAAGAAGTTAGAATGTTACAACACTTACCTGCTAATACAAGTATGACAGAGATAAATCTATTCCTGAACTTGCTATACATTTTCACGTCTTAGAGTACCTTCATCAAGATCTTCAAATCTCTCTCTCTTCAAGTGGCTACCGTGTTAGCACCAGTTGGCGAGTGAGGGGAAGGGGGGTACAGGGTGGCTGTCACAGATGTAATATTGGACACTGGATGACGAGATGTCCCAGACGTCAGGACATGACTGGGCGATATTGAATGACACGATTTCAGACGTGGTCACTGTGGATAGTTAAGGGTTGAGAGAGATCTTACTTTCACTTTGACATGGTACAACAGACACGCAGTATACTAATATATAAGGATGTTCACACTCAAAGTTGGCAACACTCATCTGTTCTTTTTATTACAAAGCTTGTATCAACTCACTCTGTCTGACTGTCTGGTATAAAGTCTGTACACGATGTTTCTCCCACACCCAATCTCGGATCAAGCGGAAATTTGGCACAATTATTTTTTTAACCTGACAACAAAAGAATCAATTTAAAAAAAAAAAAACAATTAGTTTATTAACTATTGGTAATTAATTATTTTGTTTGGTATTTATTGTACTTGACTGAAACTGGTGGTATAAGCTGAATTAGTCCCCTTTATAGGTCGCAGCTTCAACGTAAGTTTGAATAAACCATAGGTAACTAAACCATCTTCTATATGCATAAACTCTTCATTAGCAGAGTGTTTAGAATGTCGGCTTAAGCCATGAGTTCGATTTCAGGTCAATCCTTCAGTGGGCCGGTAGTGTCGCCGAATGAGTCGCTTTCAATGGCAATAATTAAAGTAAATGTGATTTGCATTTTTTTTTTACCGTTTATAAAAGAACTTTACAGTCTTTACTGTGTAATACTAAACACATACTCTCGTAATACTGGAGTCACATAGATCTATTCTAACTCCATATAGCATCCTACTGGTGATTTAAAATCATCTATATACACTAAACGATTTTCGCAAACAAGATAAGATAACATTAACTCTTTCTCTCCTAATTGACGATGCAAACGTTGATTTGACCCCATTAAACTAAATTGATGTTTGGATTTATAAACTTTAATTTGTGTTGATTAAAAAGAGCATGCATTCTCCTATAATTCGATTCCAATAGGCCTATAACATTTTCTGATAACAAAAAAGTTATTGAAGTTTAATCATAACAGGATAGTGAAATACAAATGAGCAAAATGAATAATTCCATCGGAAATAGGTAAATAATTACGGAGAGAAAGAGTTAACATACGCTAAGATTAAGATTGATATTTTGCTTAGTCCTATAGACATTGCATTAGTTTGAAGGTACTCGGCTAAATTTATAACGAGAACGTGAGCCTAAAAATTAATAATAATAATAATAATAATCTTTATTATCCGTAAGGAAATTTGTCTTACAATTTGTGCATTACACCAAACAAAAAACATTATAACTATAAGAAACCAAAGTGTACATTCACACCAGACTCACTCATAATTTACGTGACAAAGTTTATACCAGATTGTTCTTATTTAATGATTTGATTGCCAGGGGAACAAAAGAGTGTTTGTGTCTGTTTGTCTTTGCTATCGGTGTCTTGTATCTCTTTTGTGATGGTAAAATCACAAAATCCTGACACAAAGGGTGATTCTTTATTTCGAGGATCTTGTTAGCTTTTTTATAGATGTTTGTCTCAAACAACTGCCCAAATGGGGTTTCTTTGGCTAACGAATATCCGGTTATAATGGGGGTATTATTGTATACAATAATCTATAGATCCTGACTCAAATATAGCGTGTCCAGCCGAACGTACATTATATCATAAGGTCGGTTCGTCGCAAGATGCCAGGATTTCCCAGCTACGAACTTTACGTCATTAGGGATAGAGAACCCGGCCATGCTACCCTGCCTCATAGTGGCGCCCGGGTGGAAACGATCGTAGGAGGAGACGATTAGGCTAAAGGGTAGCAAAACAAGACTCCCGAGGGGGTGCCTAAGGGTGTGCGAGAGCATCCTCATTGCACCGTGTGGAGTTGTAAAAAAGTTCCCACAGCCTTGTCACAATCCAGGCGCTGTTCCTCAAGGGGCCGTTACATAAATGGCGTGTCCCGTACAGTTAGCCTGGTATAGAAAAAGGAAAATGGCGGGGGTCTTAGTGTACGCGGTCTCTTGCCGCCAGTCTGACCCAGTGTACACTGGTCTCATTCAGGCCGGTGAGAGGGAGCTCTTGTTCATTTTTGCTGGCCTAGAGTTCCGAGAGGCGAAGGCTCAACTCTACCTGACAGTTGAAGAAGAACGGATAGAGAAACGTTTGTAGGAGAAGAATATGAACAGAACACTGGGGGGGTGGGGGGTGACAGAACAGAACACTGACGACTGGGGGGTGGGGGGGTGACAGAACAGAACACTGACGACTGGGGGGTGGGGGGGTGACAGAACAGAGAGTTGTCTTGTCATGTTCATTGGTAATGACTGAATGTTAAAAGAAGTAGGCCTACCATTGATTCCCAGGGGCGTGTTATCAGCAGCTCTGCTATTGAGTTCATGCGTACGTACATTACGTGTGATCGGAAGTTTCGGCACATTGAAATGTTGACACTTGCAAAGTTTTAGGTTTAAGGCTGTTCATAAAGTTTGTTGATGTTGCATACGTTGTCAGAATATTTTAATAATTTCAGGAGATTTTCATGACTTTTTTGTATATTTTGCAATTTCAGGAGAATTCCAGGAACCCTTTAATAATAATTAAAATGGCTTATTTTAATAATTTACACCTAGAATTCGCGCGGGGCCTAGGAAAGTGCGGGGCCCACAGCGGCCGCATAGGTTGCAGTGACCTACGACCGGCCCTGCTTATATGGAATGCCGAAATTCACAAACATAAGAGTAAAATAGCAGATGGAATGTCTGGAAGTGGAAAACCAAATACCTGAAAAAAAAAAAAAATGTCGAAACTCAATCAAAAGATTTCCAGGAAGCATTCTTTGTACAGATTGAAATAGAGCTGGTCATGTCTGAGTGGGAAAACAAATCGATGGAAATCAATTTTTAATTAAAATTGTCTATGTTGTTACGTAGCGCATAAAGTCTTCTCTATTACAAAATTAAAGCTATGATCATCCTTTTTTTAAAAAATCTTTTATGTTGTTGTTGGTCTATGTCATTTATTTAATCTTTGGAGAAGTCTACCAGGCGTTATACCCCCCCTGCGTGTTCTATGAACTGTAGAGACTAGAAGAATGTGTTGCATGAAACGTGCCAGACAGTGTGTATGTGTTGTTTTTGTTTGTTTGTTTGTTTTTGTTTGTCTCCCTATGTGTTTATTTTGTTTTAATTAGGAATAGTCTGAAAATGCAAAAAAATCGTCTAAAAACTTTTATGAAAAAAACACTTCACACTTTTGACATCAGTATAAAGATAAAACTGTGAAAGATGAAACTAAATAGGAGCTACGCTATTGACAAGCATACAAATTGTAATAAAATTAGATTTTAGACTAATGATGACAATAATAGGTAGAGACAGTTTCAGGTTTTAAGAATAGACAACAAGGCTCTCTAATTATCAGATCCGTGAGATCACATCCAAACAAGTAGTTTTTACTTAAAGTGTCTCTACATGATATACAGCCGAATGATAGGTCATTGGTTAATATGCATGACTAAATGCATGACGGACGCGTAGTACCTAAACATTTTATTACTTGAAGTGACGTCTGTATCATGTAAGAAAAGATAAGATAAAATATGGTATTACAGCCCAGTGATGTCTCTACATGGTGTTACAGCCCTGTGGTGTCTCTATATGGTATTACGGCCCAGTGATGTCTCTACATGGTGTTACAGCCCTGTGGTGTCTCTATATGGTATTACGGCCCAGTGGTGTCTCTACATGGTGTTACAGCCCAGTGATGTCTCTACATGGTATTACAGCCCAGTGGTGTCTCTAGATGGTGTTACAGCCCAGTGGTGTCTCTACATGGTGTTACAGCTCAGTGGTGTCTCTACATGGTATTATATCCCAGTGGTGTCTCTACATGGTGTTACAGCCCAGTGGTGTCTCTACATGGTGTTACAGCCCAGTGATGTCTCTACATGGTGTTACAGCCCAGTGGTGTCTCTACATGGTATTACATCCCAGTGGTGTCTCTACATGGTGTTACAGCCCAGTGATGTCTCTACATGGTGTTACAGCCCTGCTATGTCTCTACATGGTGTTACAGCCCTGTTATGTCTCTACATGGTGTTACAGCCCTGTGATGTCTCTACATGGTGTTACAGCCCTGTGATGTCTCTACATGGTGTTACAGCCCAGTGATGTCTCTATATGGTGTTACAGCCCAGCGATGTCTCTATATGGTGTTACAGCCCAGTGATGTCTCTATATGGTGTTACAGCCCAGTGATGTCTCTATATGGTGTTACAGCCCAGTGGTGTCTCTACTAGGTATTACAGCCCTGTGATGTCTCTACATGGTGTTACAGCCCAGTGATGTCACTACATGGTGTTACAGCCCAGTGATGTCTCTACATGGTGTTACAGCCCAGTGAAGTCTCCATATGGTGTTACAGCCCAGTGGTGTCTCTATATGGTGTTACAGCCCTGTGATGTCTCTACATGGTATTACAGCCCAGTGATGTCTCTACATGGTGTTACAGCCCAGTGATGTCTCTACATAGTGTTACAGCCCAGTGATGTCTCTACATGGTGTTACAGCCCAGTGGTGTCTCTACATAGTGTTACAGCCCAGTGATGTCTCTACATGGTGTTACAGCCCAGTGGTGTCTCTATATGGTGTTACAGCCCAGTGATGTCTCTACATGGTATTACAGCCCAGTGATGTCTCTACATAGTGTTACAGCCCAGTGATGTCTCTACATGGTGTTACAGCCCAGTGGTGTCTCTACATGGTGTTACAGCCCAGTGGTGTCTCTACATAGTGTTACAGCCCAGTGATGTCTCTACATGGTGTTACAGCCCAGTGATGTCTCTACATGGTATTACAGCCCAGTGATGTCTCTACATAGTGTTACAGCCCAGTGGTGTCTCTACATAGTGTTACAGCCCAGTGATGTCTCTACATGGTGTTACAGCCCAGTGGTGTCTCTATATGGTGTTACAGCCCAGTGATGTCTCTACATGGTATTACAGCCCAGTGATGTCTCTACATAGTGTTACAGCCCAGTGATGTCTCTACATGGTGTTACAGCCCAGTGGTGTCTCTACATAGTGTTACAGCCCAGTGGTGTCTCTACATGGTGTTACAGCCCAGTGGTGTCTCTACATGGTGTTACAGCCCAGTGATGTCTCTACCTGGTGTTACAGCCCTGTGGTGTCTCTACTAGGTGTTACAGCCCAGTGATGTCCCTACATGGTGTTTCAGCCCTGTGGTGTCTCTATATGGTGTTACAGCCCAGTGATGTCTCTACCTGGTGTTACAGCCCTGTGGTGTCTCTACTAGGTGTTACAGCCCAGTGATGTCCCTACATGGTGTTACAGCCCAGTGATGTCTCTATATGGTGTTACAGCCCAGTGATGTCTCTACCTGGTGTTACAGCCCTGTGGTGTCTCTACTAGGTGTTACAGCCCAGTGATGTCCCTACATGGTGTTACAGCCCTGTGGTGTCTCTACATTGTGTTACAGCCCAGTGATGTCTCTACATAGTGTTACAGCCCAGTGATGTCTCTACATAGTGTTACAGCCCAGTGATGTCTCTACATGGTGTTACAGCCCAGTGATGTCACTACATGGTGTTACAGCCCAGTGATGTCTCTACATAGTGTTACAGCCCAGTGATGTCTCTACATAGTGTTACAGCCCAGTGATGTCTCTACATGGTGTTACAGCCCAGTGATGTCACTACATGGTGTTACAGCCCAGTGATGTCTCTACATGGTGTTACAGCCCAGTGATGTCTCTACATGGTGTTACAGCCCAGTGATGTCACTACATGGTGTTACAGCCCAGTGATGTCACTACATGGTGTTACAGCCCAGTGATGTCACTACATGGTGTTACAGCCCAGTGATGTCCCTACATGGTGTTACAGCCCAGTGGTGTCTCTACTAGGTGTTACGGCCCAGTGATGTCTCTACATGGTGTTACAGCCCAGTGGTGTCTCTACATAGTGTTACAGCCCTGTGATGTCTCTACATAGTGTTACAGCCCAGTGGTGTCACTATGCGGTATTAACTCTGTGTGACGTGATAGAATTGGTCCTATGATTGTTAACAAGTATAAGTTGGGTTGTTGGCCTGTGTGCTGGCCACTACGTTAGCTACACAACCAGATGATCTATTTCAGGGGTTCTTAACCTGTGGCTCTCGATCCCCTTGGGGGGTCAAATGACTATTTGCCAGGGGTCGCCAAAGACCATTGAAAATTTAGATCTATGCCAATCTCGAGCTTCGTCATTCTTTTTTGTTTAACTAGTCACATGACTTTGTTTTGTTTAACTAGTCACATGACTTTGTAACATTAAAATGGTGAATACAAAATAGAATAGTAAATAGTGAACTGTTTCATAACTTTGTGAAAAGTTACTTAGGCTTAAGATTTCTACGTTTGGGCGTCGCCGCATAGTGGAGAATCGTAAAAAGGGGTCGCCTACCTAAAAAGGTTGAGAACCGCTGATATTATTTTCTATTCACTTTCTCAAACATCATAAAAGGAAATGTCGCAATGGTGTTTAGTAAGTGAGAGATAGAGAGAGAGAAGAGAGAAAGAGATCTTACTAACTCTGCAGCTACTCTAAAGCTCTATAAAATGCTTTATTGCTAAAAATTGAATGTTTCATATCTCGATCTATGAGTAGAACAAGTATTAAAGTGTTTATTTCAGAAGTAGATCTAGAATTATGTCGATCTATGAGTAGAACAAGTATTAAAGTGTTTATTTCAGAAGTAGATCTAGAATTATCTCGATCTATGAGTACAACTATTCAGCTATATAAAAACTCGTATAAGGCAAGTAGGAAATAACATAAAATAGGATGTAGGCTTGCACCAACAATATCTTGAAATGTGTGTACAGTTTTTATTAACTGCATCTCATTCTGTTCTTGTAGAATAAGGATGAAAATGGTTTCTTGTAGGACAGATTACATTTCAAAAGTGAAAGGGGGGCAGAAAGTGGTAGTTTCAATGGCACCTTATAGTTTGAGATCAGCACCCCGGGGAAAAGCAATTATGATTGTACTATTGTCGCGATCCCCATCCAAATTCCGTTAAGACTCCAATTAAACTTAATTACTGATTGGTTTAGTTTGTCTTGTGCTTCAACACAGTGTCGTTGCTGTCGTGGACAACTCATTAATTAGACAAATATCCCTCCCCTGAACCCACCGATCTTGCGACAGCTTGTGCTGTCAGCTGATGCGTTTTTCTTCTATTAGTGGTAGTATTAGAAGCTTCCATTGCAATAGGTCACATCGTAAAGCAAATGTGCACGTGTGACCTTTGATTATCTCCCTGCCGCACATGCGCATTTGTTTCAGGTGACTGGGTTATCTACTCTTTTTTTTTTATATCCGTTTATTGAATAATTCCTACGCCTGCAATGTCTTTGAAAATATAACAACTAGATCTTTTCTGGGTGTACATCTATGTGTGTACATCTATTTCTCTTCTGGGTGTACATCTATTTCTCTACTGTGTGTACATCTATTTCTCTACTGTGTGTACATCTATTTCTCAACTGTGTGTACATCTATTTCTCTACTGTCTGTACATCTATTTCTCAACTGTGTGTACATCTATTTCTCTACTGTGTGTACATCTATTTCTCAACTGTACATCTATTTCTCAACTGTGTGTACATCTATTTCTCAACTGTGTGTACATCTATTTCTCTACTGTCTGTACATCTATTTCTCAACTGTGTGTACATCTATTTCTCTACTGTGTGTACATCTATTTCTCAACTGTACATCTATTTCTCAACTGTGTGTACATCTATTTCTGTACTGTGTGTACATCTATTTCTCAACTGTGTGTACATCTATTTCTCAACTGTACATCTATTTCTCAACTGTGTGTACATCTATTTCTCTACTGTGTGTACATCTATTTCTCAACTGTACATCTATTTCTCAACTGTGTGTACATCTATTTCTCAACTGTGTGTACATCTATTTCTCTACTGTGTGTACATCTATTTCTCTACTGTCTGTACATCTATTTCTCAACTGTGTGTACATCTATTTCTCAACTGTACATCTATTTTTCTACTGTGTGTACATCTATTTCTCTACTGTGTGTACATCTATTTCTCTACTGTGTGTACATCTATTTCTCTACTGTGTGTACATCTATTTCTCTACTGTGTGTACATCTATTTCTCTTTCTCTACTGTGTGTACATCTATTTCTCAACTGTACATCTATTTCTCAACTGTACATCTATTTCTCAACTGTGTGTACATCTATTTCTCTACTTTGTGTACATCTATTTCTCTACCGTGTGTAAATCTATTTCTCTACTGTGTGTACATCTATTTCTCTACCGTGTGTACATCTATTTCTCAACTGTACATCTATTTCTCTAATGTGTGTACATCTATTTCTCTACTGTGTGTAAATCTATTTCTCTACTGTGTGTACATCTATTTCTCTACTGTGTGTACATCTATTTCTCTACCGTGTGTACATCTATTTCTCTACTGTGTGTACATCTATTTCTCAACTGTGTGTACATCTATTTCTCTACTGTGTGTACATCTATTTCTCAACTGTACATCTATTTCTCAACTGTGTGTACATCTATTTCTCAACTGTGTGTACATCTATTTCTCTACTGTGTGTACATCTATTTCTCTACTGTCTGTACATCTATTTCTCAACTGTGTGTACATCTATTTCTCAACTGTACATCTATTTTTCTACTGTGTGTACATCTATTTCTCTACTGTGTGTACATCTATTTCTCTACTGTGTGTACATCTATTTCTCTACTGTGTGTACATCTATTTCTCTACTGTGTGTACATCTATTTCTCTTTCTCTACTGTGTGTACATCTATTTCTCAACTGTACATCTATTTCTCAACTGTACATCTATTTCTCAACTGTGTGTACATCTATTTCTCTACTTTGTGTACATCTATTTCTCTACCGTGTGTAAATCTATTTCTCTACTGTGTGTACATCTATTTCTCTACCGTGTGTACATCTATTTCTCAACTGTACATCTATTTCTCTAATGTGTGTACATCTATTTCTCTACTGTGTGTAAATCTATTTCTCTACTGTGTGTACATCTATTTCTCTACTGTGTGTACATCTATTTCTCTACCGTGTGTACATCTATTTCTCTACTGTGTGTACATCTATTTCTCAACTGTACATCTATTTCTCTACTGTGTGTACATCTTTTTCTCTACTGTGTGTACATCTATTTCTCTACTGTGTGTACATCTATTTCTCTACTGTGTGTACATCTATTTCTCTACCGTGTGTACATCTATTTCTCTACTGTGTGTACATCTATTTCTCAACTGTACATCTATTTCTCTACTGTGTGTACATCTTTTTCTCTACTGTGTGTACATCTATTTCTCTACTGTGTGTACATCTATTTCTCTACTGTGTGTACATCTATTTCTCTACTGTGTTTACATCTATTTCTCTACTGTGTGTACATCTATTTCTCTACTGTGTGTACATCTATTTCTCAACTCTGTGTACATCTATTTCTCAGCTCTGTGTACATCTATTTCTCAACTCTGTGTACATCTATTTCTCTACTGTGCATCTTAAACGATAATTCCATATTAAAAATATGCTGAGGACGCAAAAGAAAAAATACCAGGTCTATAGTTCTTGAGAAGCCCTGGGCAACATCTACGCCTATATTTTTTCGGATTAGTCTTTACGTTAAAATACAGAAGGTTAGGAGGCTTTCAAAACAGAGTGTCAGTTTGTGTATGATTATAAGTGAGTATGTAAGTTTCTGTCAAAAGATATGAAGGATTAAATTAGATTAATGAAAATTATGCAATAAAAAAAAGTCGGACATTTCACAATTTCAGGCCATACTTGCCGGGATAACACGAACCAATAAAAAAAAAAGCGCTTTTTGACAGACGTCTGGTGACCTACTTAAGGAAAACCCTGCTTATGATATTAGTAAACTGTCTAAAGCTGTAGTTTCAAAGATGCAGGAAGAGCATGTAGGCTTCAGACAATACGTAGCAGAAATAAACAAATACTAAATCTAAACAATCAGTACGTCACGTAACTTTTAAGCATAAACAAAACCTCTTAACTGCGCCTTTACAAAAGAAGAAAAATATATAAATACTTTTTAAAGAAAACAAAGCTTATATTAAGTAATATGTATTAATTAGTTTGCAATGATGATGTAATTAAATTTGAAATACATCTAGACTAACAATATTAAATATGTACAATTAGAAATATTTTTAACAATTGTTTTTGTTTATCGAGGGCTCAAGTCTCCTCAAGCCAACACACTAACCACTGTTCCAGGGAAGTGCTTATGAAAATAGAAAGTTTTTATATTTATCTATTGTTAGTTTCAAACTTTAAAGCTTTCTCTCTACAAAATATAATGGGGAATAATTCAACTTATACCACCAAACCAGTCAAATACAATTTCTTTCTCTTGTTCGATACCAAACAAAATGATTAATAACTAAGCCTCAGACGACGACCTGTAAAGAGGAAAAATTCAGCTTATCCGACTACTTCAGTCAACTGCAATTTCTTTCCCTTGTTCGAGATACTAAACAAAATTATTAATTACCAATAGTTAATTAACTAATTGGTATTTTTTTTATTCTTGTGTTGTCAAGTATAAGAAATAATTTTTCAAAATTTCAATTAATCCGCAATTGGGTGGGGGAGAAATAACGTGTACAAACTTTGTACCAGACCAAAGACTGACAGATAGTGAGTTGAAGCTTTGTAAAAAGTATTGGACATAGTGTATCAGTGAGACCTTTGGTTCACGTTGACAACAGACAAGGATCACAGTTCCATAACTAAAATAACGGTAATTTAGAACTTCGGTGACCAAACAGTCATCATCATCATCATCAAACTCCAGTTGAGTGAGGGCTTGAGAGGTTCAAATCCTCTCTTGCAAGTATGAGCCAACAGGACAGTGGCCTGTCCTGCACTGTGCTATAATAGCTTGCTCAGGCTTGGACATCCTCCACCACGGGGAAGTGTGGTCAGGGCGCCCCATGCGCTCCCAGACTCCACCGGCTTTTTGGGACTTGTCCCAGCACTCAAACCACTTTTCTATTTCTGTTTTTTTTTTAATTATAGCCAGAGCATGATGAAAACTTACAGCCTGTTCAGTGCGTGGAATTTGCCCTCCCTGGTGGGCCAAGGAGTCTGCAATAGTGTTGCCAATCACACCTATGTAGAGGACCTCAAATTAAAAAAAAAGCGGCAAAGGTGAAAAGTTACGATCATGCTGCATTGAAAGATGAAGACAATGGTGTATTACATGATTGCTTCCTTTTCAGTGTTCTCTTAATAAAAGTAAAGTTCCTTTATCCGACCTTGCGATCTAGGGGGCAGATGATGTAAAGGTCATCTGATTCTTGGACCCACAACGACCGTCTTTACTTTTCAGGTTAGACGGGGTGGACTCAGGGCGCCCTAAAAAATGCGTACCGGTATTCAAATTTCCAGTTCAGAAGCCAGGTGTTTAACCACCCAGCCAGCCCCAACGCCGCCCGCTCTTCTAAGTAAGGTCAGCAAAAGTCCGTGGACGACGCCTTTTCGCTTCATTGCTATGAACTATTTCTAAAAGGACTGCCAATCTTGAACACAGCCTATTTAATGTCTTGTTAGCTCACAGTTTCTACATAGAGGGTAAAAAGGGGAAAGCTGTCTAAAGACAAAAAAAAAAAGTTGAATTATTTCAAGCTGAAATTTCGCACGTAGTTGTATGCCTGGATGGCCAGGTCGATAGAGCGTCAAGCTAATAACGAGAATGTCGTGGGTTCGTTCAAACTTTGTTCCTCAACAACCTGGCCAATTTTTTGCTCTTTATTGACTAATAAAAAAAAACAACAACACAGTTCTATATTTGAACATAAAATAGGAATTACATTGTAGTCATAGACACACATTTTCCTTGTTTTTATTGATCCCTAGTTATGCATGTTTGGTTCAAAGAGTCTAAAGGTTTGTATCTGGAATTCTGGAATAAAATATAATTGTTTTGTGTCTTGCGAAAATTTATGGAGTTCTAGCATGCATATATTCAATTAAAACCTATATCATGGCTTTATGCTATTTTATTAGTGTAAGCCTCCCTCTTTAAAAATATTTTTTATTTCAACTTATACAAAAAAATATTGTTCGTTGTACTTACATACAATAAAAACTTGATATTAAAATCCCATGCTGAAGACTATCTCTACAGCCCAGTAAGAAGACTCAGATTTGACACTTTACTCCAGAGAAATTGATACAAAATGATACTCCTTAAGGCAATGGTAATTAGCAACTGAGAGCAACACACTTTTGGACTAGCAGGCCAGATGGTGGCTAAGTCTTTGTGAACAGGACAACAAGAACCCTAACGATTAATTTATTGTTGAGGTGACGTCGTAAAGGGAGACAATTAAAAACCACTAGATATGGGATTCTCCAGGCTTGTGTTTTTTTTTTTTTTTTAAGGGAATTGAGCATCAAAAACAACTGGGTTTACAGAGTCAGGTCAAACACTCATCCTTAATCTTGGAAATCGAAGACATTGCCATTATTATTAGTCTGAGTTAGTCACGCAACAATTTTAGACATAATTTAAAGCTCCCAAAGTTTTGTCGGAGTGTCATATTCATATATAATCTATATATATAATTATCTTCTTCCCTAAACAGGTCAAACAAGAAGTAAAGCAAAGGTCACTCTCTTATTTCTGCGGATGGTCACCCCACGAAAAAAAAAACAAGAAAGGGGGGGGGGAGAACACGTTTTTACAGCTCGCTACGGATGGATGCTCGCTGGACTGTCAAACCCTGCCAGCTCCCATCTCATGCGGGAGGTTTGGACTAGGAAGTCTGTGGCATTTTACGTCTCGTGAGACGATCTTTTCCCTTTGCAACTTCTTGTGTGACTAAAGAGGCCAATCCTTGATACACAGCTGCGATCACAGGTTGGGCATATAAAATCACCAGGCGCCATTGCATTTTCACCCTTCTTTCTGCTTCTGTTGTGTATGACATCTGCAATCTGTGACCCTTCCTTTATGCTCTCTCTCCATGTGGATCTGTCCAGTGCCACCTCTTCCCAGTTGCCAGTGTCGATTTTGAAGAGCTTCATGTCGCGTTTGCATACATCCGTATAACGTAAAAGTGGGCGACCAGCGGCTCTCCTGCCTTCAATTAGATCGCCATACAGGATGTCCTGTGGAAGTCGACCTACTGGCATTCTACGAACGTGGCCAAGCCAGCCAAGGCGTCTGCTGCTGATAACAGAGCGGATGTCCTGGCATCCTGCTCTATGTAGCACTTCCTCATTTGTTATCTTATCTTGCCACCTTATTTTAAAGATCCGCCTTAGGCATCGGAGGTGGAAGACATTCAGCTTTTTTTCCTGCCATGAGTAGGTTGACCATGTTTCACTTCCGTACAGCAAGGTGCTCAACACACAGGTCCGGTAGACTAGGGCTTTAGTACTGCTAGTCAGCAATATGTTGTCCCAGACTCTTTTCTGCAACCGTGACATGGTGGCCATTGCCTTGGCTATCCTGTTGTTTATGTCTTTATCCAGTAGAGTGTTGTTGGATATGATGGAGCCAAGGTAACAAAAGTGATCAACAATTTCTAGTGGTTGGCCATTAATGCTTACTTGAGGTGCAGTGTTTGTGTTTTGGACAAGTATCTTAGTCTTGCTTTGACTGATGTTTAAGCCGAACTTCTGGCAAGCAGCAGATAGTTTGTCAACCATGGACTGTAGCTGAATATCAGAATCAGCCACAATAGCTGCATCATCAGCATACAGGAGTTCCCTGACGAGTAGCTTCCTAACCTTGGTTTTTGCCCGCAGCCTTGATACATTAAATAGTTTTCCAGAGGATCTTGTATGGAGAAACACACCTTCGTTTATGTCGCTGTACGCATAATGCAGTAGACAGGAGAAGAATATGCCAAACAGAGTAGGTGCGAGCACACATCCCTGCTTGACACCACTGCAAACCTCAAAAGGTGCTGATTGGGCTCCATTGAATTTGACAGTACATTTTCCGTATGTTCCAGCTTGCTAAACGCATTAATGTTGAGGGTTTTCTTTTCATTTTATTTGCAGGTGCGGGTGAGCAGCTTGCTTTTTGATTTTGTCTTAGCACCAAGCACCCAGTGGTGCGGCAAGCTGTGGCGGGATAGCACTTTATTGTCCGAGGGCTGCTCGGCTTAAGGCAGGCAGTAGCTATCCAGTGAGGCTAAAAAGCCCCTCCTACCGTCAAGAGTGGTCCCTGGCGTTCCAGCTTACGCCAATCGGCTAGGAACTTATCACCGGTAACTACCACTCTCCGTGTTTTTTCAAAGACATTACTGTCAGAGATGGAGTGACCTCTCCATTGCTGGGGGAAAGCCTGGGCGGTAAATTTGCGAGTGCTGGGCTGCCCACACGTCAGCACCCGCCTCTCTTCCATACTGACCGGGTCCAAAGGGATGGCGAGCCATCACAATTTGGGGACAGGTGGCTGCAGGAGTTTGCCAGAGAGCAGTAGTCGTACTACTGTCCCCCCGCCTACGGGGCTCCAGGACCGGATTTTCTGTTAGGGTTTACTCCCTTAGCCTTAGACCTTACAGGGACACACACACAAGGCAGTGCGGCTATTGACCTATAGCTAGGGGTTTGGTTTGTGGGCAACAGGGCGTGTCCGCACGCCGACGGGCCATGCCTGCCTCACATCTTGGGGCCAAACCTCCTCCGAGACCCTTGCAGTTTAGCCTGAGGCTTCGCAGCCTCAGTTTCCATCTGCCACCACGAGGAGGTACTGCATAGGACTTGCTGTGGAGAGGCTATGTACTGGCAAGAGAGACTTACAAAGTTGCTCCCCTTTCACAAATGCTAGCCAGCGGTGGCAACAAGTTAAGCTACCACACTAGACGCTTCACACAGCCATTGGGAAGTAAACTATCGACAACTCTGAAGGAACACACGAAACATGTAAAACATTTTACAAACACTAAATAGCAGGGCCGGACTTAAGCATTGTGGGGCCTCATTCGAAACGGATTTCGCGGGGCCAAGTTTGGGTAGGGAAGCGGACAATAAGTCAAATTTAAGAGTTTGTATTAGAAAATAAATGTCTATGCATTTTATTCATTCTTTACTACGTACAGAATTACTTTACGAGCCTTGCGTGTAGCAAAGTCATACAGTATATCATAATAATTCTGTTTCCCACATAGATCCCGCTCAATAGCAAGAATTACAAATGTTTCGATCTATCTTTGAGAATTGTTGACATCAAGTAATTCTTCATTAGTTTGAGGCGCGAGAAGCTTCTTTCACCTGATTACACAATTACGGCTAATGCATAATGCCGTTTTTATTAATAGCGCGTAGGATTGACGTTTTCCATATTGAATGACACCTCAAAATGACTTTTTTTTTCTATGTAGGCCTATTTCCGTATATTTTAAGGACTTTTTCGTATATATTGCAATTTCGGGAGATTTCCAGGAGCTCCTGGTAAATCGACAGGAGTGCGCGGGAAATCTGTTTTAAGGTATAAAATGGTTTAATTTAATCATTTATACACCTTGAATTAGCGCGGGTTCCATGAAAGTGCGGATCCTTCGGTCACATAGGTTGCAGTGGCCTAAGACCGGCCCTGCAAAATAGCGGCGTATGCTATGCCGCCGGTCGACTAGTATTATATACTATGCTTCGCCCACTAGTTGAACCTTTCACTGGAAGGTCGGCATTACAATTTCCCTCTCTTTCTCTCTCTCTCACACACTGTTGGCAAAACAAAAATCAGTTCGCCTCTTGTCTCCCATGCATCTTCTTATCTACTAAATGACAGACTTCTAGACAGAAGGTCAAGACGTCCTCAGTCAGACCTCCTTCAGTCCAACACCATTTGGTCTCACTGTGGAGCCTTGTCTCGGAGAGACATTCCCGTCAAGATTTTATCGCAGGTCAAGGTGACTTTCGCTTTGGTGGTAGAGGAGCCCGCCATTTTTCGTATGCAACGCTTTTCTTCCAGAGTTGAAGCCCATGTTTTTTCCCTCTCCACTGTCTCATTCCACGTAGTGCCATCTAGGACCTAGGATTAGGTCTTCCCAGTGGTCAGTATCAATGTTCACTGTTTTGAGGTCCCGTTTTATTACATCCACGTAACGGAGGTGGGGGCGACCAGTTTTTCTTGATCCAGACGTCCTACTCGTATCAGTATGTTAATCTAGTCGTGCAAATCAACTCGAGACACAAACTTTGTTAAATTACTAGCCTGGCTATTGTACGCATCCGAACCCCAACAGTCCTCATCTATTACATACGCATCTCTTTTTTTTTTCTACGCGTGCTTTACTGAGTGGAAATAGTTTATTTAGATAGAAACACTGAATGAAACAGTCCGCATCATAACAGCCTTCCCCTACAACTTCTCGTGCATCCTACCGGTGTAACATCATTTCGTGCCACGAAACATTTGTAATTCTTCTACGAAAGTTATTGGGAATAAATGAAGAAAAATATCGATGGTGGAAAATTGACCGCTGGTTATTTCGAACGTGAAAGTGACTTAGTCGTTGCAAGTATATGGTCCGCCATCGTGGGATCGTATCCTCTGTCTATCAGGTATCAGCCTAAAATTTCCAATTGTCCGGTTTTACACCATTGTTTTCTGCAATGCATATTGTCAAACAAACGAATTCAAATCCTTCATATCTTCGGGAGTTGACATGAACCCTTTCATAAAGAATGTTTTTGTCATGTGTAGAGTGCTGATGGGAAGAGTGGGTAGGGGTAGGGTTAGGCTACTGGTATGACCAATGTTCAAATGTTTGGCCAGTTCTGCAACCTGAAATCATTTTCAGTGCAGAAAGTGAACATTTTTTACAACCCCCTTCGTGAACAGTGGAGTTCGTTGACAAATGTTCAAGTGAAATAATTGGCTTCTACTAAAATATTTTTTGCTAATCAACGCACTATACAATAAAAATAATTGTAGCTTTTATATAACGCTAGTTTCATGCTTATAGCATGCTCAGAGCGCTATGGCCCAATCTCATCTGTGGAACCAGTGGGAGGGGGGTATCTGGGAGAAGGTTTTCCGTGCTGCCTGTAGGCGCTCAGTAAACACAACTATGCTCGAGTCGGGTGTCGAACCTCGAGCCCCCTTCATAGGCAGCCAAGACAAGCCAAGTCCAAGCGTACTTAGCCTCTAGACCAAGCTTCAACACAATGAACTAAAGAGGGTACTGCATCGACTCAAAGTTCTCTTCTTACAAAGTAGGCCTACTACCTGAAGAAAGCATAACTTCGTCTGAGAAATTCAAAATCCCAGTCTTCGACCGAGATTCAAACCCAGGACCCCAGGTTCGGAAGCCAAGCGTCCTACCTCTGCTTCAATACATCCTTACCAGAAATGTCTTCCTCCTTTCCAAACTTCCGTCTACTATAGAGCAGTGATGCCCAGCCTAATTCAACCTGCGGGCCATTTTAATTTCCAACTCTCGTGTCGCGGGCCACATGAACGAAAAGATTCAAAAATGAAAAGGAACTACAACTATTTTATTAGAAACCCGTGGATGTATCACTTACATTAATTAGTGAGATGTTTGAAGTTTATCTTCTTTTATACCCTTCGGAAAAATGGCTTCATTTCTCTACTTAAAATGTGAGCTACATTATATCTAGCTTAACCGTCTCTTTTTGGCAACTATATTCAATCATATAATCTCTAGGCGTGGTTTAACAATATTTTATTCGCGACTCAATTCAAGAATGCTGCCATATTTGTTTGTTGTTGTTTTTTTAAACAGTCACTTTTTCTTTACAAATCAAATACATTGGCTTATTATCATGTTCCACAAAAAAGTAAAGATCCGTTCACTTTTCCCGTTATATTAAACATCTAGTCCCATTTCATAAACACAATGTTAAAGGTCATGGTAGCAATCTATCAGAGAAAAAGGGCGCAAACGTATGTAAAAATAACTTTATCAACCCTTTGGAGAGGGGATTTTCTACACTTTGTGCCGTCGTTTCGGCGGGCCGGATGGAACCAGGGCCGGATCAGGCCCGCGGGCCGTATTTTGGGCATCACTGCTATAGAGTGTATGTGTGTAAGGTAAGGGGAGCGGAACTTTTTGTTGATGTTTTTTTGTGGTGTACGTTGAAGACTTCCAGATGAAACCACGTGATGTCATAATGGGTGTTAATATAAGTCACGGTAGTGATAGTTGAAGTGAGAGAGACGTGAGACCATAGACATAAATAAATACAGACTGGCCGATAAAAGAGTTTTATGAAACGAAAATTTGTGACTTGCAATTTTGTGTACTTTATTATACAGCATTTATGAGCAGTATAAAAGTTAAGTATTCATATCTATTTCAGCCATAACCTATATAAGTATTACAATATTTTCACTTTTTTTTTTTTTTTTTTATTCTTGGACGACGCATGGTATGAGATTCGCCAATGGGAAAAGAAAAGAAACACTCCACGGAAAATTCCCGGCTTTATTAGCTGGGGACAACATTGACAAGGCTGCTTCCTTAACTCTTTTTCTCCTAACTGACGATACCAGCGTTTATTCCACCAGAATGTGGTAAATAATTACGGAAAGAAAGAATTAACATGGCTCAAAGCAGGTCATCTCAACCCTGAAACAGAAGGTTTTGCTACAGCAATACAGGACATATTAATTAGGACAAAACATTACGAGAAGCGTATCAATTTGTCGACAAATGCAGAAAATGTGGGTGGGTCAATTGAACACATAATGTTCAGCCCTATCAGAATCTGCCTACGGTACCTTAGACTAAAGTCCTCCCGCATTCCTAAGAAGTCTCTCGTTACCTGTCAGAGGGCGGTACTGCAGCAGACCTGCCACATCACCTGAAAATTTCTCAGTGGACACTGATAAAGGGACTACAGTGAAATGTGTTTCTCTTTAGCGAAACTCGACCCTGGCAGTGCCAGAGAATGAATACTCGTTCGTTTCTAACATAATGGTGATTAAAAAATAATTTAGGCGGCTATAACAATTTACTTACGATGTTCATTCGGTTTAATGTTTTATGACATATAACAAATAAATGTTAAATTTTGTTAAAACGGATACCTATCAGCACAGTGCAAGTACCGGTATTCATATATTTCTGAAAGTAATGTATCCTACATTTCACAAATCTTTGTTTCAGATTTAGGTTTCTAATGGAATTTTGATAATTTTGCTGTCTAAATCTTCCATCTATAATTGGATGCAGAGAGAAATTAATTTTAGCTAGCTCTTGAACGATGTTTTAAATAAAAAAGGTTTCGAAGGATATTTTTGCGTAATAAATTAAGTATATCTACTAAATTAAGACTGTGAGCTGTACATAGTACAAAAGAAATCCTGGGATGTAAATCCAAAATGTAAATAGTTAGCCTTGGATTATTCCCCCCTCCCCTTTTTTTTTTATCACTGCGCAATAGGTCAGCGAGGCCTGATGAAAATATCTAAGAATGATACAAAACAACACTATTGAATTACCCAAGTAGGCTTTGATCAAGTTTAAAAAAGGACGCCATCAGCGTAGGCTACAAAGTTGTGCAATGCCTATGTAAATTACTTTAGTGAAAAACACTTCACAAACTGGTTAATCCGGATTATAGTGTTTCTAGAGAATATCCAATTTTTGGTAGCACAAAGAGTGTCAATCACTTGTAAGAATACCAAAACGTGAGGTGCTAATGTTTTATTGTATCGAGTGGTCGAGTTGAAGTCATTGCAGTCCAAGAATAAAGTATTCTGCCTCCCGTTGCACAGATTTACAGATAGTGAAGAAGCTACAAGGACCATTAATCTGTTTTGTCATTGCTGAAACTGCGTCTCTGAAACCCAAGTTCATTGGAAGCCCACCTCCATCAACGCGAATAAAAGCGATCTTAATTTCTGAAGGTAGTTTAAACCTAAGGCGCTCTGACTAGAGAGCGTGGCCGTAGGCAGAGCAAAACCGGGGAGACTGTTTCAATTTCCTTCTCTATACCACATCTGTCCAATAATGGGAAAACGGCGTGTGGATTCTGACAGACTGTTAAGAAGCGTTGTCTGGAATCAGGGGCGGAGTGAGTGTCATATTAGCCTTGACATTAGCATACAATTGCTTTCCCTATCATGGTCGTTAGCCAGGGCGCACTGAGGCACTTTGTCCCATGGTTGCTACATTACTGACTGTAAATTCCATAAAAGATCTTTAATAAACAGTAAGGCGGGAGTAAATCAGTACTCTGCGTTGGGGGGGGGGGCTTTTATAAGAGAATAGCGTCAAATATTTTACGAGCCTTGCTATCATTGAAAGCGTCCCATTTGGTTCAGGTCAACCGGGCATTGGCCCAACTGCCCATATAGCCAGTCCGCCCCTGTCTGGAAAACAATTATCTTGAACCTGACAAAACCACAGCATACGTATACTGACACACATTGATTTCTTGAGCAAGAGGCCCGAACACTGGCCCCAAACACCCCTATAGAAAGAAAACTATAAGGAGAGTTCCCTGTTTTGGAAACCACTGCGCTGTTCATCTCATATATTGGTCGAGTCATCTGAATGGTCCAACAGTTCATCTCATATATTGGTCTAGTCATCTGAACGTTCCAACAGTTCATCTCATATATTGGTCTAGTCATCTGAACGTTCAAACATCAAAATGAGAACGAGGAAGAACACAGATGTTAAAAAAAAATTGATCTACGTTGTATATTCAATAGTCTTAGTACATTTCAGAGTTGTTGGCCTTTTCCTTAAACGACTGACACATGCAAAGCTGTTTTAAATCACTCTGTGGGAATTCAATTACGTACACAACAGTTGAAAGGAATTTCAAACAATAAGAATTCTAGGTGAAATGTTCAGTGATTGGATCACACAATGCAAACATTACATGACATTTTCTAAACCCGCGTGTGTATTGACGACCCAAATAAGGAGTTGCTGAATTTGGTTTTAAAATATCTAATAAATTGATTGCCATACTGTACACAAAACTGAGTGCGAGGTACCAGTATTTGTAGACTTAGATGAGAGACGTTAAGACGGCTTTTCTTTTTTACACTTCTAGCTTTATACACCTTGTCCATTTCATGTGACATCTCTCCAAACAGCTACCGGTATTAAGAATGTCTTTTAAACTGGTAACCTTTTTTTTTTCCCTTTCTAGAAAAGAGATATTGTAAAAGTTAATCATTTTCCTTAAAAAAAAAAAAAAATGATCAAATGAACTTTCCTTATTACAGTAACTTTATTATCCTATCACAGAGTATTTTATGTAACATTCGAACTTTATTTACAATTATTTTTGTTGTAACTAAATTTTAAATGCAAGTATTTTGAATAAAATCTTTTCATATTATACATTATTTTATTACAACCTTCAACAGTAAAATATTTCTACAAATTTACCAAAAAACTAGGCGCAAAATTTTCAACTTCTTTTTGTAGTAACAGATCAATGGCATGCTCCATATGGATTTTTTTTTTGGTACAGTATTTAATAATTTTGTTTTTATTGCTCCAGAAACTAAATACTGTGCAGTTGTATGTACAACATTGTTTTTTTCCCCCTTGTTTTCAACATTTGTAGACACTGAAATGTTTTTACATCACACAAACACTGTCTACTAAACAAGTCAACTCCACATTTGTAGACACTGAAATGTTTTTACATCACAAACACTGTCTACTAATCAAGTCAACTCCACATTTGTAGACACTGAAATGTTTCTACATCACACAAACACTGTCTACTAAACAAGTCAACTCCACATTTGTAGACACTGAAATGTTTCTACATTACACAAACACTGTCTACTAAACAAGTCAACTCCACATTTGTAGACACTGAAATGTTTATTGTCATAAGAAACATAAAATATATAAATGTATATATGTTAAAAAGATTCACAATAGGTAGTTGAATTGTTATCACAAATACTTAAAAAATGAATGAAAACAGTGCAATTTGTCAGACACTTTAAGTAAGTTAAGGAATGACTCAGTTGAGACAAGACACTTGTGTCCTTTTAAATATACAGTGAGAACCTTTTTTTCTAGAGAGACATGTTAGAGGTCAGTGACATGGCAGAAATGTCTCCAAAGCATATAATGCATGGCTACCATCATTTACAACACTGACAGACTAGACAGGAAATCTGTTTTTCAAATGTTAGTACTGACAGGACAAGACAAGAATGTTAGTCTACAGAAACAGAATCAATGCTCTTTAATTTCCTATTTAGATCCATTTCAGTTTCTCACAGTAAATGCTAGCTGGCAGTAAAAACATTTTGCCATAAATATCAATTATTTTACTTTGTATTCAACCAAACCTTGGCTTCTTTCGACTGCAGACTTCCAAAATAGTGCTAAAACTAGGCTACTACTAGTGCAAGCATCTAGTTCAATGTCAGTTCCTTATAGAACTAGATCAGACCTCCCACCCCTCCACTTTGTTCTTTTGATTTAGATTACAAGCAATCTACTACTAGCTGGACAAAAGTCTTCACAAAGACTTGACAACATTGAGTGTACAAACAAGAAGACAAAGAATTGACCAATCTGAACCGTCAGTCTCACTAGTTGCAAAGTGATAAGTCAAAAATGTCGTGAATATATGAATAGTATTGTATAGGAAAATAGTCCAAGGAAAATAATTTCACAATAAAGTTGATAAGTTCAACAGTCAGTATCCACTGTTGAACACTTCAACAGTCATATCAGAAACTGAACAGTTCAGCAGAGAGAACATCTTTAAACTAGTCTCTAAACACTTTTATATTATAAATACTACAGATCACTTGATGTTCTACTTAATATTAGTTTGACTATCTTCTAGGTTTAGAAAGGCATCACCAACTTAGTGATAAATGTTGGACTCGTAACATGTTGCTAACATATAGAAAATATTTTGGCAAAGCTTTAAAACGTCTGCAGATTTTATACACACAGTAAAAATAAACGCTGCCGTTTTGTGTTTAATATAGGAAAGCTTGAAATTCAACTTCAGATGAAATGAAATAAAGAGGTTGCATAATAGACCAAACTACAACAGTATGTGATCGCATAAATGGTTAGAATAAAACTACAAAACATGTCTCCATGAGCAACAGTCCAAGTGATGTGTGTGTTCTAGACCACCTGCCACTGAAGAACTGCTGTGTCTTTCCCTCCGGTGGAGATCAAACGGGAATCATCAAATAAGAATGAGACTGATGTCACGTGACTACTGTGGCCCTTGTAGGAATGACAGGCACTCTGGAAGAGAAGACAATATTGATGGGGGATGATAAGAACTTGTCACAGATAAACAGTTATAATAATCAAGGTGGCAATCAAAGCCATCTGGAAAAAAGTTTGGGTTTCATTTCTGAAGGTGTGTTTGAAACTTAGAAGCAAAAGCTTTAACTAATAGATGAAGTGAATAACATTTGCATTCCTTCAGGAATAAAATAATAGTTAAAAAATGTCTAGAAAGATGATTAATGAGGCTAGACATATAGTGGGCTCCATGTCTATTCAACACTCTTAAGATTCTACTTATTGAATCCAGAGATTCAACGAATGTCATACCTAAATGAACCTCAGTCAAATTTATAAACAAAAAAAATTTACTTTAACGATTAAAAAAAATAAAATTATCATTAAAAAATAGAGACTGCCTAAGCAGTACACATAAACCAATGAGATTTTCAAATATTTGTGTATATTTTATATATTAATTATCTGACTTTAAATGCAAGTTCTGCTTATGTGATCAATAGAACTCTGGCAATTAGCTAAAATAATTTTCATTAAAGATTTGAAAGCAGTTTAAAAATTTATTAAACTTTAAAACATTCTTTCAAAATCTTATTAACCATTATTAAGATGCATCAGCAACAATATAAAATGTTTTCTCTCAATCAAAATTAAACAGATAATAGTTTGTGGAACAGCTTTAAGATTTTTTTTTACAAAATAAAATTAACATTTTTAAAAAACAAAAATCTTTATGGTATATTATACTAATGAATTCAATCTGGATACAGAACAGATAATGAAATTAGATTCAAAGCAAAGAGCTTGTAAATTAATCTTGCAATGATTAATTGTCTTAACTAATTAAAAAGATGAATTGAAAAGATAACTTCATCCAACATACCCTTGGTTGTATAGCTGGATATGAAAATAGATTAACTTTACCAAAGTCATCACAGGAGACAAGGAAGCGTTCATTGTGAGACTTACAGCAGCCATTGATGTCCGTACCGTCAACACCTTCTGGCCAGATCCCTAAAAATACATTGGTCAAACTTAGTTTGTCATCTGATATTAAATTCAATGGAAATAATCATTATCTTTCTCACAATCCAATGTGCAATAAACATTGATAATGAAACTACTTCCTACCAACAGTGTTGAATGCCAAGACACAGTTCTGTGTCGCCCACTTGATGTCTTTAATTACTTGTGTGTTGGTCAACATTTTACAGCTACTGGCAGTCCCTTCAGTGAACAACAACAAAGTATAACATCTTAAAATGTATAGACATAGGAACATTCATGTTTTAAACCTAAATACTGATATCAATCTAAGACATGTTAAACAATAACATAAGATAATTTTATTGGTCCAAACAAAAGGAAATTCACTACATTGTGCATAATGAATAAAAAAACAACTTACAAAACAATATTTCATAGTCTCCAGAATTACTAGTCAAGTATTGATTGTCTTCAGACCAGTCAACATGAGTTACAAAACTGGAATGACCCTGTGCACAAAAAAAGATATGAGAGACTTGGTTAGTTGAAAACAAAAGTTATCCTAGTGAACATCCAAGTCATCCTTCTTTCTGGTTCAATTTTGAACTTAATTATTCAATTTAATGATATGGAATATCTATAACAACAACCAATGATTTTAATCTAAGAAATGTTTCACTAAAAATATAAAAAAAATAAATAAAATGTAGGAAAAGAAATGCAAGACAATTAATAGAGAAAGAATTTTTTTGATTTTAATTATTGTCTTGTCTTAATTTCACATCCTGCAGAACATGACCCCACATCCAGAGAATGTAAGAATCTTCATACATGATTACACTACTTCCAGAATATCTACCAATCTTCAGACCATGACCTCACTATTTCCAGAGCATCTACCCCCTACATCTTCAGACCATGATCTCACTATTTCCAGAGCATCTACCCCCTACATCTTCAGACCATGATCTCACTATTTCCAGAACATCTACCACCTACATCTTCAGACCATGATCTCACTATTTTCAGAGCATCTACCCCCTACATCTTCAGACCATGATCTCACTATTTCCAGAGCATCTACCCCCTACATCTTCAGACCATGATCTCACTATTTCCAGAACATCTACCACCTACATCTTCAGACCATGATCTCACTATTTCCAGAGCATCTACCCCCTACATCTTCAGACCATGATCTCACTATTTCCAGAGCATCTACCAATCTTCAGACCATGATCCCAATACTTACAGAACATCTACCAATCTTGGAATATTTTTTCCCATCCTCAGAAACACTGTAGACATAAATGTAATTGTCTCTGGAACCAACAGCAATCATTGAGCCATCTGTGAAGAAAAATCCAATTATTTCTGTGGTGAGAGACTCGAGATTTACACCCAAAAAAAAAAATCGATTAATAGTACTTATTTAATAATTTACTTCTTTCTAAATACTCTAGGGTTTTAATTTTGTCTTTCAAAATTGTTTTTATTTGCAATCTTGTTAGAGAGATAATAGAGATGTTGAAAAGTTAAAACCTAAATACAGGTCTTAAAACCCACTACTGACACAATTTTGGCAGAGTAGTGTCCTTTAGTACTAGGCGTCCCCACTTACCAGGTGAATACTGAATGCATTCTATTTGTTCGTTGCCATCAGTATGAACTGAGATGATTTCACGTGTGGCAAGGTCAAGGACTAGCCACCTGGCCACACTTGTCCCCACAGCTACAATGCCACCCCTTGGATGGAAGCAACAGCTGTGAATAGCATCCTGAAACAGGTACAAAAAAATAATGTCACATAGGCTGGTATTAGCTACACAAACAAATGACTACCTTGACAAGATACAAGTATGTCACAATGACCCTTTCATCCTGTTAACCAATTCAATTTCTATCCAGAATCAATCACATCAAAAATTCAAACATTTCTATCAGTAAAATAAAAAAAAGGGGCAAGTTATTTTTACCAACTCTAGACTTCAAAGTGAAAATGATTGTCCTCAAAATAAAATGTTTGGTTACATTGGTCAGGTCAGGAAAAAGAAATGGGAAATAAGGGCCTAAGATGTATATGTATATTTCTGTAATAAAACTGTTTGTACACTAAATGTACAAACTATGAACAGAATAGATCTCAGAAATGTTTTATGAATAGAAGTTATGAAATGGGAAATAAGGGCCTAAGATAGTGACATGTATATTTCTGTAATAAAACTGTTTGTACACTAAATGTACAAACTATGAACAGAATAGATCTCAGAAATGTTTTATGAATAGAAGTTATGAAATGGGAAATAAGGGCCTAAGATAGTGGCATGTATATTTCTGTAATAAAACTGTTTGTACACTAAATGTACAAACTATGAACAGAATAGATCTCAGAAATGTTTTATCAATAGAAGTTATGAAATGGGAAATAAGGGCCTAAGATAGTGACATGTATATTTCTGTAATAAAACTGTTTGTACACTAAATGTACAAACTATGAACAGAATAGATCTCAGAAATGTTTTATGAATAGAAGTTATGAAATGGGAAATAAGGGCCTAAGATAGTGGCATGTATATTTCTGTAATAAAACTGTTTGTACACTAAATGTACAAACTATGAACAGAATAGATCTCAGAAATGTTTTATCAATAGAAGTTATGAAATGGGAAATAAGGGCCTAAGATAGTGACATGTATATTTCTGTAATAAAACTGTTTGTACACTAAATGTACAAACTATGAACAGAATAGATCTCAGAAATGTTTTATGAATAGAAGTTATGAAATGGGAAATAAGGGCCTAAGATAGTGGCATGTATATTTCTGTAATAAAACTGTTTGTACACTAAATGTACAAACTATGAACAGAATAGATCTCAGAAATGTTTTATTAATAGAAGTTATGAAATGGGAAATAAGGGCCTAAGATAGTGGCATGTATATTTCTGTAATAAAACTGTTTGTACACTTAATGTACAAACTATGAACAGAATAGATCTCAGAAATGAATTATCAATAGAAGTTATGAAATGGGAAATAAGGACCTAAGATAGTGGCATGTATATTTCTGTAATAAAACTGTTTATACATTAAATGTACAAACTATGAACAGAATAGATCTCAGAAATGTTTTATCAATAGAAGTTATCACTCAGGTTAAAAGAAGGGCAAGCAAAAACTATGACAAGTCTTACATTCATTTCCTTGTTCCAGACCACACTTCTTGACTGGGTGTCCCAGAGAAACAGTTGCTTGTCTGAGCCACAGGTCAGGAACTGATGCTGTGAGGGGTGGGAGGCAAGTCCCCACAACTCATCTGTGTGACCCTAAACCAAAAACAGAATACATTTTTGTGATGGCTTGCAACACTTTTCATAACATTTAAAACTTATCCAAATACCAATTGATGAATCAGGTACTATCATCACATAAGTTATTGCAGTTGATACCAAACAGTGGTTCTAATTCTAATGTTCACAAACCTGTACAATCAGAGAGAATTCCAAGTCCAGTGAGCCATGAAGAATACAATTCTTTGTAGTTCCTACTAGAATAAGGCCACCTTTACCTTGACTTAATGTACGCACAGGACCATAAGCTTCTGGCAACTAAAAAAAAAATATATAAAAAAATTAGTGAAACTATAAATTTAAAAAAAAATCATCTTAAGTCATTTTCAAAAAAAAAAATGTGTTTCTCTTTTATTAGTGTTCAAATGAAACTCATTCTTGAGGGGGTGACTAAAACAAAGAAGTCAAGTGGGATCCAATGAATCAAGTGCTACTAAAGGGAATCAAGTGCTACTAAAGGGAATCAATTGCTACTGAAGGGAATCAAGTGCTACTAAAGGGAATCAAGTGCTACTGAAGGGAATCAAGTGCTACTAAAGGGAATCAAGTGCTACTAAAGGGAATCAAGTGCTACTGAAGGGAAAGGCCCAAAACAACTTCCCTATCAAATTGAAAGGAATGATGAAAAAAAAAAGGGCAATGTTAATTTTTAATTCTAATCATGTTCATATCAGTGTTAAAACAAAATCTGAATCCCTTGTTGGATGGTCTTACTATTGAGTTATTACATCCACTAAATAAATGGGAGACATTTGAATAAATTCTAAAAAATGAAAATACTAAATCAATACCTCTATAATTTTAATGAAGTCATCTACTTACCTCAGTTTCTGGTCCAGTCTTATTGTATGTGTTGTCCCACTGAATGATTTTTCTATCTTTGCCTCCCCCTGAGATTAGATTTCCATCTTTCAAGACGCAAAGGGAAAATACTCCACCATCATGAGCAGCAAGTTTGGCATTGATAATCCTTTGACTTCCTGATAGTATGTGATTCATCATAAACATTAAAGAAATACAAATTTAAAAACTCATTTACCATCTTGAAAATGATATGGAAAACTAATTCAATATAGCAATTTAATTTAAGTTATGAAAAACTGATACAGAATCTAAATAGTCAAAGTTATGGTTATTTGGCAAACTACATTATGTAAATTATGTTATGTCAACCCAACTTCAACAATGATGACAATCGGATAATTTTAAAGTTCATTAGAATATGAATATAATGTTTTAGATTAAATAAACTAACCATGATTGAATGACGCCAGATATAGCCACAACTTTGAATGTTTTGCATAAATAGCTTAACAATTAGAGTTTAGAAGCAATTACAATTCCAAATTCTTATCATATTTAAATTATATTTAAATCAGACGTGTATTCTGAGATAACATTATCTACTTCTATATTTTGTTTGCCATCAAAATGGTGACCAATTCTTTTAAATGCAAATGGCCTATTCATTCAACAGTTTCTGATCAACTTTCTGAGAACAAAAATTTCTGTGCAGATTAACTTAAGAGAAAATGTTTCAAGCTCTGTACATTTTCTAAGAGTAGAGTTTGACATGTTGTAAAGTCAGTTCAGAGAATTTGTTAAACTATTTTAAAACCTTAGCAATATTTGAAACTTTTTATCAGAATTTGTTTAAAATAATTTAAATGTGTGAATTTGTTAAACTATTTTAAAACCTTAGCAATATTTGAACTTTTTATCAGAATTTGTTTAAAATAATTTAAATGTGTAACAAATTTCTGTGTGTGTTTCTATTCATAAATATAGCAGACAAAGTTGTAAGTAAAATGAAGAAAATAGAGATTTAACCAAATAAAATCCTATAAATCAATTTTTTAAAAACTATTTAAATGAATTATAAAATTTAACTATCCTATTCAAAGGGTACATTAATTAACAAGTAAAACCGTAAGATTTTTCAATATCACTATTGTATGAATGACCATCTCGACATATTAAAATAAAATAGTCTGATATATGTAAAACCAACCTCTTCCCCAGACAAAAATGTTGCCATTAGAGTCACCAGACAACACATCTCCATTGTCAGCAAAGGCAAGACACAAAATGTATTTAGGTTTCTCATATTTCTGCAGAAACCAAATAGAATTTGAGATTTGTTTTTAATGTTTGTATAACTAAAAGTCAAACAAAACATATCTGCTCTAATGATGACTTTGTAAACCTTGTAATACTTTTAACATAAAAATTTGGTTGAAATTATTTTTTTTTTAATTTAATTTCTTCCATTATAAAAGTTATGATTCTTAACCAATTCCTACATCAAAAATGCCTTGTTTTTTAGCAAGTGATCCTCCCTCTAATGTCCAGAATGATATTTGGCCCTTTCCACAACAAACTATTTGGTTCTTCTCTAATGGATGATATTCAACAGCCAGAACTGGATCTCCAGAGCTCTGAGAAAATAGTGGTATTGAGTATTTCATTAACAAGAGAAAATAAAAGTCTTAATGTTACAGCAATAGTTTTTAAGATAAAGGAATAATTGGACTTCTTTTTTTATCTAGTAATTTTTTTTTTTTAAGTATTCTTTCAATTACTATCTGTCACCTCCTCAAAGTTGGTTCCATACAGTAGACAACCTACTTTGATATAATAAGTGTAATTCACAGCTCATGTTTGTGAAAGTGAATACTTTTAACCTTAAGCTTAGCAGCTACTTGATAGCGTCAGTCAGAGCAGTCAGTAAGGGGCAGTCAGTAAGGGGCAGTCAGTCAGAGCAGTCAGTAAGGGGCAGTCAGTCAGACAGTAAGGGGCAGTCAGTCAGAGTAGTCAGGGGCAGTAAGTAAGGGGCAGTCTGTCAGACAGTCAGGGGCAGTCAGTCAGACAAGTCAGTCAGGGCACTCAGTCAGACAGTAAGGGGCAGTCAGTCAGAGCAGTCAGTAGGGGACAGTCAATGAAGGTAGTCACCTGATGACTAAATAATTGAGGAATGTAATTACTTTTTAAAGGTTTTGTTAACTGATATTACTGAATAGATATATTATCAAACACACCAAAAATTGCATGCTTAACTTAAAGAATAGCATTTAATCTTCTTGAAAGCCAATATACTGAACTATTAGTGCACAATATCCACAATTTAAACTACATCAGACCTTGGTCTCAGCTATTTTGTGAGGTTTCTCTTTGCTGATGTCCCATACAGTCATGATATGCTCATTAGCCTCATCAACAATTACCAACTGTTGGCCAACATCCTGAAATATCAAACATACTAAAGTTACGAAAGTAGTTCTAGTCTCCTACACTTTAACATATTACATTTATTTACAATGATTCACTTTCACATTAAAGAATACATCTGTATTAGTTTGTAGACTATTTAGCTTGAATTTTTTTTTTAAACCTGTTAAAATTTATTCCCCTCAAAAATAGCACAATTATGCAGCAGTTTAGCAGCTTGGATGACAATTTGATGTTTATAATTTATACACTATGACATAACATGTTCTATTCCAGACATGACATAGTGACACTATCTTAAAACTCACCAGTTTAGAGAAAGACAAACAACAGACTGATCTGTTGAAGACACCAAGTCCTATGACATGGAGTGTGTTCAGGCTAACAGAATCCCAGACTCTGACATGGGGCTAAACAAAAAGCACAATCTTTTAAACAAAATAGTTTCAATATTATTTCTATTAATATTAGCCTTGCACTCACACACATACACACACAAATAATAGAAATGTATGCCTCAAAAAGAAAAACTTGTCCTTCAATTACATTGAGAAACAAAACAAAAAAAGTAAGGTGTAAAGCAATGCATTTTTTAAAGAATGTTTTTGACTATTCTAAGTACAAGATTATGTGAGTAAATGACAGCATAATCAATTATTTAATCATAATGAGAATATAGTTTAAAGAGTTATCTTTTTTTTTAAATAAACATACCATACAAATAAGCAACTGTTAAGTATTTTGTTCTGGTTGTAGTCAACAAGAGATGACTATTAACACAAAACAATCACATAGACATTTAGTGTAAAAGAAATTGAAACTAAACTTCCATGTGCCCTAAAGCAGGAGTGTAAACTAAATGTATGCAAGTACTCACTAGGCTCTCATCTGGAGCTGCACTTTTTTTCTTTGCTTGAGGCTTAAAGCAAAACAAAAACCAAAACAAAATAATTCTAGGAAATAAAATGTGATGCCAAGAAATTTGAAACACAAAGCAAACAGTAAACAGAGGGAAAGCAATGTCTTTCTACAGTGTAACATGGACCAATGGAAGCAAGCATGGAGTTTTGATACAGCTGTTTTATAAGTTTAACAAGAAACACCAACATGCATTTAGAAGGACTAGAAAATAATATGCAGTCCAACATTAAGATTGGGAGCATGTCTGGATCTATAACACTGGAGCACTTTTTTTTGTTTCTTTAGAAACTATTCTAAGACAAGGTCATTTAGGATGAGAAATGTAGACAATTATGTCTTATAATATTTACTTTATAATAGTAATGGAAGTTTTACTTTAGAAGTTAAATAGTAGAGTAGGATTAGACATTATACATAACATTGCTTTGCTTATCTTTTTTTAATCAACCTTTTTTCTACATAAGAACCTATACATTTTTCCATGTTCCAAAAATTTTGTCTTCATCATGAATCTGGAACAAAATATTGATTCTAGCCAGTGGGTTACATTAGTTTATTACAAAGTGCATTTACCTCTGGCTGGTGTTACTGAAATAAACTTGTTTGGTATGAAACTTAAAAGAAATCCTCCTAGTGTTAAGTAATTAACTAAAACATTTGCACAGCTACATTTCGATTCAAGTGGTTCATCTATTGTGCAATTAAAGAAACACATGATCATTTACAATGACTACTAATGGCTGCAGTATAATACAATGTACAAGCTTTTGTTTGTTCATGGCAAGCCACCCAGGCAACAAAGAATGATAGAAGCACTGCCTTATCAATTAGACATGCTGAGTCCATATTTTAAATTGAGCATTTACTCATTTGCAAAATATTTCACAATGAGATTTCATTACATAACTTTCTCATTTATACTTAGGAAACAAATTCATTTGAACATAATTTTTACAGTTAGGGTTTTAGAGATGTTACTAATCATGTGTTTTTGTTATTGTGTCCAGAACCATTTACTGTGCATACACTGGGGAGGAGTTTTTAAATACAGGTGCTAAACATTTATATACCTAAACATTCTCTGAAATACACCTAATTAGTTGTGCAACTTTAAAAATCCTCATATGAACACTTTCTTGTTATGTGTATTGACATGAAAACAAACCTGTAACCAAGTGCCAGCAGATAAACTAATGGTGTGTGTGTGGTCATCCTCAGCCAAAACATGAAATGGATAGCTGGTGCATATACTCATTCACAGGTAGAAAGCCCCAGAACAAAAACCAAAAACCGCTACAGTAATCTATCAATGTGCACTGTTCACTCCACCAAGCAACTACTCTTACCTTAGTCTCTCTCAGCTCATGCCCAGCTACTTGACCAGTGGCTATCTTGATTTTATCAGGATGAATAGCTAGACTAGAGAATGGTACAAGTTAATATTACATGATAAGATATATACATCTTTTTAATGTAATTTTTTTCATAACTACCTTTTATATTTTCCAAAAATTTCTTTCTGCATTGTTTTTTAACCAAATTTTTAAAGCAAACATTCACTTGCAAGTTGTATTCATTTCAATATGGTTTAAAATACCTCAGGAAATTCAGTATGATGTTTTGATATTGCTTAAGTTATCTAGAATAAAACTACCAGAAAAACTAAACAAAGGAAGAAGAGAAAGAATGTAGGGTTTGTTAGTTGTTTTTTTTAATTGATTTGATAAATCAAGTCTTAGTGAAACTATTAAATTTAAATGAATATTGTTTGTTAACCAGAATTAAGTGTACTTGTGGAGGTAAAGCATTCAGGTTTCAATTAAGTGTCTGTTTCTGAATTTTATTTCTCACAAATTTATTTTTATGATTGTTGTTGAAACAAAGAATGTGCTAGATCCAGTCATCTCAATGTGAAATTCATAATTCATACATTTTTGGCATAACATCTTGTATCAGTTAAATAGCTATCATACAAAGTGAGCTGAAAACGAATTGTACAATAAAATCTAAACAAACTGAATGTTTTGTTTTTCAAGTCATGTGACTGATAAAAAAACAAAATAAATATCATTCGCAAAAAAATAAAATAATTAAAAATGGTGGCAATAACACTTCCCATCATTAGTAGAGCACATTGATAATTCATACCATTTAATGTCATCTGTGTGACCCAGATAGTGCCGCTGTGTCTGCTCCTCTACATTGTGAAGAACAACTACAGCTGCAGTAAAGTAAATGATCTCCCCAGTCGGGAGATAATAAAGGTTAGACCTGCAGTCTCTGCCCCTATAGCCATAGCTTTACAATACAAGTTAAGGCCAACACTAGCAAAAAAACAAAAAAAATTCTGGAAAAAATGATACACTTAATACTTTGTTCCAAATGTTCATGATTTTTTTTTATTTCAGACTAAAGATTGTGCTGTCATCACAATGATCAGTCTAACATCTGAATTAGCTAGTGTACTAAGACTGGATACATTCTATAGTGAAAGATAAATGACATATGACACATGGATGCTGGTCAAGAACCTTTAAATTATTCATTGCATATATTGCCATCTCCCAACAGAATGGCTGGTAGCATAGCAACCATCTTCTAGCAATTTTACAAATTGATTCAACTGTTAACCTTCAAATTAAACAATCTTAGTTCCAAATACAAAAAGTGAAGAAAGAGATTCCTTTTTTGTTTCTCTAATGAAACCAGACAAATACTAAGCAGTAACTTAGAAGCAGCCATTAGTGTGGTGGTGTTTGGAAGATCTTCAGAGATATTTTAATAAAACCTGGCAACAACTTGAGAGGCAGGAAGATAAGAATTAAGACTGTAATTAATGGCTAGAAAGTAATGCATAGATGTGAACTTTGAACCAAACTGTTTTAATAAATACAGTAGTGTATATTATATATATTATATATATGTCTCTCCAAAATAGGGCTCCACAGCCACATGAGGAAGTGTGCTCTGAGATGAACCATAGTCGTTCTACTACTAAAGGAGGCCAATGAATGAATGAATGAATGAATATATATATATATATATATATATATATATATATATACAAGGATAAGTTAAACTAAAGCATCAAAAAAATGAAATGATAATCTAAACTATATGAATCTCTTAAAATTCTCAGCTTATAAAATCTTCTAGCTGAAAGATTTGTTATGTGTTGTTTTTCATGTTAAAAGTAACTGCAAGGATACACCCACTCTAGCTGAAGTGTTTCTGATGGCGCATCTGCCTGTTTGCTGATATTGTAATCTGTAAGGTCGCTTGGTCCGTAAAAATTTAGAGCACGTCCCCTCAAGAATAACCTGAGTGAACCCTCCTCTATATAAAAAAAAAAATTAAATCATAAAAAACAATTTATAGTAATGAATGGTCAATAGACATACAATCTTTACAATTAAACTTAACAATGAAGACAAGGAATTCACAAGGGCAATGGCTTACAACTAACCTTGATTCCATTGGGGCTCTTTTGATCTGTTAGAAATAAAGTTTTCGAAAATTAGTATTAAAGAAAAAAAAGCAACAAAATAAAGTTATGTGGGGTTTTTTTTGGTATACACTTTAATGCTGGCACAAAAACAGTTATATAATAAAAGTTTATATATACATTAAAGTTTCAATGGACTGAAATAACTGAGTTAAAAAACCCAACTCCGAATAACAGAAGTTCATCAGGTACTTGTTTTTTCTAATACCAGACATTTCTAAAAACCAATTTTTCTATCTTGGAAGAGTAACTGCCAGTACAATTAATATGACAGTCTAAATTTAATAGTTATAAAATAATCCTAGCAAGGTGGACAATGAAACAATCTAATATCTAAGTTCAAATCCTGGTTACTACCAAGATTCAAACCCAGGACTCTTGGTTCAACAATTAAAACCCTCTTTAAGGTTGTGATATTTGTAATTATAAGAAATTCTGAACTTTTAAATAGTAGTCTTACTTGTTATGATTTTTTTTTAAAAAGGTATTAAACAAAAAAAAAAAAAGGTAGCAAAAGTTTAATCAATTAACATGTTAATATATAAGTAAGACAAATGATACATTGTAAAACATTTTCAACAGTAGGATTGCAACAAATAAAATATTTACTTAAATTGTATTCTTTTTTAAAAAAGAACTTAAATTTTTTTTTTCCAAACAAGTTTTTAATATCTTAGAAAAAAAAACTTTTTAAAATGTATAAATTAGGGTAAGACAACCTTTTAATAAGCTTTACATTTACAATAGAGTAATTACTATTCAGTATCCAAGACAATTTTTGATCATAAATAATTTCAATTAAAAAGTTAATTAGCAAAGACAAACTAATTCCTGCATGCCTATAAAAAAAAAAACCATGCTGAATATGGAAAAAAAAAATAGTGACATAAATATTAGAAGATTAGAATCAAAGTTAAACTAAACTAAAACATGCCACAGCTCCACACCATCACCACAACCAGAGTCTACATAATAAAACAAAAGGGTTGAACTATAAAGACATTAAAACTTGAGACATTTTGTATTAGATTTTATATTAGCTCTGTTACGTTTAATGCCTATCAACAATATGTAGGTGATCATAGCAAATTATTTTTAAATTAGCATGTACACAGGTTCATATTAAAGTTACCTCACACAACATTAAGATTTTGGCTATAAAAAACTAAAAGTGACATCACTACATGTTAAACTAAACAGCACACATATACATAGAAATACTAGCAGTATTTGGCATCATAACCTCAGTGTTAATGAATCGTGTTTGTTGAAGATATATGTATATATTAAAAAGCAGATGAAAAAAAACAAAAAAAAAAACTGAAAAAGACTTTACATAAAACTATTAGGAATTGTGAATTGTACACATATGTTTGTAATGCAAGGACAAAAGATGGCTAAGACTGAGACCAACTTTAGAAACAGCTGTTCACATGGACAGTGCATAGACTGAATGTAGGATTAAGCTATGTTCAGCACAAGTTAATTATAAAAGTAGAAAAGTTTGAGAAGCCCTCATTTGAAAAAAAAAAAATCCAGTGGGAAATGTAGCTTAACCCAATATTTGAGCCTTGCCTACCATAGACATATGTGTACAAGTTTCACTTCTAGTTTCACTGCTATGGCCACAATATGGCGATCAAAGAGAAAATGTCCGACCTGTTGGCCATGCTCCGACCTGGATGCAACAAAAGGTTCCCATGAGATGTGCTCCGGCTAGCATATAAAGTGGACACAACATTGTAGAAAACAGGACAATTGCAATGGAGCAACTTAAAAACATAAAACATCTCAAAACATATCCAATGGAATAAAGAGATCAAAGAAATGAAGAAAAAAAAAAGCACATTAGTCTTTCACATCAAGAGAAGAAAAAAAAACAAACAAAAACATATGGTCATTGAATGAAAGAAATAAACAAAAACGTAACACATCCAAAACAAAACAGAGGTTTGTATTACAGAGATGCCACTAATGTGCACATCTAATGTCAAGAGCAAAGTTTACAAACATCCAGAAATATTAGTTTATATACAAGCATCCACTTTGAATTGATTGGTGCATCAACAGGGAACAGAAAGGTCAACAACAAACATGAAAACATTTTAAAGCTTTGTTTCCATGGAGCAGGAATGAAGTGTGGACACCCCAAGGTATATATATATATGTACTGTATTCTGTTACTTCCAATGAAAAAGTAGAGAAAGAAATGTATGAATTGAAGTAGTCTCTATACTGATGCAATCAATTGTACCTATACAGTATTTGTATTGTTATGATCAATATACAAATCAGTTCATGTACTAAAGCACTCAATGTATTGTTGCACTCTTTGTACTAGTGCAGTGCATATTTGTATATATTTTTTTAAAGTACTTTTGAACATTCAACAAAATCACACATACATTGCAGATCTAAACTTGATCCTGTTCAAAGACACCACAGCTATGTATGAGGTTAGGAATGAAATCACATTCACCTTGTGAAGACCACTTTGGTTCAATCATATACATCAACAGAAAAAAAATCAGATCTCAATTTCCCTGTCATATGGCACACATATCACAGATCAAACTAGGCACACTGATATCACAGGTAGCACTAGACAAACTGATACAACTGGTAGCAGGCTGAACTGAATACTAAATTGACAAAGTATTTTTTAAAACCAACTTTTGTGATTCCAATGTGGCCTAAAATGATTTACATTTACAAACTGCTATAAAGTACATTCCAACAAATAGCAACAGCATCCATCCATACCTGATTCATGCATACTGATAAGAACTATCTTTTAATAGAGTACACTCTAGATTATATTGAGAATACAAGTTACATTGAAATGTAGAACTTTGGCTTAGTTTAGAGTAGTTTAGACTGTGTTGAGCCCATAGGGTTAGAGGAAAATAAGTGATAAAAAAAAACAAATAAAACATGCTACATACCCTAACCAATGTCACTAATAGACTGCGTGCTTAGATCATGTGAGAGGTTATAATTGGCATTGAGTAGAGAATTAGGCTGAACTAGTAGTTATAGTGTAGAAATACTAGGAAATCATTCAAGCGAGTCAAAATTGTTTGATACAAAATTTTACCGTTGTGACATGGTCCCTGTGTGTTTGTGTGTGTGTTTTTAAACTTCCCGCTCAGAGAGATCTGCAATAACAAACTGAGATCAAAGTGGGCCAAGACTGTACCATAACATTCAGTTGGGACACTCTACTTAGGTCTACAAATCTATCCCCCAATACAAACCCAAAACAAAGCATTCCGTAGACTAACATAAAATTGTAAACAAAATATATCTATATGCCGGCTGCTACAACAGATAATATTAACTAGACATAAATATACACTATAAATGACAGCTATGAAATATAGATCTAGATCTAATGAGCTAAAGCATGCATAGAGCTTAAATCTTAGTTTTACTCTTCCATAGCAAGAAAATGAGTGTCCAAGAAAGAAAGCACTGCTCACGAAGTGATGAAGAAACTGCTTTGGATGGTATGCAGCATCAGGATATATTTTTAGGTTGAGTTCCCGCGAGATTGAGCGATTTTTACCTCCCCTGATGGAGCGGAAGGGGGGAGGTCGGGTGAGTCAGACTGGACTAGGTTGGTTAGTAGCAACGGCAGCTGTGTCGGTCTATGTCAAGGACAGGGAACCCCCTCCCCCTGGCGTTATGAATCAATCATATTGCACGGCTCGGTGATGTGTGTCACTGTGTAGACAGTGATCGTGTCATGCCGATGTACCCACGAGCTAGTGCTATAGAGTTGGTATAATAAGACTAAATAGGCCAAAACTGTTTTGATGATTCAGCAAAACAAAACAGAGGCTTGCTATCGATCTGAAAGTAACGATCAGCTATTGTACGCATTGATGAATAAGAGCTTCAAACAATAGATCCAAGTAGCCACCAGCCTACGAGTGCAGAAAAACACACGTACGAGCAACCTAAACTGGATCTTGACACATTTCGTCTGAACTGCAAACGTGCAGACAAGTTGACCTAGTTTCAAGCGACTCAGTGTGTGAATGCGGGACGTTATGATACATTAACATAATTATATATAGTACCAAAACCTGTGTGCCTACTACTGTAGCTCAACATACAAGATACAGGTGAGGGCTGCGTACATGTGCTGCAGTTCGGGGATATGAATAGATGACTACGCTATAATGGATTCATCTGAAAACAAACATAAAATGACAAGCTTCACAACACACACACACAGACCGCTATTTCAACCTTCAAGGACACACACAAATGTAGATTTTATTTGTATATCAAGTATGACTTTAATAGTTTGTATATTCCTTTCACTAGGTTTGAAACAAGAGCGCCCAATAACAGAACTCTTCAAGTCAAAAAATGTAGAAATGATTAACCGTGACAGATCTAGATACTAAGATTCTAATAATGACCAGTCAATGTCACGAGTGCTGGGGTTCAAATCCTGAACACAAAAAAAAAAAAAAATTGATTCGAGTGAAGAAAACGAACTGCTTCCATCTCAAGGGCAAGGCATAAAACTGAAGAGTCGGTCCCTAACATAATCAGAAATACTCGTCATTTAGAGGAGTAGATTTTGTCACGTCTAGATAGCTTCAGACTATAGGGTCCATTTTGTACTCAACTTCTGCAGCAAGCATGTACGTGACACTTCTAATACATTTTGTCACGTCTAGATAGCTTCAGACTATAGTGTCCATTTTGTACTCAACTTCTGCAGCAAGCATGTACGTGACACTTCTAATACATTTTGTCACGTCTAGATAGCTTCAGACTATAGTGTCCATTTTGTACTCAACTTCTGCAGCAAGCATGTACGTGACACTTCTACTACATTTGTGTTCAAGGGAGACAGTTACTTCTAGTGAACTTTTAAGTGCATCAGTGCAGATTCTCTAAGCAAAATTCCCACTTCCATGATTCCTAGCATTGGACATGAAGGTAAATCTACACCACAAGTAATTCTGAAACTATCCATTGATTGGAAATAACTCTGGAGATATGGTCAACAAGCTGATAATACATCAGGCCAGTAAGTCCAAAGGAACAAGTGACATCAGACACACAAAATCCAATGAAAATATTGAGCAACTTTTAAAGAATAGCTGGGTCACTGGTTTGGGTTGAGTTTTACTATTTTTCAATCTTTTAGTCATAACAAACTGTTTACACTTGCATTATTGAAAGTAAGTGTGTTTGAATAAATATATTTAATGCATGTGTTTATTATATGATGCAATATAAATATATAGAGAGAGACTGCCAGGGATAATTGTATGGCTTAGCTTACCTTTGTCACCTGGGCCCACACTAGAGATAACTAAATGATGATATTATGCAATGCAATTAAACTGAGTCACATCATACAGGATTGTTAACATTGACAAAGCTCTGACACAAAGTTCTTTAAGACATTCATCAGGTCAACAGACAAAGCAACAGACTTCAGGGGACTTAAAGAGCTGTATAAATAAATCTAGAAAAGACTGCACTAGTGGTAGACATTCATTTGTGCAACTTACAAGTTTCAAACCTGACAAGCACATGACAACAACATATCCTAGTGGACCAAGCTTGGTGTAAGTTAGTGTATGTGTAGGTTAGTGTATGTGTATGTTAGTGTATGTGTATAAGGAAGTAAACCAAAGAAAAGAGGCAAACAGGAAGTAAGTGAGAACTCAAGTTTCTACATCAATAACACTAGAAGTACAGCAAGTCAGAGTTCTAACAAAGAATTAGTTTAGCATGGCTCAGTAATACATTGAGTAGCCTCCCTTTGTCCTAAAAAAAAAAAATTTAACCCTAAAACACAAACTAAAAAAAACAAAACATTTATTTCCTGTAAAAAGAAATCCACCATACCAAGAGATCAACAATAAACAATGGTTACTGTTTACAACAGTGGTATAGCTAGTCTAGTGGTGTCAAATGATATAGGCTTCACAGATTTAAAAAAGGGGATGGGGGGGAGGGGAGGTCATTAAGTTGTTCGAAGTAATGATGTTTGAGTCTTGAAATGATTAAAAAGTAACATTATTTTTTGTAACTATGTTAACAGTTTAAATGACTATTTCCTGTCACATTTTATTGACTCTGTGATGTCTCAAACAAAATTTACAGAAACAAAAAACTTTATTTATTCCACCAGACTTTGAAAATTATTTTTTAATTTAAAAATGTAAGAAAATATTATAATACTTTCATTAATTAAAAAAAAAAGAAAAAGAAAAACACTATTTTATTAATTATATTGTAATTCAATTTAATTGGCTTTTGCAATGACAAAAACTCTTGCATTGTAGGGGGAAACAGATGTTGGTCTCTAGTGTAGACTAAATGACTGACTGGCTATACCACTGGTAGACAAAAATAAAATAAACAATCTGTTAAACTTTGTGTGTGTGTGTGTGTGTGCAAATTGATTTTGTAATCCAGAAAAATGGCCATGCATAATTAGAGAAATAAATTTGAAACTCAATTTTCCTTTCAGTATTATGTTGTTATAAGAGGAATGCAAAACAATTAGAATCCAAACAAAAAAAAAGTTGTAGATATTCTGTTTCAAATGTGCAAAAACATTTTTTATGACTGAACTACTTGAACAGTCCATAACATTCAGATTATACATTGGATAAAACTAATGGTAGAATGTATCTTTACGCACAAATACTTACGATGTGGGTGTCAGTGCTGTGTTGGACATCTCCACTGATGTGGACAGAGATGACCATTTGGTTAGAGCAGAAGCATGGCGCACACTTTTGTTGGCAGCCCTGGACGATGACGGGGCATTCCTGTAGGACATGACATTGACATTTTCAAGAGCGTTCATGTGTGATTTACTTGTGCTGCTGCTACCAGTCATGGAACGTGGTCTGCTTAAAGTAAGTCTCATAGCAGACCTGGAGGATGAGGCACTGTTCTGGGAGACTGGAATAGAATATCATATCTATCAGACATAATAAACAAGCAAACCAAACAAAATAATAAGCAGTTTCTAAACACTAGGCCAGGGGTGGCCAACCTATGGCGCTAAAGTGGCGCATTTCCCACTGAGGAAAATAAACATGAAAAAAGCATGCCTGTTCGCAAAAAATGATAATAATCAATTTTAAAAAAGTTTCACAGGAATTTAATTTCCAAGCTATTACGATGCCCATATTGACCGGAATGTTTATAAAGCTAATCTGACCCAAAAAAACAACAACAAAGAACACATAGGTTCAATGTATTTGTTAGCATTGGATTCTGTGTGTGAATATGTATGCTCTATCTTTTGGTTAGCCTTGGACATTTTTTATGTTACATATTTAAGCTTATTTAATTTAAAAAATGATGATAATTGGCCTAAAGTCACTCGAAGGAAAAACCAGATCATGGTCTGACATAAGAGGAAGCAAGTCATGTCTAGGAAATCATCAATTAAAGTGAACTAAAGTAAACTAAGCCCTCAATGACTGGTAGAGTTACTGGATCTGTAATATTGCTTAGGTCTGTCAGATACCGAGGTCAGCAAGCATTTTCATTGACGAAAATGATCAAAAACAAACTGAGGTCATGAAATGAGCTCTTAATATATACATTTAAAACTGCTAACAATGTTCATAAATTATAATTTGACTATAGGTCCTACAGAAATAATAAAATTATATGCAAGCTAAAAATATTAACAAAGAAATAAGTAAAAGTTTTCTTTTGTTTTTTTTTCTTAAATCTCTAACCTCTACTCTACACAAATGTGTAGAACTAACCAAACATGTACAAATGACACTACTTTAAAGGACTTAAACTTGTAAAATTATAAGTGGTGCATCTGAATCAGAAGTGAAAAAAATTGGCCCATGGAACCAAAAGGTTGGCCAGCCCTAAACTAGGCTGAGTGACTAAGTATCCAAATGAAGCTCGGAGAATATTAGACATTTATTTTTAGTTAAAGGATCCCAAAAAGAGGACGCATATTCTAATATTGGTCTAACCAAGGGTTACAAGTATTTACATTTTTTGTTCTTGTCTCATTTGTAAACAAAATTCTTGCAATTAACTATAATCCTTTTGTAAGAGTTCTAAATTCCATCCAAAAGGCATTTCCACATTAACTTTTTATTTATCATAACACCTAAGTATTTAGAGTTAGCTCTCAAGTAACTGGTACACTGTGAATAAGATAAGTAGGTTTTATTGTTTATTTGTTTTTCAATTACCTTTAATAAATGCCACTTTTCATGTTAATGCTATACTAAAATGTTGAGTTAACGGACATCAAAACAGCAAAGTACCTACCCTGCTCCACAGAACCAAGCCTTCTGATGACATCAGCTAAGGCAGACTTGAGGCACACTATTTCATCCTCTTGCTGTTGGACTTTCTTCTCCAGATAACTGACCCTCTCCACCAGGTCCTCTTTGTCATGGTTTAGTAATCCATCTGTAGACATAAAATCACACATTTTTTACACTGACCACCACTAAGCTGCTTTTCTAAAAAAGTGACAGTCTACATTACACAACAACAAAAATGAGCAGCACACAGCTGTCAACCAAGAACATAAGAGATAAATAATGAGCTGCCAAAAGAAAAAAAAATTAGTGATGACAATAAAGCTTTTTTTTTTTGCTGGTTCAACTGGTTCTTACCCAGCACATCTAAACTAGTTTTCACATCATCCTGGTGACATTTGTTCAAGAACTCTGTCATAGACGTCATCCCATCCAGCTAGGTATCAAATTTGGAACAGCAAAAACCAAAATCCAAATTAGTTGAACACAACAGCTTCATCCATTAGAACACACAACTTTTCTCCTTGTCTACAAGTTGTTTTTAATATCAGAAGCAATGTTTAGAAATGTCTAACACTGTTTTCAAAATGAAATTTAAAAAAAATATTCACTAATGATTGTATAAAGTATATCTTTGTGTCATACTGTAATACCATTTAGAAGGAGGGGAAAAAAAAAACACTTTAAAAACTCTAAAACTAAAACACTCAAGAGGCATCTATTATCCCAGAAGTTTGTACAGAAATACCATAATAAGGTATTTAGCTATCTAGATAATGAACACAATACTAACTGCTATCACAAACTGATAACTCAATGACAATGAAATATTACATTGGTTAAAAAATAAAAACTAAGCCTAACTTTGTTGTACTGTGAACAGTCCAACTATTACATGCAGCCAGAGTTCAGATAAGGCCAAAGCTGAATTTTAATCACTAAACAGAAAACAACAAAGAAAAACTATTTTAATCCCCAAGCAATCCCATTGATTGCCCAAGACAGGCGGCTCTTGTTTTATGATCATTGATATGTTAAACTAAGCTACATTTCCTGTCAGCTGGAGATAGCAGAACATTTTCTCTAACAACGTCTAGGAGCTGGGTCACATTTCAAACTCATTCTATTATATGCTACTATTAAACCAGACAGAACAAAATATTTATTCACAACATTGTGATGTGCTTGTGGGATGTGAGTATGAGTGCCTGCTTGGAGGCTTAAGTTCAAAGACAAGTTGAGCTGAGTTGTGACTGCTGAGCTCCTAAAGGCAGCAGTGAAACCTTCCCTCAGTACCCCCACCCCACACAAGAGATTAGACTATAGCATATGGAGTACGCCATACCATGTGCTATCTTATACACAAGCAAGTAAAAAAAAAAGAAATATTGAGCTTACAAATAGTTTACTAGCAGAGAATGAGTCACCTAAAATTCAAACCCACATAATATGTCAGTACAACTTTCAAGACATTTTCTGAAAATAAAACACAAAGCTTTCTATCTTTTCCGTGCCAATGCTGAGTAGACTTGATTTTAACTCATTTGATAATTTGTTGACAAAACAGCTACAAACTTTGAATCCTTAAAGGGAAGATGTTCTTTCTGTTAAGAAGTTTCTTTTTTTAATTCAACATCCAGCAGATGATGGGACATTATCAGGGTCTTAAGCCAGGGACCAGTAGGTCCACAACCAAAAGTGTGAGCAGACGGGTAAGGGTTTATCTAAGGCAGGAGTAGAAATTTATAAATGGGTCAATATGGAATCAAGTTTAAAGAATTACATTCAGACCAATACATTATTTGGAAGAAATGGATTGTTGCTGAGCAAAATGAGTGTTAGCATACTGGGTGGAAAGGGAGAGAAATGAAGAGACCAATAGAATCATACACTACACTTCACAACATTTTCTTTTAGCCTTGTAGATCATTTTGAAATGTCCTTATACAAAGTTTCTTATAGGTTCAAAGTAATAGAAAATGTTAGCAGGTTAAAGTAAAATATTAATAAGACTTTAAATTCTTCTTATTAAAACCTGTGACTAAAGTAATGGCAAGCAAAGTTTAATTGAATATTATGTCTTTCTGTTAAGTCCAACTTGGTAACTTCCTCATCAGTAAGCTGATTTAAAAAGAAAAATGTTTATCTAAAGAGATAATTCCTCAAGAGTTTTCAAGTGTTGATTGAAGATTTTGGCAGCATACAAAATGTGAATTCCCAGGAGTCATCAAAGCAAGAGTGCAAATAAAAAGCCTTGGTCTACTAATCCTAACTCAACAACACAGCAGCAGACAGTTTATCCCTCAGTTGAAGCTCATGGGCAACATGGTTCACCAACAAACAAAGACTTAACAAATGAGGCCGTTTGAAGCTCAGAAATAGTTTCTATTTTAATTATTTCTTCATTAACTATAATTCAGTAATATATATATATCAAAAGGTGCAAGAAATTACTGTTAAGATTAACACTACATTACTCTAATGATTATGATAATTACATCATGCAGACACTAATGTATAAGAAGCCAAATAAGAATTGCATAATGTTCTCCCTTTTGAGGAGTTAAAAAGCTGATCTAATTCTAACATGTTCCCAAAAATGGAGCAATCAAAAAAAAAAAAATATTCCTAGAGATGAACAGAAATAAAATAAAATTATGTGAAACTTGAATAGGAGATGAATGTACAAACTTCAAAATCAAGTTGAGCTTCTGATCTATAACAAGATGTCAGATATCACAGTTGATCCCTCACAAAGTAAAACCTTTACTTTCTATAGCCAAAGATTTGAGAACCACGGCCATTCCATGCATGCCATGGAACAAGCTGCACAGAACAGCACAACAAAGACTAGGCTGAAGAGAAACAACACATAGATAGTAGTTCTAGACAGCAGAAAGAGATTTCTGTGTCAAGTAAGTTCCCAAAATCTCCCAATACTAATAAAACAGTAATAATATTATAAACTCTAATCTCTGGTACAACTAAGCCTTTTTTTTTTAAAGTGTTCAGTATTGAAAGCTTGTCAACCATTGGTGGTGCCTGTATTAAAAAAAACAACAATCTACCAAGTATTACATCATAGTCTAAGAACACTTTTCTCAGAGCCCATTGAATAAAGTATGAATAAAGTCAGAGAGAACTTCTTAGCGGTCAGTAAGTGTTTTAATCTATTCATAAAAAAAATATATAGATCTATATTTAAGAATCATTAATAATGCATCAACAAATGTTCACTTAGTCATGCTACATCAGTGGATAGATTATTGCGAAAGCCCTCTTCTTCCTGGGTCAAATTGATGAAGTATTGCATTAACTAATGACTCGAGTCAATCAACTATTTGTAAGACTCCTCTGATAATCACTAAGCAACTGGTTTATTGATTTAAACACGTGACCAGAATATAATAGCTAAAAAAAAATAATAACACGTCGCGCTAACAGCCTGTAGTAGCCTGTACGTAATTAGGTCAACTACAGTGATTAATATATAAAGCGGCGAAGGCTAGAGTAGCACCGTTTAGTTTCTGTGCGCGAACTCTCGGAGCCGGCCGCACCGAAATATAAACAAACAAGATGGAAGATGATGACACAAGTACTTGGGATGAATCTGTTGACATGGAGATCAGTGACAACTCCTCTAAACGAATCCCACCAAGTCTGCTGATGTTTGATACGCACTCTGTGTTTACGTTAGACTCGTAGCCTACATGTAAAACCTTTTTTTTTCCCCTGTATAGATCTAGTGTTTTTTTTTCATGCGACAGGTTTTTTTTCTTTTTTCTCCAGCACACAGCTGACACGAGCGGGGGAAGAGGTCATTGTTTTATCAGCAGCTGCTTCCTCTGCTGTGTTGTTGTGTATCGATCGAGAGACGTGCACAGCACGCACCACGGTTGGCACACACACACACACAGATGCCAGTGAATATAATGCCACTACAGAAGCCTGACTCACAGGCCGTCACGGGCAGACGATCTGTTGAGCTGTTCAACGTTAAACCATTGTCATCGGCGAAACAGACATGACCCAGACAGCGCGCATTAATGACAATGTTTGGTCATTATATGATTTGGATATTTAATCAAATAGGTCAGCAACATAATGGAGTCACAGCATTTAGGTTGGTGAAACGAGATGAATGCCGACACTGGTGTAACTGGCCTGAGCCCTTGAGCTGAGGTTAGTTAAGGTCATTCCGTCTTTGGTGGAAGTAACTTAGTGATGGTCTGTAAAAGGACGAAAGAGGTTTTAATGTAAATAAAAAAGGTTCCCTTGCTATCAATGATTTCCTTCTAGTTCTACATCCCCATTTTCTTTCTGTCCTACAAACAACTACACACATTTTAACCTCCTTTTAAACTAGAACTGACCTACAGTCTAATTTTACTCACATTTTAACATCCATTTAAACTAGAACTGACCTAGAGTCTAATTTGGCAAGACCAAATATATATATATATAGATCTTTATTACTTTGAAGAAATGTAAGAGAATCGACTTGTCATAGAAAACGAGCACTGAAATCTTTGGCCATACAAAAAGCTGAAGTAGTAACCAACTCAAAACGACATGTTCCAGTTTGAAAATATAGGATATTACAAGCAAATTAGGGTAGCGATAGAAATAATAATAAATGACACCTCCACTTATCCCTTCGTCTGTTGAATCATTGGGGCACCACACATGATCTGTCAAACATCATTCTCTATTCCTCTGTTTTTCGTCTTGACTATTATCTCTTTCAATGACATTGGTGTCTTCCCATCGCTTTGTGTTAGTGTGTTTTTGTTTTGTTTTGGAGAAAGGTCTTTGAGGACCTCGTGATATGACTATACAGTTTAAGTTTGTGTTTTCTGGCTGTGATCAGCAGGTCGTCGTGGGGCCCAATGGCCATTGTGATCCTGTTTCGTATTTCCTCATGTGTGTAGGTGTAGGCGATGTAAATATTTACAAGTATTTACACTGCAGCACTGAAGCAATGAGATTACCGACTGTGATCTTGGCTACACCAAAGTGTATACACACAAGCTCACTATAAAACAGAAGTCGATATTGTTATCCAAGTAAATACATATGTGTGACATCAGTATGACAGGTCAAAGTAGAAAGCCAAGCTCAAGTTGAAGGTCACGCCGATCACAATCACAATGAATTAGGATTTGCATAATTATACGTGCATTTGACACCGCTACAATTATATGCTCGGGGAAGAAAAAAAATGTGTAAGAACACCCAGATAATACAACACCGCCCCACCCCCACAAGGACTAATCCCATTTGAATATTTTAGAGAAAAAAAAAAAGACACAAAGCCTTATAACTTATTCGTTGCAGTAGACGTCAGCATTATAGGTCACGCAGCCCAGGCACGCAGAGGAAGTTTTAATGACCCCACCAAAAACAAGAAAAGTTGAATAAATAACGCTGGTAGACTCATGATTATGAAATCTTGAAACTAAATTGACACACGAAAGCCAAAACTTAACAGCCTTTTTTTTTTTTTACAAAGCTTATATCAATTTACTGAGTCTGTCTGGTAAAAAGTTTGTACACGTTATTTCTCCTACACCCAATCTCGGATTAAGCTGAAATTTTGTACAATTATTTCTTTTACATGACAACACAAGAATCAAAAAGAAAAATTAACCTATTAAGTAAATGCTTTTTGATAATTAATTATTTTGTTAGGCATCTCGAGCAAGGGAAAGAAATAGTACTTGACTGGAGAGTTGGTAGCTGAATAATGAATTAGTTTCCTTTATAGGTCGCCGCTTTTAAGTAAGTTTGAAACAAACAATAGATAACTATACAACCTTCTGTTTTCATAAGCACCTCACTGGTGGAGTGGTTAGTGTGATGGCTTGAGGGGCTAGAGCCAAGAGTTCGAATTCAGGCTCCCCCCCCCCATATATATGTATATGGCTCAAGAGTTTGGACAAGAAGTAAAGGAGAGATCACTCTTTTATTTCTGCATGTTGGACTAGAGTTACTCTACGAAAAAAAAGTGTGGGGGGGGGAGAACAAGTAGTATTTACCCGTCACAAAATAGCAGGGGCGGACTTAACCGTTGTGACCAAGAAGTCATGGAAAGATCACTCTTTTTTATTTCTACCCCACGTAGTTTTAGCGGGGGAAGAGAACTAGTAATCTACTCTGTATTCACCCGTCACTAAATAGCAGGGCCGGACTCAACGGATTTCGCGGGGTCAAGTTTGGGTAGGGATACGGATAATAAGTGAAAGTTACTAGTTTTTGTTAGAAAATAAATTCGCCTTTGCATTTTATTCATTCTTTACTACCTACAGAATTATTTTACGAGCCTTGCGTGTAGCGAAGTCATACAGTATATCATAGATCACGCTCAATAGCCATAATTACCAAATGTTTCAATCTATATTCGAGAATTGTTGACCTCAAGTAATTCTTCATTAGTTTGAGGCGCGAGAAGCTTCTTTCACCAGATTCCACAATTACGGGTATTGCATAATGCCGTTTTATTTTTCATCGCGCATAGGATTGGCGCTTTCCATTTTGAATGACACCCCAAAATGACACAAACAAATTTTGTCTATATATTTCAGGAATTTCTTTTTTTTTTTAATTTTCAAAAGATTTTTATAATTTCCGAAGATTTCCATGACTTTTTCGTATATTTTGCAATTTCAGGAGATTTCAAGGAGCTCCTGGTAAATCAGGAGGCTGTGGGAATTCTGTTATAAGTTATAAAATTGTTTAATTTAATAATTTACACCTAGAATTAGCGCGGGTCCTTTGAAAGTGCGGGGCCCACTGCGGTCGCATAGGTTGCATTGGCCTAAGACCGGCCCTGCAAAATAATTGCGTATGCTACGCCGTGGGTCGACTAGTATATAAATATATATATATATTATTATATATGTGGCATACACATGCACGAACTGTGGCCAACTCTTGCCGCTCCAGAATTGACTTGATCAGTCACTCCAGATTCTGCCCCATCTCAAAACGTAACCAAAGCCAGTGACTCACCTGGGTGCATCCGTTGTCTTCCGAGACAGAAGGAGCCATATGTATAAATGCTCTTAGAAAGCGATTACCAACAAATCACTCAGATATTCGTGTATGTTTTGTTGTTGTTTTTTTTAAATATTATTATTATTATTATTTAAATGTTTTTACTTATTACGAAGTTACAAACACAAATACCTAGCGTCAATACTTTCTGTGACTGACTATAACAAGGACAAACCTATTCATAGCATCGTATGGTGTACAGAGAAAATATGTCACACAATCTCATTGATCGTTTCAGTGCAACTGTCAAAAAGATACATTAAAAAAAAAAACGTGTTAACACTATAAATCTATCTTCATTAAATCATCCAACACCTTTGCAAATAATTCGTATGACTCAAAGCGGGAAAGGCGTCTGCCGAGCATTGATTTGAGTGAATATGATGGGCGTCGACTGAACATTGAGTTAAGTTAGGGTGTTTAGGAAGTCATCTGTTTGGTTTGCTTAACAAAAAAAAGAAGAAAAGAACCAACCGCAGTGGCACGTCTGGATTAGACAAAGCTAAATGCATTATAACTAAAACTTGAATAGATTGACTGATTAGGCAATGTAACTATTCACATATAAATATTTCCCCACCCATTAGAAGGATTTTCATGGAGCCAAAACCAACTGTTTTAAAGATAGTATTTCCTCTTCCAATACTGCTATAGCTTAAACGTGACACACTGTTCAGCAAGGTTTTCTCTAATAGCTAGTCTACCTGATGAGTGGTAGGTTAAGCCGAATTATCCACTCACAAACAGATCTAAGAGTTCTAACCAGCAACACGCTGTCGTCTTCAATTAAATGGAGTCTGCTCTCTTAAGTTAATTAAAACTATCTATGAAAATACCAACTGACAAGAGTTTAGGTAAAAAGAAAAAGGCATTAGCCGATAAAACAAAATAACGTTTAGACTCATTGTTGTAAAAGAGGTTTTATTATGGAATCAAATACTTTGAGAAGTTCATCTCAGTTTTAGTTCAACTATTTATAGTCTATATAATTCATAAACTAACATATCAAGTGTCTATCCAATACCAATACCCGATTGAACTATTGGTTGTAAATAATAAACCAAAACTAGTCCAGATTCAAAATGTTCAATTTCTTCGGGCCGTTTTGATTAGACCCATGTTTCGTGTTATCCATTCAATGTATTCGCCACAACGAAACAAAGCATTAATTATTTCCTCGCTCCACCTGTTTGATAGACTTCTTCCGAATAAAAACAACTAGACTAGAAAAATTCAAAACAACATGCTGTGAAAGAAAACCACTGCACCGACCTATATTCTAACATCACACATTTGAAAGAAACTAGGGCACTGTTTCTGTTGAACATTATCCTGATAACGATCTCTAGACACGAGTACATGAAGTCTACAAGGCATTGGAGGAACCTATCACTCACACTTTCAACTATATTAAAAAAAGCTGTTGATCTAGATCTCTGTGTTGTGTGTATAAAAAAACAACAACAGCTACTTCAAGACCGAAAGAGAAAGCACATTGAGTGCTCACAGCCAGTGTACACGACACTCAGGTAAGTCATGAGGTCAACACGTGTTGTGCTGATTGCGTAGTCAAGTTAGGTCGTTTAAAATCTTTTTTTTTTTTTTTTAATGCAATAACGTCTCTATACAATCACATTCAAATCACAAGACTCTGTGGTCGGACGAAAAATTCAAGAAAGGATGACTATAGACCTAAGAATACAACACCGTATTTTATGCGTAGTCAGATCGATTGAAATCATCTTTTAGTAAAATTCTTGTTAGCTATTTAAAAAAATGTTACAATATTTAAAACAGACCAAAGTATATATTATATAATGTTCAAAAACAGACCAAAGTGTAAATAATATAATGTTTAAAAACAGACCAAAGTGTAAATAATATAATGTTCAAAAACAGACCAAAGTGTAAATAATATAATGTTTCAAACAGACCAATGAGTATATTAAACAGTGCTTATAACATACCAAAGAGTATATAAAATAATGTTCACAACAGACGAGGCTTATATCAAGACATCAGACAAAACCAGATACAAGAATGTGAAAATGGCCAGCTTTCAATCTTTTGTTTATTTCCTATTATATAGTTAGCTTCAATTGAATTTAATATTTCAAACTCGCTGAGACAGGTTGAATATTGGTTGACGATTGTCATGAAAAGTATTTGTACATCCAAGGTTGTTTAAAAAAAAACTCTTACTCAGAACTCCTTGCTTATCCTCGGTCAAATCAATAGTAAAACTAGCAGGCTAAACAATACAATCACGTCCCCCGCACAAGTCTATTTTCTATGGAAGGGGGTTGAGGTATCATTGGGATTGTTGATAGTTTGTAGTTCAAAATATTGAAACCTCTCTTTTAAAAATTTTTTATTAACGCACTCTGCCTGTCTGTCTGGTACAATTTTGTACACGTTTTTTCTCCCACACCCATTATAGGATAATGTTGAAATTTTACACAATTATTTGTTGTACCTAAAAAAAAAAATAATATAAAAAATATAAACTAATTAGTTAATTAATTATTGTTAATAATTTTATTAGATATCGAAATGAGGAAATAAATGCTACTTATTGAGGGTGTGGCTATATTTATGGAGTTATTCCCCCTTTACCATTTTGTAAAAGTTATTTCCCCTCTTCCCATTCTCAAGTTGAAATTGTACATAATTATTGAAAGTCGATGAAAACAGGTGAATCAAATAAGAAAAAAAAAAGCCATTTAGTTAATCATTAATGGTAATTACTTGTGTGGTATATGGGAAAAGGAAGCTTAGTCCTGAAAAATTTATATATATACATGTCAGTAATATTGCGATTCTTTCCCTTAGACAAGCTTTGCTTTTTTTTTTGGTTAAGATTTTTTTTTTAATATTGCCAACATAGCTCACCAAACAGATGACCCATGGGTGGATCTGTCATAGGCCACCTCTGCTCAAAACTCTTTGTAATCTTTGCTTTTACCGTTTCGTTTATTTGTAGCTATATCAGCGGTTTTCAATCTGTGAGACGCGTTGTCAAGGGGGGGGGGTAATGTGAAGTCAGTTGTTTTTTTTTTATTTAGGACAAAAAAATTCTACTGTAATATAAATTGCAATTATAAATCCGTATTTGAGCATTTAAAAAACACATCATACCAATATTTAATAAATTTAAAAAACAATAATACTAAAAGGACTTATATGACCATTCTTACCTATTGCACGAGAGGCGTCTCAAAATAGATCAATTCGGAAAGTTGTAAAGATTGCATTTCAATACGTCTTCGTCGCTTTTCTAGAGTCTACCGTCTTTCTGACGTCAGAAGGGTCAAACATCAAGGTAATCAAGCATTGCAAACTGAAATGCTCTACCGAATGTCTCTCATACCTGAGTGTGGCCCCGACTAATGACTTCTAGATGTAAATTTATTCGACCTGCGCTCTTCATTAATAGGAGAAATAGTGACTTTATGAATGCAGGAAAATATTTAGCGCTGAGCGAAGCGCTTCCCCAAACCCACTAGCTGGCTAACAAACGGAGGGGAGAATTCAATTTTATCGGTTTAGGTGGAGGTCAATAGTAAATACTTAGCGAGATAAGCTAAAGACACCAGAGCTGGGTACAGTCCTCAAGGCTTGATACTGCTGATGTTGAAAGACGATAAACTCCTTCATTGATAAAGGGTAATTGCATTGAGGTTAATGTTTGCGTGCCAGATGTTACTGGGGGGGGGGGGGGTAGATTCAATGAACTGAACCTGTTTTGTTTCTATTAAAGTCAGTAGAACAGCCTCCTTTCTTTTTCTGCTACACCATAAACGTTTACACTACAATTGATTATAACGTCTTGATATGAAGACGAACACACACACATTGGTAGCTGGGACATTGCAGAGAATCCTTCTCTAAGGCTTTCGTTAGTTAGAACAGAATGGTAGAACATTATTGAGGATTTGCGTTATAACCAAAAGAGAATATTGCTGAGGACTTGCGTTATAACAGTATGTAAGAACATATTGAGAACTTGCGTTAAAACAGTATGTAAGAACATATTGAGGACTTGCGTTATAACAGTATGTAAGAACATATTGAGGACTTGCGTTAAAACAGTATGTAAGAACATATTGAGGACTTGCGTTATAACAGTATGTAAGAACATATTGAGGACTTCCGTTAAAACAGTATGTAAGAACATATTGAGGACTTCCGTTAAAACAGTATGTAAGAACATATTGAGGACTTCCGTTAAAACAGTATGTAAGAACATATTGAGGACTTGCGTTATAACAGTATGTAAGAACATATTGAGGACTTCCGTTAAAACAGTATGTAAGAACATATTGAGGACTTCGGTTAAAACAGTATGTAAGAACATATTGAGGACTTGCGTTATAACAGTATGTAAGAACATATTAAGGACTTCTGTTAAAACAGTATGTAAGAACATATTGCTGAGGACTTGCGTTATAACAGTATGTAAGAACATATTGAGGACTTGCGTTATAATAGTATGTAAGAACATATTAAGGACTTCTGTTAAAACAGTATGTAAGAACATATTGAGGACTTGCGTTATAACAGTATGTAAGAATATATTGAGGACTTGCGTTAAAACAGTATGTAAGAACATATTGAGGACTTGCGTTATAACAGTATGTAAGAACATATTGAGGACTTGCGTTAAAACAGTATGTAAGAACATATTGAGGACTTGCGTTAAAACAGTATGTAAGAACATATTGAGGACTTGCGTTATAACAGTATGTTAAACAGTGAGTGATGTGTGGTTGAGTGAAGAAAGATGTTAAACAGTGAGTGATGTGTGGTTGAATGAAGAAAGACATGTGAAACAGTGAGTGATGTGTGGTTGAGTGAAGAAAGACATGCGAAACAGTGAGTGATGTGTGGTTGAGTGAAGAAAGATGTTAAACAGTGAGTGATGTGTGGTTGAGTGAAGAAAGATGTTAAACAGTGAGTGATATGTGGTTGATTGTAGAAAGATGAGTGAAACAGTGAGTGATGTGTGGTTGAGTGAAGAAAGACATGTGAAACAGTGAGTGATGTGTGGTTGAGTGAAGAAAGATGTGAAACAGTGAGTGATATGTGAATGAGTGAAGAAAGATGAGTGAAACAGTGAGTGATATGTGGTTGAGTGAAGAAAGATGAGTGAAACAGTGATTGATATGTGGTTGAGTGAAGAAAGATGTTAAACAGTGAGTGATGTATGGTTGAGTGAAGAAAGACATGTGAAACAGTGAGTGATGTGTGGTTGAGTGAAGAAAGACATGTGAAACAGTGAGTGATGTGTGGTTGAGTGAAGAAAGATGTGAAACAGTGAGTGATATGTGGTTGAGTGAAGAAAGATGAGTGAAACAGTGAGTGATATGTGGTTGAGTGAAGAAAGATGAGTGAAACAGTGAGTGATGTGTGGTTGAGTGAAGAAAGACATGTGAAACAGTGAGTGATGTGTGGTTGAGTGAAGAAAGATGTGAAACAGTGAGTGATATGTGAATGAGTGAAGAAAGATGAGTGAAACAGTGAGTGATATGTGGTTGAGTGAAGAAAGATGAGTGAAACAGTGAGTGATATGTGGTTGAGTGAAAAAAGATGTTAAACAGTGAGTGATGTATGGTTGAGTGAAGAAAGACATGTGAAACAGTGAGTGATGTGTGGTTGAGTGAAGAAAGACATGTGAAACAGTGAGTGATGTGTGGTTGAGTGAAGAAAGATGTGAAACAGTGAGTGATATGTGGTTGAGTGAAGAAAGATGAGTGAAACAGTGAGTGATATGTGGTTGAGTGAAGAAAGATGAGTGAAACAGTGAGTGATATGTGGTTGATTGAAGAAAGACATGTGAAACAGTGAGTGATGTGTGGTTGAGTGAAGAAAAATGAGTGAAACAGTGAGTGATATGTGGTTGAGTGAAGAAAGATGAGTGAAACAGTGAGTGATATGAGGTTGAGTGAAGAAAGATGAGTGAAACAGTGAGTGATATGTGGTTGATTGAAGAAAGACAAGTGAAACAGTGAGTGCTATGTGGTTGAGTGAAGAAAAATGAGTGAAACAGTGAGTGATATGTGGTTGAGTGAAGAAAGACATGTGAAACAGTGAGTGATATGTGGTTGATTGAAGAAAGATGAGTGAAACAGTGAGTGATATGGGTTGAGTGAAGAAAGATGAGTGAAACAGTGAGTGATATGTGGTTGAGTGAAGAAAGATGTTAAACAGTGAGAGCTGTGTGGTTGATTGAAGAAAGATTAGTGAAACAGTGAATTAATAACCTTAGGACAATGATTCAACATTAGGACCATTGATACAATAAGGACCATTGATTCAACCTTAGGACAATGATTCAACATTAGGACAATTTATTCAACCTTAGGACCATTGATATTAATAACCTTAGGACTATTGATTCAACATTGGGACCATTGATTCAACATTAGGACTATTGATTCAACATTAGAACCATTGATTCAACATTAAGACCATTGATTCAACATTAGGACAATTGATTCAACATTAGGACTATTGATTCAACATTAGGATGATTGATAAAACCTTAGAACTTATGACTTAGACTAAATTATTGATTTTTAACCCATAAACACTCCAGTGGCTAACAAGATACTTAAGTCAGAATTCATTCAACCATGAATGATTCCTATTCTGAGTCTTAAGCCATAATATATATATGCACTCTGTCCTCACCACTCTGCTATCTACTTAAATTTTTTTCTACAGGGAAGATATGTACTGACAGTCAAGTGTAGGAGACATGTTTAAACATATACATTGTTATATGATATTAACAGCGACATTATATAATAAATGTTAAGGCTAAATGTTTGATAGACAATAGCAATATGAGTTACAAATAAGATTTTGTAAAATGGGAAAAGGTGGACAAAATGTGATAAGAATGTACATCACATTAACTATTATATGGATTTTATATAACTGTATTAAATTATACTTAAATTGTGTTCAAAGAAAATAACAGAGATACAGCTTTTAAAATCATGTCATATATCTTATATCTGTAGTAATAATGTACATAGATCTATATCAATTAGAGAGAAATGGATCTGTATGATTCAAAATGTTTTAAAAGAAAACATTTAATTTTAAATTCATGTATTTGAAGAAGAAATTCTCTTTTACTTTATTAAATGGTTGTTAGAGGATAGAGGAGGAATTTATCATGTGTCTGACAACCATAGACAATCTATAGGCTTTTTAAAGCAAAGGCTAAGGCTTGTATTTTTAGATCTAGTATTTTAAAATGGGTAATACATTAGATTTAGATTATCAGGAGACTATATCTATATCTTAGATGGCTGCCTGGTCATGTGGTATATGCTCTTGACTGTCATCTTGATGGTCCTGAGTTTGAGCCAAATGTGCTGACATATTTATCCCATGGTATTGTCATCCCAGAACCCTTTACATCTTAAGTTTGTACCCCTAGAAAAATATCTACAAAACAGCTTAAAGCCCATAATTGTAATTTATGTTATTTTTTAAATTAAGTGGGTCCCAAGATTTTAGTGATGCAAAAGAAGCAGCCCAGTACAGAAATTCCTGGATTTTTCAGACACTTCATTTAAAGCATGTGACAAAAGTGAAGGCCAGGCAATGACAGCAACAATTACTGCTGATGACATTTAAACTTCCTTCATTCAAAGACAAGGGAAAGAGCAAGAGAAATCCAAAGACCACACCAACAATGCCAAGCCGTGTTAGCAGGATGAGATCAGAGAGGTGTTGAAGAGAAAGCACCAAGAAAAAGAAGAGAATGTAAATTTTAAAGAAAGAAAGAAAGGAAAGCAAAATGATAAGAGAAAGTGGATAGAAGGCAGTGCAAGAAAAAAAAAGAAGGAAAAACAAGAAAAAAGGAAGGAAGGCAAAGAGAAAGTTGGAAGTGCATCAGAGAAAGTGATGAGAATCCACAACTCATAAAACAAATGGAAAAGGAAAGATCTATATATATATATATATATATATTAACTATACTCTATAATCTAGTTCTAGATCTACGATTCTATGACCTACGTTTTTAGAGTTGATTTTGTAAGACTAGATCTAGATCTAATCTAGAGCTAGAAGTAGAATAGACTCTTTCTGAGCCTTCTCTTACTGTTAGTTTAGAGTTTAAAGATTTCTTAATTTCTAGATATAAAGATTAGAGATCTATATTATATATATAATCCATTATAATATATAATGTCTAGTAGAGTATATTATTAGTAGTATATATAATATACTATATAGATCTAGTTAAATCTAGTCATAGTTTAGAAACTCTAGATCATGTATACCTTATCTTTTCTTATATAATACAGACGTTACTTCAAAAAATGAAGATGATTACGTCTTACGCGTCATGCATTTAGTCATGCATATTAACCAATGACTTAAATTCTGCCAAGTCACTGGTTTTCCTGGCTAGCTCAGGCAACCCATTCCATGCTCTAATAGCACTAGGGAAGAAGGAGCACTTGTACAAATTTGTCCTAGCATATGGAACGAGAAATGTGCCTTTATCTTTGTGTCTTTCTGAGTATTTTATTAAATTTTGTTTTTGTATTTGAAGATTATGGTTCAGTGTTCTATGTATAATTGCTACTTTACTTTTAAGTCTTCTATCATGAAGGCTTTCTAAATTTAATGATTTTACTAAAGGTGTTACTCTAGTCAAATGTGAATATTCATTTGTTATGAATCTCACTGCTCTATTTTGTGTCTGTTCCAGTTTCTTAAAATGTTTTCTTGAGTTGAGGGGTCCCAAACAGAGGATGCATATTCTATTATTGGCCTAACCAAGGTTAAATAACATTTTAGTTTTATGTTCTTATTTGATTTAATAGAAATTTCTTTTAAAAACCCTAATGCTTTGTTTGATTTTTTGATAGTTTCATCAATATGGGGATTCCATGACAGTTTTTCATTTATTATAACACCTAGGTATTTTGCATTTTTAGTTTGTGTTACTGCTTTACCATGAATAAGATATGTGGATATAATTTGTGTTAGTTTTTTTGTTACTCTTAATAACTGACATTTTTCTGGGTGGAAAGACATGCTCCAATTTGATTCCCATTTCTAATAGAATTCTCTTTGTAAAATTTCTGTATCTTGTGTTGTTTTTATTGTTCTATATATTATGCAATCTGACTTTTGTTCCTGAACTAATGCAATGTGTTAAATCTTTAATGTAAATTAAAAATAGTAGTGGATCTAAGACTGTTCTTTGAGGTACGCCTGAGTTTGGTGTTGATTTAGAGCCATTTATTATTACAGTTTGTTCTCTCCCTATCAGAAAATCTTTAATCCACTGGTGCAATGAACCATCAATGCCAAAATATTTTAATTTTTTAAGCGAACTATGGTGGTGAACTTTGTCAAAAGCTTTGGAAAAATCTAGTAAGATAGCATCTATTTGCTCACTGTTATCTAAACCTTTTGAAAAACCATCTAGTATTTTAAGTATAAGTATTACCATAATAATAATATATATGAAATTACCATATACTATATAGAAGACTCTATTAGTCTATATAACATTAATTAAAGTTAAACTATAATTATTATAATAAATTAAATATAATTAGATCTAGATTATAATTATAGAGTCTAATTATAAATAATAAAGTACTAAAGAGTCTTCAAAGAGTAAGTACTAAGTTCTAAGTTTAATTAAAGTTCACTTACCTACTTAGTTAACTTAGTTACTAAGAGTAAGACTAAGAGTACTATACACTATACTACTAAGACTTAATAAGTTAACAAAGTTTAAAGTTAGATCTAGTACTTACCGACACAATTGACGATACTTAGTGGTTCTCCCATCCCATTATGATTATCCATTCTAATTAAAATTTACTTGGATTGAAGTTAATTTCAAATTTGATAGATCTGTTGGTGTCCAGTCTAGTCTAGAGTAGAGATCTCTTTAGTATAATATAGATCTAGATCTAGAATCTATCCGATGGGTCACACTTGTCACAGAATTATTATTATTCTCTCTACCGGCGTATAAATTAGTTTAGTCCTCTTCTGTGTGAAAACAATAACGTTCTATCAAAACAGTGCCTCCAAATCATACTTTGCCAAGGAAGCATTAAAATTGTTGCCTTTTATCTCCCGCTTTCAAGTCGTCCGCCCAACTTCCGTACTTTTTCCCCACAACAATGTTTCGAATGAAATTCTTGGCTGGGGTTAGGGACATAATACGCTCTAGATCTAGTCACCGGTCTTTCCCACAGTGTAATGGACATAAATCTTTTGAGATACACACCATGTCAGGAGGGAAATTACAAAATAGTTTTTAGGGGAAATCAATCAAAATCTACAAAGAATACAATTAAAAATAAATATGAAATTGAGCACATATCGTAATTGAAAGATCTAGCATCTAGATCTTGTATGATGAAATTAATGTGTAGGTGTGGATTATTAAAGAGTATCAGGAATATCAAAATCTTTTCAGTATATTTTTTTAAATAGTAACTCTAATATCTAGTCTATTCTGCTTGACCTACAAGTGGGGGGGGGGGGGGGGAGAGGCTACTCGGTCTATTTATTTTATCGAAAGCTATCTGGCAATTAGATCTAATCTATATTTAGAACATCAACAAGATGGCTGTAGTTGAGAGTGAGAGTGATGGAACTGCTTTTTTGGAAAAGAATGAATCGGATAGGCTTGACTATTTTATGCGATGTGGTTATTTAAATAAGCAGTTAGTTACTGAAGAGAAATACTTTATAAAATATATGGGAAACAGATGGAAAGACTTATCACAGCACCAAAAAGATGCTTTACTCGACCTTCTTAATGTTGACGATAAAACTCGTAATTTTTACAAGAATGACTTTTTAAATCATACAAATAAGACATATGGATTGAAGTCAGGCGAAGACAACGTTCAGAACTCGTTCCCTAGGTTATTTGTGAACTCTGGACAAAAAATAAATGTGGATTTCGAAAATGATGTGAGCCCATTAGAAAATCTATGAGATCTATTTTTTTAAATCTAATCTTAAATCTATCTAGGTCTAGGACTAGATCTAGCAATCTAGAATAATCTAGATCTACATCTAGATTCTAGATTTCTAATCTCATCTGTCTTTTAAAGTCTTTATTACTTTATAAATTTAATAGACTAGAGTGTCACTAGAGAGAGCGGTAGAGACAGAGAGTAGATCTACTAGTCTACTCTAGAGACTAGACTAGAATCGAGTCTAATATTAAATATAATATTATATATATAGATTATAGATCTACTTGTCTATAGATATAGTAGACTTTAGTGACTTTAGTCTACTAGATTCTTCCATAATTATTATAAATTTTTTATTTGAATATTTTGTGTAATTTTGAACCTCACTTACAGACTTAAGACTTACACTAAAAAAAATTAAAATTAAATTACTAATTCTAGATCTATCTAGATATTATATTTAATTAATACTATTAATATTAATAGTAATAGAATCTCTTGAGTCTAGATCTAAAGATCTATTATAATATAATTATAATATTACTTACCCCTTAAGAATAAGATTTAATCTAGTCTAGATTCAGAATTTAAAATTTAGATATAAGTATTATAACTTTTCTTAGACTGTCACTAGAATAAGAACTCATTAGATCTATGGTCTATAGAATAGATTTTAGAATTTAGAATAATTTAGATTCTAGAGATCTAATTTATTTTAAAATATTAACACTCTAACAGTAAAAGTTGTATAGAAGATTTAATAAAATATTTTATTATATTTACTAATATAAAATTTCTATTTTTACTAACTTAGTACTAGTGCATCATCATGAGTCAATTGTAACTCATTATATATATATAGAGAGAGGCATATAAGTATTTTATTATCTATAGATCAAGAATCTAGACTATTATTATCATTGTCACAGTGACTATACAATATATTATATACAAAATTATTGATCTATACATTCAAGAGGCCTATTTCATATTATTTCTATTAGATATAGTCTAGTAAAGAATATAATATAAAATCTGTAGTCTACATTTATAACAATAGTCTAGACTTGACAACTCAAAGCTTAATATAAAAAAAGAGTATCTTCATTCTATCCTCTCCATGCCTTAGTTCTAGATCTAGATTATTTTATCTAATTCTAGATTATTAGTCATCTTGACTAAATTTATTTTTTTTTTATTTATTTATTGCTTGAGCATAAGCTTTGTGAACCAGGTTTTTCTACATATCATCTTTCAAAACTTCTGATTCATGTTTAGAGTTCTTCATTTTTAATTTTAAACTTTTTCTTTTTCATAGCTTTGGACATGGAGAGATGAGCATTCAGGTCCATTTTCTTGGATGTCCAGAGTAAGTGACTAATTAACTAAAGATCATTGAATTTCTTAAGATTTATTGTTTTTCTTATAAGGAAATAAACAAGTGTTCCTTATGATTTCTTCAGAATGTTTAATACTGCAGCTTTCAGGGGAGAATACCATGGTTGATAGATAACTCATGGGCAATTCAAAATCCATTTATACATAACTCATGGGCAATTCATAATTCATTATCTAAGGTCCAAAATGTGCCCTGGAGAGGAAACAATTGTGCTTATGTAAAGCAGTTAAAATAACTGATAGACAACAGTTACATTCCATTTGAAATCAAGTTATTTAAAAAAAAAAGTTAAAAATCTGATGCTCTTAATTCTTGTAAATAATTAGAACTAGAGTAACAAGATGTATTTAAAATGAGGCATTTATTTTTCAGAGTCAACAAGACTTAACTCTGGCTGACTTAGATGAAGAAAATATCTCAAAACCTCAGCCCCGGCTTCCAAAAATTGATGTTGAAGCAGAGACCCAGAAGAAAGCCCCACAGCAATATTCACATGCTGGAGATTCTTGGTCTGTGGATGTTATCAGCGACTATAAAAAGAAAGAGCCACAGATCAGAATCACTCCTAAACATTCTTATCCAGAAAAAATTAAAAACAAGCATTTCCTCGAGGAGGTTAACCCAGCGTTCAATGAAAGCTGTGAAAATCTGCCTAAGACTTCTCAGCCTGAATCAATTAATGGCAAGCCTTTTATAGTCTCTGGTCATAAAAATAGTATTAATGACAAAGATCAGCATCTTACTTCCAAAAAGGTTGGGAATAAAGGAAGTTTGATCAAGTCTTCACTAGCTGGTGACATACTGCCAAACAAGGATAATGTTGAGACAACAGACAGTAAGAGAGGATTTAGTAATGCTGTTATGGAGTCTGAGTGGTCCACCTTTGTTGGGGCTAAAAGCTTACCCTTGGCCCCTGAACCAATGGTGATGGACAGAAGTGAATCTGTGAAGTTAACAGATTCCCCATACCAGGGTGATGATGTTTGTCTTATTCAGGCCAGCCCATCATCATCTCAGCAGGCCACAGTGATCTCCCCTGTACACAGTGAATGGTCAGAAGAGAGCACCCCTGATCATACTACTTACCTTCTTAAAGGAATGCAGGTAAACCAAGTCATCACTGTATGTACATCATGGCATAGTTTAGCTTTTGAGATCAAAATAATATAGTGTGTCATATGCTATTAAGGCAGATTTCACCTGCAATCTGGCTCTACCACCGAGTCATTGTTTCACAAAAGAAAGTGTTTTACTTTAATTAGTCCTTCATCTATATATTTTAAAACATTGGTTCTATCTTTATAATTCTCTTAATGTTTTACTAAATTATCTGACACACAATTTTAGGAAATTTACAGGTTTGCTAATTTGTATTTTTTTAGAAAAAGAAAATGTTTTCTTATGATGCCTTTTCAGTCTTGTCCTATTTTTAGCTATAATTTTGTTGAACAGTTCTAAATATAAGTTTGTTTTAGATATTTCTAAATGGCTTTCTTTAGTTTAGTACATTTCTCATTTGTCTGATTTACTAAAAGTAGTGTTCTTGACTTCTGTCTCAGTCACCACAACATCATAGAAAAACTCACCCAATGGCTGAGTTGAAAAACAAAAAAGAAACTAATGACTTGCCCGACTTGGATGCTGATGAAGTTTTAAAAGTTGAATTGAAGGGGGACACAATTATTGTCACTACAGATAATCCAGTAAGTAATATATCATGTATAGTGTGATTGTTATCTTAGATAGTACCAAGTAGCAGTCATATCTGATCAGCCCATACTAGATGTGTATATATGTAGGTTACAAGAAAACTTCTCAGTTCATCTTTTTCTTGCATCCTGAAAAAACAAAATTTTCATGTTCTCAAAACTAGTTCATTGAGTATTATTGCTACTAGAAGCCTAAAACAAGGTTTTTTGTTGATCCATATGTTTTGTAGGACACCAGTCATCTTTCTTAAGTCATCCTGCCTGAGAATATTGTGTTTTGTATGGCAGCAATCATCTTTAAGTCATAATGCCTCAGAATAGCATGACTAGTGTGTGCAGTCACAGCATCAAAGACTTTTGTTTTAATACATATCATTACCCACCACAGAATTCTTGTTCAGAACTTCAAAATGTCCCCTAAATTCTTACAAGCACCCTTCTAATTGCATACAATGTGCAAGAATTATACATTCTAAACAAAGCTCTAGTTATTCCTGAGAAATAATCTACTTGTTGGGGATGATAAAGATATATCATCTCATAACCTCAATATATTGTACTTAGTATACCAAAATGCTGTCTGTTGTTTTTTCTTTACGAGATAACTTCTTCAAAATTGACAATGAAATGTTTCATTTTCTTGTTTAGAATAACCCAGAGACTGATATTCCTACAACTGGCTTTGATTTCTTAGACAACTGGTGACATCACAGAAGAACTCAAAATTTTATTGCAGTCAACTCAACTATTAGAAAGTTAATAAATAATATTGATATTCTCTGTTCATGTTTTCTTTTTAGCATTTAAAGAGAAAATAATAAATTTTATTTGTATGGCTTTGACCAAAAAAACAAAAACATTCTCTAATCTCAAGGCTTTTCAAAGAATATACATGCATTTCTTGACCTAAATAATCAAGGAAAACACAAATGTACAGAATGAGGCAAAATATTGAATAGTTGTAACAGATAACATGTTATTTTAAAGCTTGTGTTTTGTCTGAAACATCCAGTGTTCATAAGATGCCTTAAGTAGTACTTCTTTTAGAGAAAAAGGGACTACCAACAGACAATCAGAGGTTGTTGTTTTTTTTGTAGAGCATGTAATCAACACCCTGATGCTCAGACATTTCAACATAGTTGATACATCATATATTGTTAATTTCTTTCACATAGTGTGAGCCAGTAAAGTCTGAACTCAGTAATTTTGTTGTTAGGCATAGCAACTAATACTACATTGCCATAAGTGTTGAATGCCAAGAAAAATACAAATAAAATGTTATTGAACTAACACAAAAAAAAGGTCAGATATGAGGCTAAAACCTGTCAGTGGACTTTTAATTGGTGTGCAGTTATGAAATATACCTTTCTTGTAACCTGTTTACTAAAGCACTCAAAAAGTGGAGTAGCTCTCATGGAAGTAGAATATATATAATATAATCCATGTGGTGAATCTTTATGTCAAGCCAACAAAAAGGTTATGATATAGGGCGTGGCTAAATATTTTACAAGTGTCAGGAAATGTTATTAAATAGACAAACTTCAGATTGGAGAGAGATTTGACATTTTCAGCCTTAAATGATCAATGTGAATTTTATAATTTATTATGCATCTTACTGAATATTTATTTTTAATATTTATAAAGATCTACATAGATTTTGTGGGCTGTGACCAATTTTTTGTTTGCAAAATTTAATACTCTTTGTTGTTTTTTTTTAATGCATTAAATTTCATTGTAATTTTGTTGTACCCATATACTTGACTAATTTAATGTGCAAACACATTTATATAACTTGATTGAAACAAGTGATTAATTTGGTGTAACATGATCTGTAACAGTATTATTAAAACTATTTTATATTACACTTTTTTTCCCATTACTTTTAGTACTTTTTTTTTTTGCGTAGATATGATCTGCATTGAAGAAAACTAGGTGTACCTGTGTTCTCATAAATTTTGTTTTAAAGCTATTTTTTTTTTTTTTTGTATGAAACAAATAACTAACATTAAAATCATTACAAGCTAAATTCACTTTTGTTTTCTATGTAATCTGATATAAACATAATATAAAAACCATAATATAAACATTATATATATATATATATATATAAGCTGTTAACCCATGCTATGCTACAGTTGAAATAGTTGATATTTTGCCCAGAACACTCTTAAACCAATCAATAAAAGGGCCTGCATTACAAGACTTCCCCCACCCCCAACAGTTTCTAGCCCTCAAATTCTATGTCCTTTGTCTCTAGATCTGTGAAGAAATAAACATAAATTTAGAAAATGGAACAAAAGAAAGTTACGCATCAAAAAAGGGTTAAATAAGTGCTTACAGAATTGCATTTTTGTACTTTAAGACATTAGAATGTCAGGCTTTCAAGGACATCATAGAAATTGCAAAAAAAAAAAAAAAAAATCATTTTTGGCAATTTTAACTGCAGCGGTTTTAGTGTTGAAAATGGCTTAGTTGACCTGGGTTAAAGTTAGAATCTAATAGGTTAAATTTTCATATTTTATCATCCATGGAAAGTGGATTATTAGCAATTATGATTGGTCAGGACCAAGAATTTTATATTGTAGATATTTTTATGTATAAAAATAAATTATATATATATATATATATTCTTACAACTGAGGTAGTGATGCGGGTAGGGGTGACAGAGTGTGTCATCAGTCAACATAGATGATGGCAGGCAAATCTTTAAGAAACTACTGTGATCTGACTACAAGTGCTAATCATATGTGATATGGTCATGTGATTGTCCAGAAACACCTGGCGACATTTGGTTGTATTACATGGTACAGCAGTACAGGGTTTATATGCAGTAATGTCAACCACTGTGAAGCATTTGTACAGTCAGTGTAACGTTTTGCCAATTGTACAGTTAAGGTTCTGAATTTAATAGACATTAAAGAATTACCAATTATGTTATTTGTAACCAAGATGTCTGGTTTATCTGATAGAAATAGGAATACAAATTTCTTAGCTTCACTTTCTTTCAGTACCGTAGCTCGAACTCTATAAATAGCAAGAGACAAAGTGTTGTTTTTTTTAGTTTTGTTTTGGAAACTTTTTCTTTAATTTTCTTCACCGGCACAAGTTAGTGTAAAAAGTTTGTGAAATTCTGCTTACAATTAGATCCACTCATCAAAATGTGATAGAAATGAAATATAAAAAAAAATAAAAAATTATGCAGTCTTATAGTCTTATAGGGATAACAATAACATCAAAATTTACATACAGTATTTTCAGTATAACTAAACTTATTCTGAAATCTGTTGAAGTCTTGAACATTATCACAGACATCGATCACTAACACACTCAACTTATACACAAACACTGAGATTCACTTACTGCCTAACTAAATTTTGCCAGCATGTACCTTATAAAATCAAAAAGTATAATTCAACAAATGGGTCACTGGACTTCTATTCAGATTACATGAAATATGTACAAATTGTATATTACCCAATAAGAAAATACTGCTGAATATATATAACATTAAAATTTGCTGTACACTAATATCTTTAAGACATTGACTGGTAGTGTTCTAGTGGATAGTGTTCTTTGTATTGTTTCACATGATTTTTCATGGAGTTCATCTGTTGCTTGAGGTGGTCTGGCATCTCATCATATACATCTTCAAACAAAGACTCTGGACGGCCCCGCTTCTCACTTTCTGCTGCTGCAAAGGCTTTCATGACCTGTGTCCATGGAGGAGGAAAAAAAAAAGATGCATTTTAATCTGCCAGATGTTGCCAATATCAGATCTTTGGCATTAGGTGGATTGAAAAGCTTTCTACACATTGGACAAAGGCCCATAGTCCAGGACATAAACATGAAAAAGGGATTAGTATGATTAGGTTAAACAGTTGGTTAGGTTAGAACATGTGTCAAACAGACAATAATGTGGCAAGGCAAGCCATGAATTTAAGATAAGATAAGATAATTTTATTGATCCAATCTAATGGAAATTCAGTTTGACTACAATTGACAAGCTCAGCGAAACTACTGTACAAAAACAATATTGATTAAAAATTCTATAACATTCACACACGAAAACACACATTCACAACCAGCACTTCTTTATGAATTTGACTTTTATGTACTTCTTGATGACGACAGCTGATCTTGTAACACTCTGACCGAAAGTGGGATAAAGGAGTTTTTAAATCTTTGAGTTTTAGTCCTAATGGAAAGGAGACGACCACTTCTTTCTGAGTTACAAAAGAAAGTGAGCATACTTCAACAAACTTGGAAAAGGTTGGTCACCAGTACAACACAAAAGCTGTAGGAATTTCAACTTAAGTCAAAAGAGAGATGCCCAAAACTGATGTCACTGTAGAGATGTGGTTACATCAAAATATACATATTAATATTACACAATTATAATTCACTTACCATAATCCAAAAATGATACAAATAAAGTGTCTAGTTTATTATATAGGGGAGAGAGATTATCTACTAATAAATATTCAATGATCTACATATAAAATAATGGTGCCATTAAAATGAGATAGATTATCAATATCTTACTTTTATTTGAAACCCAAGTTTGTAATACAAATGGAGGCTGCAATGTTCAAATTTAGAGTTTCTTAGCAGCGGTAAAACTATTAGTTAAATCACCCTTTTCCCATTGTCTAGAAATGTGAACCTGGGCACACTGTACATATTAAGTTGTTTTTTTTTGTATACCATTATATAGTGGGTTTTTTTATAAACAAAACAAAATATTGTAATCAAACTAAATTTCCATTTCTTTGGATCAATAAAATTATGTTTTCTGTAATCATTTGTTGTTGTTTTTTCATTTTTAATTAATTTCATACAAATCTTGGGATTTGCAATAGTGGTTTTAAACCAAAACATACAAGTTAACAATGAGAAATAAAATTGTACCATTTTACGAGAATCCAGTTTCCACTGTTGCTCCTTATCATCATCCCACAAACCTTGATTCATCATGTAGCGTCGGAAGCGTGAAATGGGGTTGTCGGTCTTGTCCCAGTGACTGACTTCATCTACTGACCTATAGGCTGAACTGTCATCTGAGGTACTGTGATGCCCGATTCTAAGAATGGAAAAAAATATGAATGTTATTAGAGTGTCACTAAAATATAATTTTGAACTAGACTGTAGGATCAATGGTCGTTATATTGAAGATTTCTCATTTGCACCTTTACTTTACTTACAGTAGATGTTTATGCTGGCAGACGACTGTGAAAATTAATTTATTCCATGTAAAACTAAAATTTTTTTATTTTTTTTTTGCGTATCAAAAATCAGTTATGATGAAACTTTATTACTGAAATAGTGTCATGTGATGCACTTATTTAGTCAAGTGGCTATTCAACTTTCTTAAACTTAACTTGTATATTTCAGACTGTTCCTTCAGATATAATGCCTATTATGTGCTAACCCAGGCCTCCTGCAGGATGGAAGGTGATGATGATGATAGACAGAGTTTGAACTTGAAACCATGGTGACATAAGTCCCAAGCTCTTATCACATATTCATTCTAATCCCTAACCCAAAACATCATGATGTAAAAAAAAAAACACTCTTATTTTGGAATGTGGTAGTCTTAAAGAGATGTGATTTAGGGTTTACAGTCACACCACAAAAGCTTTTGCAAAACTACAAAAAAAAATAAAAAAGGCTATTGAAACATTTTAGCTAATGTAAGTCCATATTGGTTTATCTAATAAGTCAGTACATACCTGTAGGTCATAGCTTCAATTAGAACAGGTCGGCTTTGGGATATACACATTTCTCTAGCCTTCTTTGTGGCATTATACACAGCAAAGACATCATTCCCATCAACACGAACAGACAACATTCCATAGCCAGCTGCCCTTGAAGCTGTAGAAAAATGGGTTAAATGGCTAAAATTAAATAAGAGTACAGAATTAATACTAAAGTAGAGCAGTTTAGAATTTAATTTCTTTTTTGCATAATTTTTGTTGTTGCTGGGTTGTTGTTTTTTTGGGAGGGCGGGGATAGAGAGGGGTGCTAGAGAGCTATTAATTAACAAAGCAGTTCAATGTTTAAACTGATTGATACTAAATGCCTACTTACCTATCCCATCACCCCTGTATTGATCTTTTGTTGGTGTTGATATAGCATATCCATTGTTACGACTGAATGCATAAAACAAAACAAAAAAGTAAGTAATAATTTTTTTTCAAATATCAGACCTGCCTACCAAAAAAAGTCCAAATGCGTAACGCTGATGGTCAAAATGCGTATTTTGGCACCAGAATGCGTAACACTTACGCGAACCACTATTTTGTCATATATATATATATATAAATTATATATATATTCATTATATATATATAATATTAGATCTAGATGTCATGATTAGATCTACAATCTAAATCAATACGATAATAGAGATGATATCTAGACTAGATTTGGATCTATGTCTTTATGTCTATATAATGAATATAATCTACTCTAGATCTGGGCTCAAGAGTGTTACCGATGCCGTGAATCCGCTACAAACGTAGGTCTACTCCAAACTTTCGTAAGCCTACCTTCATCCTTGATCTATTCTATACTATGACTAAGAATTTAATCTAGTCTAGATCTAGACTAGATGGTAGTAGATGTTATCGATCTAGATCTAGTCAATCTAAATCATACTGCAACTAAATTGGATCTAGATTGTAGAGTAATGTAGAGACTCATGACATAACGTAATCATCAATCGTAATGTCTAGCTAGATCTAATCCTGTATAACAAGTTATCTAGATTCTAGATCTAGAATCCAGATCTAGATCTAGACTAGATATCTACAATGTCACTCAATGTGTTTTGAATCGATAGCACTTCGATATTTTTTTCTATACAAATGAATACGGGAATCAGGGATTCAACATAATTAATTTCTACTAATGAACTTACAAAAAAAAAAAAAAAAGTCACGTTGGTGTATCAGCTAACTGACGGTACCAACCTGGTACCAACCCGCCACTCCCTCACTCTCGCGTTCTTCATTTCTAGACTAAATCTAATTGCTTTTAAGAACCAATCAGCGTATAGATCTGGACACAATGTGTTTCCCCCCCCCCCGGCCAACAAAACAAAACGGCTTAGCGTGACCTCCGTGTCCGCTCGTAAGCTAGTCAAGAGAGGGGGGGGGGAAAAAGGATACGAAAAGCGTAACGCGACGGGTTCAATGCGTATTTGCGTACTGACGGTCATTTTTTGGAGATTTTGCGTAACGAATACGCATTTTGCGTAACGGTAGGCAGGTCTGAAATATATATAAAAATTTTTTAGAACAATAAAATTAATTTGTTAAAGAAAAAAAAAGTTAATATATAAAAGAAAACAAAGTGAAAACAAAATAATTTTGAGTGACAAGGGGAGATAATTATAATAATAATTTTACAATTTATACAAAGAAAAGCTTACCAAAAGAAAATAATTGGACAATTCAAGACAGCAGCAAAATTGAAAGCTGCATGAGCATCCCCTTCAGAGGCAGCACCCTCACCAAAGTAGCAAATGACACAAAGACCATTTTGTTTTCGTTTAAAAGCATAAGCAGACCCTGAGGCTGAAGGAAAGTCCAATGAATCATATCAAGTACATAATAAATTCAAGTGATTATGCAAGTTTTAGTTTCTAAGCATATATTATTGTCATTCTTTCTTAATTAAAGTGTAAAATTATGACTCAGACAAACAGTACATGATGTAACTTTTGTAAAAAAAGAAAGTTATATTTCTTTAGTGACCAACAGGAGAGATGATGTAGAGATTAGTTGCTTATATTTTGGGGGTGGTGAGATACAGTAAGTTATAGTGTGTCTACCTATTCTGACAAACGACTCAATTGTAAACAATGTCAAATCAATACATGTATTTAGCCAAATATTCCTTTAAATTTTGACCTTACGTTTAAACCCATGAAACACTCCATAATACATCCATTGACGAATGAAGAAATAGAAACCAAGAATAAAGAGCGATTAGGTTTTATTAGTGCTTCCATGTTTTTATCAAGACTTTTCTAAGTATAATGTAAAAAGTATACCTTGAGGCATCTGTGTCGCCAAAGTAGAGGATATAGTAACAAAATTTAGCTCTCTAGAGCCATAGTGAACTGGCATTTGTCTCCCTTTACCAATGTCTTTGGCATTACCATAGCATTGATGCATAAACTGCTGTAATGGAAAACCTCTCCACATGAGCACACCTTAAAAAAAAAAAATTTGTTTTAATAAATTCAATAATCATATAATTTTAATATACTTGAACATTAACACTGGTAACTAGAGACATCAGTAATCACCTGCTTCTCTGTACTGCCCATATATGAGATCTTTAGGGTCTAGTGCAGCAGCTGAGCCTATATGAGTTCCTTCTTCTCCATAATTGGTCATGTAGAAAGAAATTCTGCCTTGTCTTTGTGAATCATACAATACTCTGTCCATAGTGTTCAATAATGTCATATCCTTATACATCTTAAGCACTGTAGACTCATCCAGCTACCAAAAATTGACATGATATTGTTATATAAAATGACATACATAAATGGTTTTAATTATATATTTGCTAAGTCCACAAAATCAAAACTTTTTTGGCTATAGTAAAAGCATGCAAATAAAATTGTCCTTAGATGTTTAAAGACATATCTAGTTAAATTCTCACAATGCAATAGCTATCAGTTTATGTGGGAAGAAGGGGGGGGGGGGGAGGCATGGACAAAATAAATGAAAGATCAATATACTTTTATTGAAAAAGAAACAAAAAAAAACAAACCTTTGGATCTTGTGATGCATCAATGAAGTTACCATCAGCATTAAGAGCACGATAAACTGGAATGCCTTCAGCATTATCAGGATCAATAAATTCTAACTTTGAAATGAACTCTGATCGAGAACCTGGAAAATTAGGCTTGCCTATTTCTGCACTGGTAGAGTAATAGCTGAAGCATTTTACCTAGGAACAAAAACAAATAAAATATTACTTAGGTGTATAATGTCACTCACTGGTACTATGTTCCAGATGATTTATAAATTGGCAATGGTTTGTGTTATTCTCAATATTGTGGAAGGCTTAAAATGTATTTGCATTTTAAATTTTCTAAAAAAAAATTTTACACTGCAGTTTTCTTTAGACACGAAAGGCAAATTAGACGACCTAGATTAGGCTAGATAGGTTTATTTTTTCCATCTGGCATAGTCCATAGTCATAGAATAGTCTCAATAGTCAATACTCAATAGTCTAGTCTACTAGAATAGATCTAATAGATCTATTATTAGTATTATTACTCTGCTACTTCTAGATAGAATCTATATTCTAGCTAGGACATTCTGACTCTAGCCTACTCGTCTTTAGATCTAGATAGGTCTAACAGACTCTAACCATTACTAATTTTTTTACTATTGTAATAACTTTATTTTAGCAGGCATTACAGGGAAATATATTGAAAACTAATATATCTAGAACTTAGTGTCTTAGTAGAAGCTCTAAATGTTCCAAAATAGTGACTCTATTGTCTCTATTCTCTATATAATACTATATCATACTATATGAGTATATAATATGCTAATAATATAGTTATATACAATATAGTATTATATATATACTTAATAAACATAGACAAGAATGATAGATCTAAAATCTAAATTCTAACATTCTAACTTATTCTAACTAAATTACTAATATTAGTAATATTATATTAACTAAGTTTACTAAGCTAAGTCAATATAAGTTTATAAGTATATAGATCTAGATTCTAGATCTAGTACGAACATAGTTAATAAAGTTAACATACCCGATTTATTAAAGCAGAAGATGACTGTAAATATTGCGGAATAATTGAATTGCTTATTTTTAAAGCTTGAATTAATAACCTTGGCATCATTGTATATTGATAATATTGTTAGATCTGCAAATAGTAAATACTAGCTAGAACTTCTAATAACTAAACTAGTCTAGTTTATATTATAAAATAATATAATTATAAGCTAATCGATACTAGATACATAAGATGTAAATCCTAGCCAATCTAGAGCCTATAGGTATATTCTCTATGTCTAGATCTGAAGGCTGAAGTCTAAAATCTAGGTCTAGAATCTAGACATAGACTTCAACACAACCAACTTTATTTACGTTTGCTACTTTGACATAACCCAAAGACTAGATCTATAACAAAGCTGCCAACTGCAGTTTTCGTAAAACCCGTTGAATATCTCTACATTTCAAAAATCAAAACTTGATGGTGTTAATTATAAGCTTAATAAACTAGATGAAATATCTATTGAGAGAGTTTAAAATCTAATTATCAATTAATTGCTAGTGTTGTAGTAGTGTCAAACTTGTGTTCAAAGATTAATCACGTGACTCAATTTAAAATTATAGCCAACTCTTGTGCTGATATCTAAATAATGCACAAATACTGTATGGTGCGCATGGTATTCAACGGGAAGATCAGTCTAGATTACTATAGAATATTCTAGATCAAGATACCTGTCTGAACGCTATCTTTGTGTTTATTTCGTCTTGTGATCTTTACACGGTGGCAGCGTTATAAAAATGGAAAGAATACCTCATCCGAATGCCTTAGAGCGATTGAGTACACCCAGCTCTAATGCGTACATGAAATTGGTTGGGGAAAAGTAAAGGCGGTTGGTCGTTGTACCATCGTTAACCGTGAGCTAATAAGTAGCCTAAATAATTATATGTAAATAATGCACAAATAATGTATAGTGTGCACGGAAGATCAGTCTTGATCAAGATGGGATTAAAGAATGCTATATATCTTTGTGTTTATTTCGTCTTGTTGTGATCTTTACAACTCGATTCTGACAAGATCAGGAATAATCATGCATATTTTGATTTAGATCTATAATATAGTATTTTATAATTATATGAGTCCATATGACCTACGGTACGACATGACCTGCGTCCAGACTAGTCTCCCTTGTCAATTTCATGCTCACGACACGGTACGTAGATCGTTGTAGGCCTATATATAGCTCAGAATATAGCTATCATAATTCTAAGACCATATCGCATATATCATACATGTATACTTTTTAATGTCCAGTGGTTTAGCATCCATGGCGTGAAGGGGTTCAATGAACCTGGGCACATGAGCATCAAGTTCACAGCCTGTGTGGGAAGTTTCACTGCGCTCAAGGGCCCAAATATCGGGGTCCACATGCATTAGTCCTTGGGTATGACACGAAAGTAGAAAAAAAATGCACTTTTGTAAAAGCCAATTTAAAAAAAAAAAGAAACTTCCACCAAAAATGTCCTAAATATTATCATCTTAATATGTCAGATTAAATTGGTCGAAGAGGAGCAGTGACAGTTTGTGTAACCAAATCCCTTCACTTTTCCCTTTCAGCAGCTAAATAGGCTTAATCAAATTTAATATTAACTTTGAATCGTATTTTCAGTTAGTCTGTGTACCAGCGGCTTGGATTGCTTTGAGTTTGATGTAATTAGGCTACTGCTACATCAGCTTTATTGTGTACCTAATGGTGGCTATATAATCACTGTGCGTTGGTGTGAAGTTGAATTTGGTGCCAGCTTGCCCAATTTCTTTTTTTTCCCCAATATATTAATAAAACTTTTGTTAGTAGCCTATTATCAGAACCGTGGGGAGGGGAGTAGGAGGAGATAAGAGTTTGAAGAAACATATTGATTCGCAGGACAAACAAAAAAGGAGGGGAGACAATGCAGTCTATATTAGGGATTGGTCTGATTGTCACGAATTAAAATCTAGACACAGACGCTAATTATTCAACATTTTTTCCAAGCTCAATCTGTTTAATATTTCTTTTTCTTTTTTCAGCATTTTTGAAGAAAAAGTAAGCATTTATTTTTTTCATTCTTCTATTCACATTTGTTCAATATTTCTTTTTCTTTTTTTTTCAGCATTTTTGAAGAAAAAGTAAACATTTATTTTTTTATTCTTCTATTCACATAAATCTAAATTGAGACTAAACATTTAATATATTAGGCTAGAAAAAAAAAGTCCTTTATGTTGCACAGGGAATCTAGAATACCATTGCAATGAACGGTAAGGCTGATTTGGGGGGGGGGGGGTAGGTTTATAACAAATATCTAGAAGATAAATCGGTAAAAAAAAATGTATTTAAAAAATGTCTTTCACTGATAAATCCTTTTTATAGTATAGTTGCGAGACAGAAACTAAGCTGTTCATTTCCGACTCATTGCTTAATTTAAAAAAAAATAAAAAAGCAGCCCCTTGTGCATTATGTTCACTGTGCTAACCATAACTTAAACGTAGTCTTAAATGATTTCGTCAGCTGTGTTGAAGAAGTTACATATTCCTATAACCTGTTACAATATGTGTTTGTTTTTTTTTTTCACATCATATAAAAATGAGCACATCTTGAATGTCATAGGGAGAGAATTGTTTATAGTTTACCCAGAACCCTTTGCCTTACAAGATGGTAATCAAGGAATGAGATTTATATATTTCGATGTACAATAGATGTAAACACCAATTACTTTGTGTTCCCTCAAGGGAAAAGTACGACTGTAAGCTACAGTATTTAGGCGGAAATTAAAAACATTATAGTTACTATATATATTGTTTTGCTAATTGTCGAGCACAAGATTGTAAGCGCAATCAATGTTAAATTGTGTCATAAATGTTGGAAAATAACTAGCAAGAGCTATATAGACAAATCCCAAAGAATTGTAAAATGTTGAGCAGCTAGATCTACATAGGCAAATCACAAAGAATGGCTGGTTAATTCGATAAAGATGTTTGTTTTCTGTTAAATGTGTATCCTTGTGTAGCTGGATAATAAGCTCAAATCATGCCTGCATCCAAGGTTAGCGTTACCAGAACCGGGAAATTTCTCTCAACTTCAGCGTGGCGCCCGGGTAGTAACCGCCCGACTGTAACAGTTACAGAGGCAAGCATTTCACTGCCTAGCAAGAATACTACTAAAACGGCTGCAGATCTTGTCAGAGTGAGTTCATCCTAAGTCTCAGTGTGGCTTTAAGGCGGGTAAATGTACAACAGATATGGTTTTCCCCTTGCGGCAGCTACATGAAAAGAGCAGAGAACAAATACAGCCATTCGATTCGATTTTATCGATTTCATCGTATTGGAGAAAATTGGCTGTCCAAAAAATTACGGAAACTAGTGTCAACTTTTCGTGAAAACTTGTAGGAATCTGTACAGTTTGACAATTTCGCCTCTAGGCCATTCCCCATCAAGACAAACAAGGCCTCAACACTAATCGCCTTCTTCTTTTCGGCTCTACTCGCCAGCGCCCTTAAATCTCTGGAAGAGATAGGAATAGATCCGATGGAAGGCTTTTTAACCTGGCTCGACTTAAAGCCAAAACGAAGAGACGGCGTATCCTTATTAGGAACTGCTGTTCGCCGACGATGCGACACTCACCTCCCATTCGCAATGAGGATTACAAAGGCAGCTACATGCCAAGAGTCTTACAATAAATGCCACCAGAACTGAAATTCTGGTCCAAGACGTCTAAGAAATAGGATTACACGCGATCAGTATTGTGAACCACATTCTTACAGTGGTGCAGGAATTTATCTACCCAGGATCAACTATTAACATCAACCTAAATTTAGACAATGAGCCATTTAAGGGACACAAATAATTGGGAAATCTTCTCAGAGAGAGAGAGAGAGAGGGGGGGGGAGTAGTAGGCCTTGTAGTAATAGGCCTACTAGTAATACTGACGCGGACAACTGTAGTAGGCCTAAAACTGAATTTGCATTTGTTTGGACAAATAAAAGAATCTTTATCCAATATATGTATCTTATTCCAATAAAAGTATCTTATTCTGAAAACTCTCTAAGCTTGTCTCGGAAAATACCAATCTGACCACGCAACCAAAATGCTAGTGTAATACCAAACTGACCACGCAAACAAAATGCTAGTGTAATACCAAACTGACCACGCAACCAAAATGCTAGTGTAATACCAAACTGACCACGCAACTAAAATGCTAGTGTAATACCAAACTGACCACGGCAACCAAAATGCTAGTGTAAAACGCCTGCATACTGAGCACTCTTCTTTATAGAAGTGAGAACTGGTCAACATGCATCAAGAGCATAGATAAAACAGTTTTCACTTGCGCTGCCTGCGACACATAGGCCTAATGAAAATTTCCTGAAAGGATCGTGACTCCAATCAGAAAGTTTTGAAATTGGCCAATGCACACAGTATCTATATGCTTTTTGACACAGAGAGAACTACGTTGGCTCGGACATGTCACCCGCATACCAGATGGAAGAATTCCTAAGGACTGTGGCGTCACTAGAGTCGGTGTCACCCACTGCGGTTAGTGTTATATATATAATTGTAAACTGTTTTGTATAACCGAAAGGTCAGGTTGCCTATCCCTCCAGCAATGTGGTCTGTTGAAGCACTGTTAGTTACTCCAAGTGTTTTCCATCATTCTCAGCTTGTGTCGTCTTCAACGTATTATTCTTTCCGTAGTAACGAGAGCCCATATGTCAGTGTTAAATTATAACGGAGTAGGACGTTCCGATAATGAGAGCAATATTTATACTAGTTTTTTTTTTTAAAGTTGCTCAAATTAAGTCCAATAAAGAAGGAGACAACATTGGCCAATACTATTATACGAGGGATGTTCGAGGTACACATGGCGCCCGTATGTCTTAAGATCATCTTCGTGTTCAGTAAGAATCCTTGCCGCGAACTTGTCTTTTTGTCGCAAAAAGGCGTCAACATAATGATGTTAAACACTTGAGAGAATATGGACTTTTCTGACCATTCAAAAAGAATCACGTCAGCAGTTTTGAAATGTCTTCTTCAAAAAGTTTTTAATCGATGTTTTGGCAGAAGCCTCACACAAAAAACGGTATACATTTAAAAAGATCCGTATTAGTAGAAGATACAAAGTCTTTATTTTACACTATTTTAACTTCTTAAACATTGATAATGTCATTTCAATGGGTTAATATTCAAAATTTGATTGACAACTACAATGAACAGATAACTTTTAAATTTTACCCGTATTAAATATTTTGAATTACTTCATCCCCTCCCCATTGGTTAGGACGTCGCGCTCTCATGAGAGAACATCACCACCCCCCTCTCATAGGAGTGGCCCCACCACAGCGTGAGGAAAGCTGCAGTAGCTTATGCGATTTTATAATGGGCTTGTTGTCCTAACTAAGATCATCCTCATCTTTAGAAGGCGTCTTGTAGCTGGTCTGTTCACGCAAAAAACGTCAATAGTACGATGGTACGTTGTCGGAAGAAATTGGTTCGTACTGACGTAAAAACGGGATAGACTCTAGAACCATGATGAAGATGTATTAATATATTTTCTTTGAAATAGCCATTTGAATCGATCTTGCTACTAACGTAGAAAAGTTCTAATTGGACCATGGATTGGACGATAAAACGACGTCAAATAATTAATAATTTAATTTTTCTTAAACTTTTGTAATAAACTCGCTTTCGCCTAATTATTACTAAAATATAAAATAACTATGCAAATGCAACCAATTTTCTTTCTTTAAAAAAAAGACTACCTTTGCATCCCCCCTGTTATTTGGCCTACGTAACTTGGACATTTATACAAATATATATATATATATATATATATGTAGGCCTAGCCTACAATAGGGCCTAAAATAAAATATATAGATTTAGATAAATACAGTAGGCATGCCTAGGCATATTTGGGTATATATCTTGAGATTTATTTTGTTATTTTTTTATTTAGCCTATTTATTTATTTATTTATTTTGATTTGCTAGTTTTTGCCGATATTCAGTTTTTCCATTCGGGTTTTTATTTTCTAGTTTTTGCTAATATTTTCTGTCCCTGTCGGGTGTCACCCCCTATTGGGTGTCACCCGGTGCGGACCGCAGCCCCCTAGTGACGCCACTGCCTAAGGACATCCTCTATGTGCTTACGGAGGAGTCAGATCATGAAGTTTGGAAACTGGCTTTCTACGGATCATCAGTAATTTGCTCTGAGTAGTTTCGCACTTTAATGATTTTTTTTAACTTCCTAGCTTTCTATAAACAACATTCTATACATACGTGTCTCGTAGTTGTAGATGAGTTTTCTATAATTTTAAAATTCTTGAAGGGTATTATAATCAGTCTATTAAAGAATTTAATAAGAATCTAAGCTGTGATTTATTTAATTAATTTTCGACTCTAGATCTACATTTATGATTTATATAGATCTAGATAGTAGATCTATAAAAAAAAAAACAAAGAAAAAAAAAAAAAACACTACAAAACGTTATTCGTTTTCTTTCGACAGTTTCGGAATATGACTCATCGGAAGTTACGACTTTCACACTTTGCTGACTTTTCCCATAACCTACTCCCTACTGTTATAATAAGGCAATAAGCCTAGACCTAGAGTCTGTAGAGTTAAGACCTCAGTGTCAGCTAAAGCAATGTACAGAGATGTATTGTGTTTTAATGTTTATAGTCTATAAATATTCATATTTATTTCTCAGAATGGTTTATCTTTAACTTAGGTAAATACTATTTACTATACTAGAATCTATATTGGCATGGGTATACTATATTACTAGATCTATATATTATATATCCAGATCTCTAGAGTTTTAGAGTAGGTGTAAGTCAAAGTCTAAGTTTATGCTATTCGGACACCTATGAGGCTATAGCCTATACTAGCCTATAGGCCAAAATTTCTAAGTTTGACTTTGACAGTGCATTATTTGACAATGGTTCGACATAGAAAAGAAAATGAAGTATCAAAATCTTCTTTAGTTTAAGGAGAATAAGGATGACTACATATATTTGTACCCCTAACCTATATTTGTTATTATATTTAAGGTCAAAGAGGCAGTGTGTTTTCATTTAATTCAGACAAATTTGACCCACATTATTTGATTTCGGACACCATAATTTATTTCAGACAGCCTCTATATTTATATTTTTCACAGAAATTCGCTTCATGATGATGTCTTTGCCGCCTTATTGGATCAACTCTACAAAGTGAAGAACTCTGTGTATCTACTTCTCATGTGTTTCTCCTGATTGTTGTGTGCACGCTGATTATATTCCACTAGAATGGCACAAGAACCTGTTATTCTCAATGTCTATGATATGGTAAGTCAGTAATTGAAATGGTATATAATGTGACAACAATGATTGCCTTGTACTGTTTCAGATGAATGCCTTGTACTGCTTAAGATAATGACTAGAAGATTATGCTAGATTTATGTTATCTCTAAAAATCATTGTTTGCATTTTTATTGTAATTTAATAAATTTGTTAAGCAAAAAAAAAATTGATGATCCATGGTTTAAATAAAAAAGCTGTCATCTTCAATAAAAAAAAACAAAACAATAGATAACTTTGCCTTAAAATAAGAGTATGGTACTGTCTGTTAGATAGTAGATAGAAATATAATCTCTGTGTCATGTCTGTTTGAATGCTTCTTTTAAACTAGAATGCTGTTTATATTGCACTTGTTAGCTCTATACATCTCTAGAATATTCAACAAAAGGAACATGTTCTTCTGTTTTATTTTGATTTCCAGACTTATCCTGAGATGACACACATCTACTCTGCAATCATCAGACTAGCCCTACCTTCACATATACCTTAGTCTGTTGAACTGTTTGGCACCACACAAGATCTGTTGACCATCTTTCTCCATTCCTCTGTCTTTTGCCCTAGATAAAAAAATTTCACTGACAGACCAGTCCATTCTTTTATGTTGTCTTCCCATCACTGTCTCTGTCTCCTTCTTCTTTTTTTTCCTGGTACTGTTCCCTGAATGAAGATTTTTGTGAGTGCTGAGGATCTTGTGATATGGCTATAGAGTTTAAGTTTATGTTTTTGACATTAGTTAGCAGATCATCAACTAGCCCTACAAAGTTACTAAATCTACACTCTACAAGCTTGTGATGTAACAAAACATATAATTTTTATGAATAACAATCTAAAATTATTTTTTTTTTCAGTATTGGATTAATGAATACACATCTTCACTAGGTATAGGTGTATTTCATTCCGGGGTACAGGTCTATGGAACAGGTATGTCTTGTTGTATTTGTAGTTTATTCTTGTAAGTGGAAGTGATTTATATTGCAGAACAGAATTTTAAAAAATCTGCAACAAAAACATCACTGAATTTTCTTGTTTTCAGAATATGCTTATGGTGGACATCCTCTCCCACTATCTGGTGTCTTTGAAATTGAGCCAAGGGATGCAGATGATCTCGGAGAACAATTTAAGTTTAAGTTAGTTTTTCTTTTTATTTCAATGTATATTGAGTTTTGAGTTTAGGCACATCGGCACAAATTAGGCCATGTCATGCCCGTAATTCTTTAAGGATCACTCTCCCTTTATATAACAAGGGCTAAATTCTATACAGTTAAATCTTTAAAAACAAGGTCAATGTATATTAAGCCTATGTTTATATTTGCAACTATGTGTAGGGAACTTGCATATGAGGAAGTGTGGTACTTGTCAGTAGAAAAACTTTTTATGTGTTAACCTATATTTTTGTTGCTATTGTAGATAATGAAGTCATTGTTATTAGCTGATTTGATTCACATCTATTAAAACTTCTATGCTCCTCATTTTAAGTATATTGCTGATTCAAGAAAAAGAAATATCTAAGATTGCTCATGCATTCTCATGTTACTTTGATTATTCTTCAGAGAAGCAATTTGTGTTGGTCACACAGACTTTACTCCTGATGATGTCAGAAAAATAACAGAAGAGTTAGGCAAAGAGTTTCGAGGGGACCAGTACCACCTGTTAAACAAAAACTGCAATCATTTTACTTCAGCACTCGTACAGGTTTGTTGAAACTCCTTTATACTTTATCTCTGTCACTGTCTTAAAGTTCATCTCTGTCTTTGTCTTGAAGTTCATCTCTGTCTTTGTCTTGAAGTTCATCTCTGTCTTTGTCTTGAAGTTCATTTCTGTCTTTGTCTTGAAGTTCATCTCTGTCTTTGTCTTGAAGTTCATCTCTGTCTTTGTCTTAAAGTTCATCTCCTTCATATTCATCTGTCCCATTCATTGCACCTGCCTCTGAAACCCAGGGAGGGGATTCAACAGGGACCATTAGCCCAGTCTGAAAATGTTGTCCTTCCATTGAACATAATAGAAATACTGGTATAAAAAAGTTTTCCACGGGGTGCTCAGTTTTCTGCCACTTAGTCCAGAATATAAAGTGTCATAGGTCTGACATATAATTACACTATGGGAGCGGAAAAAAAACAGAATGGTCTTGACCAAAGAGAAATACTATTCGATGGCCATAGGTATTCATGGGGCCTGGCTTTAGCTCCAATTCTTATCTCATGTATGTTGTCTAACTTTTGATTGGCTTCCTATGCATATCTCCCCATATAATAGTTGTTTAGATAGTTAACTGTCTAGTTTTAAATAACCAGCCTTTTTTTTTTCTCTCTGTCTAGATACTATGTGGTAAAGAGCTCCCCAGCTGGGTAAATCGCCTGGCCTACGTAAGTTCATGTATACCATTTCTGGAGAGAGCCATCCCCAAAGAATGGCTGACTCCTAATGCCCTGCACAATGTCATTGAGAGCAATTCAGCTCATGGCCAGCACCGGCCAGCGGCAGCAGAGGGAGGGAAGAGATGATGGAGGCTACGGTTTAAAAAGTAGCACAGGCTCTTTTTTTTTTCTTTTTGTTGTTGTTTTCTGATGGGATAGGCACAGGCAGTGATGGTGGATTGTTTTGTTTAAAACTTATGTTGATATTGTTATTTTTATATGTGGACTAAAGATACACATGTTTTGATATTAGTGTTCATTGAAAGGATCCTGTCAGTTCTCCTGTGTTGATGTTAGTGATATGACATAACCCAGAAACACTTAACACTCAGCATTCTTAACTATTTGTTTCACTGTATTTAATGTAGGAATGATGTCCAGCGGAGCATGTTTTGAAGAGAGATTGTTCTTCTCATGTTTATGAATTGTTGTTTTTGTTTCTGACAAACTTACATTGAAAAGCTGAGTGATAATAAAGTCTCTTAATAAACATTAATGTATTAACCGAAAAATAAACTTACATTCTTTACTTACATAATATTTTCCTTTTATATAGCTGTTGGATTTATAGCGATAACTTCTTGAGGCTGGTAAGGTAACTTGTTTCTGTGGCCAACATGTCTGAACTAACCCTTTCAACGCCAGGGCCATGGTTTCAGATTAAAATGAAATATTTTGTTCATAATTTGAATATTGTTAGATAAAAAAAAATATATAACCTATACATATACAAACTTCCATGGGATAAAAAAAAAAAGAAAGGGCTACTTATTAGCTAAGGTTTTGTTATATCAAGGTCTGTTTCTTAAAACATATAAGTGCCATCATGTACAGCACCATAAACAAAACATCCTGCAATGTGTACATAGCCAGTCTCTGAATTATTTCATTTCATAGTTTTTCAAGTATCTTTGTCCAGCTTCAAATACTTTATTGATTTATACATTAAATATCTGAAAATTCTGTTTTTCCCAATCCTGACAGATTTAGTATGAAATTGTGTTTTTCTTGGTTTACATTTCAAATACTGCAAGTCAGTTTTCTCTTATCTTAAATGATCTACTTTGGCATGTTGTTCTTCTTCAAACTATAACTTTTTAAGCAATGTTAATATTTTGTTTATGCTTTGTAAATAGGCCAAAAATGTACAGTTGAACTACTGAAATGTTTTCTATTTACTTCTCTTGTGTTTTTCTTGTTTCTGAAGTGCAATGAATACATATGTTTACAGGCTCATCTAGATTGAAATAATATACTTTTCTTGTCATGTTACAATTGTTGACCCAATAAATCTCAGATCCACTCTACTGCTTTGATCTCCAGATACTCATAATTATCATTCAACTTCCTTAGTTTTCAAGGGGAGGTTGAAGTTATTCTTATAGTGTACCAAAGCAGAAAAGGATGAAATCTTGTCTGCACACACTCAATACTGAACACATTTATATTTATAGCTTGCTAGACTTTACATTTCTGGTTAGTTTCACAACTTTTGTCTAAAGCCTCAATCATATATTGTTAAGTTCACAACTTTTGTCTAAAGCCTCATTCCTGTATGATTAGTTTCACAACTTTGTCCAAAGTTTCATATAAATGAATGGTTCTACTTCATTTAAAAGCACAATCCTAAGAAAACATTTTCGTTTCAAGTGGCTTATAAAACTATGTGTTTCTGTATGACTTATTATATGTAGTTGAATATTTATGGACAGTAGTTATCCAGGTTTCAGCTATACTCTAGAATTTGTTTCTTCTTCTTTACTTCAGTTTGAATCCCATTGGTTTGAACTGAAAGGAAAGAAACAATTCCTTAGCACTTTGTCAGCTTAGTGAAATCCTTTAGTTGGTTTGAATTTTTAATTGCTGTGCACGGTAATTAGACTAGAAAAGTCCATTTTTAAAACCTGAACAAAGAAAAGTGTTTTATCAATAGCTTCCCTGTTGATGTGTAATTCAGTTGTTTGTTTGTTTTTTCCTTCCTTCTTATAGGATAATAATACACACTCTATTGAATAGCCCCATCTGTTGTTTTATGTTGAACCTATTTAGCTTCTTTTGTCATTGTAAATGTGTTAATATTTTTTATGGCAAATATATTGTGTACATTTTTTTGTGTGGAACATTTGTGCTAATAACTTTAAAGCCTGGACAATGACTTATGTTTTACAGTCTGGAACACACATTACTTGATGCATTTATTTTGAAACCAAGAGAATGTACAGAAGGAATTTTTTATTTGATTTTGCAATGAATGAATTAGTTGATGTGATTTAACAAATATATATTAGCAATGAATGAATGTTTTGTTGTGGTTTATAAATGAATGTTTAGAATACTTACACTTCAGTTTTTTTTTCTGATTTATCGTATATAATAAACTGAAATATTTACATTGGTTTTATTTATTCTAAAACAAATAAAAGATTTAATCATTTTTGTTTTTATATCTTTGTTTTATATTAGTGATATGGATTTCAACACGGCTGCTTTATATTCAACGGATCAAAGGAAATTTAGTTTGTGAAATAAAACAATGAATACTTTCTTTTTCTCAGCAAAACTTGTCACTTTTAATTAGAGTATGCCATTAGTAACAGTATATTTTTTCTTAGTTTTTTGAAAGCAACAACAAAAAAAGTGATGCTGTTCTTTCATTTATTAAAGCTCCAGGAAAAGAAAGATGTACATATGACAAGATTGGTGAGATCTGAGTTAGTGATCATAATAACATAGCAAGTGAAATAAGAGACAATAGTGTTTTGTGATAAGTAGAATCTTTTTTATAGCAATGATGAATACCAGGCCATATTAGGGACAACATTTATTTATCACATTTTTAAAAATTATAATGTTCAATAATCCACTAAAAATAAAACTAGACATTGATCCACACTAAAATCAATAATCTAATGGTTAAGTCTTGAACTTGACCCCCACACCTGTTACTAAAACAAAAAACTACCACATTAAAATATCCAGTTACAAGCACTCTCATGTTGTGCACACAGTAGTTCTAGGAAGTTAATGTGTCAACTTGATTTACTTTTCTTCTTTTAAAGCAAAACTTTTTTAGATAGAATGATTTCAATAAGTAAAGAGTTACATTTGTTCATAAGAGAAAAGGACTAGCTTGTCATATACAAGACAATGTCATACTTGGTTATCACCTTGTATGTATATCAGTAGCTGTTGCATGGTCAATTGATACAGAAAAAAAAATTACAAATAAAGCCATTAAATAATTTTGCTGCAAACAAGTTTTTGGTAGTTATGAAATTCATTTCACAACACACCAAAGAGATTATTGAACAGTTGTAACTATATTCTGACTACATTAGAATTCTAGCCAATTGAGGGGGAGGGGATGAATACAAATATATTCATAAATTAGCATTGTAACAACAGGGCAAAAAAGCACCAAGAGAAACAAAACAAAAAATATTTGCTTTTCTATCCAGAGCATGTGGCTGACATACAACAATATTAGTCATCTTTCTAATCAAAATAAAGCAACTAGACTTAATACACATTTCTACCACAAAGCAACCAAATTGAGGCTTTTGGTTCACCAGCTATAAGTACTGCACAAAAAACAAAGAGATAAACTTTCTCTATAAACTGCAAGTAAGTTTTGGGAACCAATGCCTTGGTTTATTCAAAGGATACATATTTCTATTAGAGAAGAATTTAATGAAAAAAAAACAGACGCTCATATTTTTTTGTATCCCACAGGGCCTAAAAAATGTTTTCTTGATCAATTATAAAGATGAACAACTTTTTTTCTAAAATGATATTAAAAAGCAAAACAAACATTAAAAAAAAATAATTGTTCACATTATTTAGAATTATATTCAATAGCTTAAGACACATTAGTATTAGTCCACAAATGACTAGGATCTCTTAACATATAGAACATATTGCACTCATATTCCATTGATATCACTGTCTGAATAAAATACAAATAAAACAATAATACTTCTATGACACAAATTACACTGTTGTAAGTACCGCTTGTTTATACCTATAGGCAAGAGTGCTGTGGCAGTCCATGCTAACAAGAGAAAACAAAGATATAGAGCCACAGCTTTTCTCTCTCACCTGGTGGGTTAATACACTTTGAAACAGCCCTTACCATGTCTTTAGTAACAAGGAACACCAAGTGACTCAATAAAAATCAAAAGTAACTTGTGGTTTATTTGAAATAAACTTCTTACACACAACCTGTTCACAATTCAAAAGCTTTAGCAAAAAAGTGTATAACAAAATGTCTGTTTTAACACAGAAACAATAAAAAAAAACTTTTATAAGAACATTTGAGGCACATGAACACAAGTAGAATTCATTGGAACATACCATGATATACATAGTAGCTAGTAGTATATCTACTGTTTTCCCTTAGATCAGTAAGTTGAGGAATCTGGGTCTTTTAAGCCACTGAGAATTGATTTTGTTTTGTTTTCAAGAGAAATTTACTGGATAACATAAATACTGATTTATAGTAAAAGATGTTTGAGAAGACAAAACTGTAAAGTAAAAATAAAGTAACTATTTCAGACCTTGTGATCTATGGGACAGATGATTGTCTCCCATTTTTTTTTGTCTTTTTGTTTCAGTCACACTTCATTATATTGAGTTGACTTGTGGCAGAAAATTATTTTTTTTTGGTATCCATCAAACTATTGATAAATGTAACAAATTAAATGATTTCTATTTGTTAACAAAGCAACGTTTGGGATCTAATTAGTCTCACATGTTTTAAAGCAAGTTGTCAATGCATATAGAGAGATTCTTTAACAATAGTTTACATAAGTCTATAGCATAATATTTCATCAAATATTTTTAATAGTTAATTGGCTCACTATAATGAATTGTGGTTACATTCTTGCATGGTACCATAAAATCTACCAATGATTTGATGAATAACATCTACACTGGAAACAACTATTGAACAAATGTTTTCATGAATGTGCTGCACGTTGTCTCTTGTAAGTTTGAAGGCCCAAAAAAAAATGTAATGACTTATAAGGCACAAAGATTCTGGAATGGTTCATTAGACTCACACAAAACATTGCTTGGAACAAACATTTCATAATGCAGCCAAAATTAGATATGAATTAACACAGCAATAATAGTTCCTCAAACTCATTATGAGCATGTACACATCCATCCACACAACCTCTGTCAAGTTTGGGGTTCCGTTTTTCTTTTTTACAAAATATGTTTTTGTTCATGTCATTTGAAAAAGATACAAATTAATTATCAATTTATATTTGTTTCTTTACATTAATAATAGTGTGAAAAAACAAAAACTCCAGCCAGGAAACAGAATATCTATGTGGTTAAATTTCTAGCAGTTTCAAACAACCCTCTGCGAAAAAATGGCTCAAAGTCAATAAAAACTTGTTTTGTTAAATGTTTGTTCTTAGATGGGTGGAGTGGACATTCTGGTATCCTCATACACAGTTCTATAGCATGGCGCACATATTCCTGAAAAAAAAAAAACATGTTAGTATGTACCAGTTTTAATCAGCTAATAGTGAAAATAAATTACAGAAACTGTAAAAAACAAGGTTATAAAGGACAGTTTGAGTGGAAACACAAACTCAAAATCAGTCCCCGAAGTGGTCCACATGGAGTCTTCACCAGGATTTGAACACTGGACTTGCGATTCCAAGTACTTTATCCGTCAGCCACAGCATCTCCATATATTCATTTAGCATACACTTATATTTTTAAAATAATAATTATTAACCTTCTCCATACATTCAAAATTAATAACATGTTACGTGCAATAAAGAGAAACTAAAAAAAGATTTATTCTTCTAATAAAATTAGATAAATTGGCAACACGAAAAAAACAAAAACTTTACCTACTTTAAGCTATAATTATGAACAAATGACTACAAGACTTTCCCCTCACAAATACAAATTAATATCTCCATTGTCATTTGTCATACTAACTATACATAGATCTAGACCTAGTTTTAGATCTAAATCTAGATTGAATATCTAAGTCTACGTCTTGAACTAAATCTAAGTCTAGATCTAAAAATAGATCTAAAATATCATGATGTCCGATTTTCATTTTCTCTTCTAGTTTCTGAGATCTAATCAGGACGGATGGATTGATGGACAGACAGGCCACACAAAACTAATAGCGTCTTTCCCCTTTCGGGGGCCGCTAAAAATTGTTTCACTTGGACAATGTAGGCAAACTACAAAGACAATTGGTTAGAAACAGTCAATGTTTAAGAAGTACCATTTGGAGGTATGAGGTCAAGCATGTCATTGTCTGCTCTTCACTTCTGCTTTGTAGAGAAAAAAAAACAGGAGGACAACTTGTGCTATGCTACGATTCTTGTAGGCAGAAGGAAGTATATCAAGAGAAAGTGCTTCTCAAAATAAGTTTAGTATCTAGACCAACACAGTAAGTTCAAAAACCTTTGACAGGAAAGTTAGGTTTAATATCATCATTAGCATTATCTTTCCTTTGCATTCCTTGTGAAACATAGAGCCTCAGTAAAAACACGCCACTCTCTAGTTTTTTAACAGCTTCCCAGCTCTTTCCTATCCTCTTGGCTTCATCTTATACACTGTGTTATTTTTGGTCTTCCTCTGCATATTGTACATTGGGGGTTCCACTCTAAGGCCTGTTGTTGGTATCTTTTCTAAGGGTGTGGACAATCCATTTCCACTTTGTCTCCAAGAACTTCCACAGTCTATTTTGTCATACCAGTGTATTTTTTAAGACATTTCTCAGTCATCTGTTGATGAAGGTCTGTACTTTTTTTTTGTTGTTGCTTCAGTTGTTCTCCATGTTTCAGAACCATACAGTAGTAGCGTTAAAGATTCTTATTTTAGTCTTGTTAGAGATAGTTTAATATAGGCCAGTCTCTATGTGACTGTTGTCAGCAAAATATTGAAGAACTGAATTATCAAGTTAAGACAAATGTAGTCAATAGGGTGTAATGGTGAGGACAACAGCATTTAGACATCAGGGAAAATGGTTCTTTATATAAACTTAAAGAAGACTATAATGAAAGGGGAACAACTCTGAAAGATAAGATCGTGGTAATGCTGTGAAATATAGGATATCCAAATCAACTACAGAAATGTATAGTATTACTGATAACCAAATGACTGAAAAGGTTTATAGATTCAAAGTTGACTGCATCTAATACTGTCTAGCCAATAAAAAACCATGGGGGAAAACATGTAGAAGTTACCTCTAATAGCATTCGTCTCTCAGATGCCACTTTTTTATTTTTGTGGAAAAACTTTCTTGGCGGAAATACCAATTGATTGATCTATTGAGAAAAATGTATTATTTGAATAAAAAAGTAGTCAATTAGTAGTAGTCAAAAGTGTAAAGTGTATAATTTTCTTCTACATATTTGTCATAAAAATTTTTTAATTAAAATTTAATGAAACAATTTGAATATTTTTTGTAAAAAAAAATTGTTTTCTTACCAATGGATATTTCTTTTTTAATGCATTATGCATCTCTCTAAATCTACTGTAGCGTCGAAAAACATACCAAGACTCTTCTCCAATAGTTATCTATAAAAAGGTATAAAATTTATAAAGGGAATTTATTCTTTGAAAATGATTATAATAGATGTTCTGAAAACTATCACACACATTTGACTAACTCACTTTAACAAGATATTCATAATGTAAATCTTTGCCACTCCCACGCAAGACGAAAGTTGGAATCTCAATGTTCAGCAGTACAGGGGCTTCTGTCAAGGTCAGTTGTCTCATCTGAAACAGTCAAGTCAAAAGTATTAGATTATAAAAGAAAAAATAATTTATAGTACAAAGTGTAAAACTAAGCATTGAGATTAATAAATTCGTTAGAACCTTGTCCGTACATTGTTACATGATCTTACCAGTTTTTTTTTTTCTTCTGTCAGTGTCATTGTTTCACAAGACTGTAACAAAGGTTTTAAAAACTTTTTCAGAAAGTAGTGAATAAATTGAACTGTAATAATATTAAGTTCAAACCTCAATAAACCGCTTTCATTAGTTCAATATATAAAATAAGTCTAGATATAAACTAGTCAAAATGAGCACTTACAGAACTAAATATTTTTGATATAAAGATTCTACCAATTTAATTGTCATTCTATCAATGAGTCAACAAAAAAAACAACTTGTAAAAGTAAAGTCCATTGACTAATTAATTAACACTTAAATTTCATTTTCTGTTCATAATTAATTTCAACCATGTTCATTTAAAGAAAATCAAGAAATGCAAACGACCTACTTACCTGACTACGTGTGACTCTATTGGATGACATGTTATGACCACTGGGATAAAAAAAAGTGGGAAAATGAAATGTATGTTTTGAATTGAATTAGTTGATTTATCAATATGATCAATGCTGTTATGTAATTATCAAAACCCCAAGTTTCAATAGATTATACTCTACAATGATGATATCAGGCTAATTATTTTTTCTTGAGACATATTCCCACTAGCTAGGTAATGTTTAATTTCAGTATTGTTTTTACACAATTAATTCATCTTCGAAAAAAATACAACAATTTCACCACAGCAATAAAAAAAGTTTGCTAGCAATATCAGTCCATTGATCAAAAGTTATTTTTAACCAACAAAGCTCATTGTACAATATTATCCTAACCTTTTGTTAAATCTATTCCATACACAACATACCAACATATATGTAAGTCCATCTTACCTAATATTCAAACACATTTTTGAGTTCCTCTATTTCTTATGTAATATCCCCACATATTTAAGAACATATATATCTCATCTAGTATCTTAATGTATTTGTAAGTTCCTCTATTTTCAACCTATATCCCCACATATTTAAGAACATATATATCTCATCTAGTATCTTAATGTATTTGTAAGTTCCTCTATTTTCAACCTAATATCCCAACATATTGAAGAACATATACATCTCATCTAGTATCTTAATGTATTTGTAAGTTCCTCTATTTTCAAACTATATCCCCACATATTGAAGAACATATATATCTCATCTAGTATCTGAATGTATTTGTAAGTTCCTCTATTTTCAAACTATATCCCCACATATTGAAGAACATATATATCTCATCTAGTATCTGAATGTATTTGTAAGTTCCTCTATTTCTTACCTAATATCCAGCCTTGCTTTGAGTTCATCTATTTCTTTTTGATGCATATTTTTCAATCTCTGGATTTCTTTTTCTCTTTCTAGTTTGTCTTTCTCTCGTTCAATCTTGCGTAGTCTCTCACGCTCTAACTTTTCTTCAAAGAGACGGCACTTGACTTCCTGTTCCACCAAGCTGTTCAACCTAATAACCGATTTTATAAAAAAAAAAAAAATAAACAAAAAAAAATGGTTGGCCTGATCTAATTGGGAAATAAATATAAAACAATTCTCAGACAATGTGAACACAACTGTTAAACAACTAAGACATGAGAAGGAAGATCAGAGGCAGACAATGTTGTTATAATGTTAGTGGAGTCCACCAGACCACCATGCAAAAAGAAAATGTGTCAAAATTTTAAAATAATCTATCATAATAAAACCACATGTTTATCCATTGCCCATGTATTTACATTGAACTGGTGTGGATTTGTGAAAAATTTCTGAAAAATTGCAATTAATATGAACTAGACAACTTAACAATAGGTATAGGCTTGTTATAAGCCTAAAGTTGGTTTGTAAATATTTTGGTTGATTTATAATCTGAAAAGTCAATATTTTATTAAACAGAAAGTTTTTACTTCAACTGAAAGAGACAGCAGAGCTGGATTGATAAGAAAAGTCTTGATCTAAAAGCCAGAAAGATACTAAGAGAATGTGAGTCATGGCTCTAGGGCATTAGAGACAGATTTAAGCAGGTTTAGGGACTCAGGGAGGGTAGAGTTAATATTTACATATTATTTACAACTAAAGGCCCTTTTATATATAAAATGTGCAACTTAAAATTCAAAAATACTTCTTAATGGACTGATTATAATCATTGATTTTTAGTTGTACAATTCCGCCAGCATGGATATTTAAACCATTTTGTTGTGTTAATGTTCTCTACCTGTCTTGTCTCTCCATGTCCATGAGCTTCAGTTTCTCAAACTCAATTGTGTCCAGCTGTCTGTCTCTTTCTTCCTCAAACTCTCTTTGTCTGGCTTCCAGTTGCTGGGCAGAGAACTCTAATTTCTCTTTCAGATCCTCAAGTTCCTGAATATAGTTTAGTCAATAAATTCAACAATTAAAAAAAAACTTGTTGAGTCAGTTAAAAACATGAGAAAATGTGTCTTCTTTACAGAAACAAATTCTAAAAAAGAAAAGAAAAAAAATAATTTGAGAAATTAATGTAACCACCTTCTTTCTTTCTATGAGCTGTTCCCTATGTTCTTCAAGTTGCTCAGTACTACACTTCTCATTGATTCCAATTTTTTTCAGCACTTCTTCTTGAAGGCCAACCAATCTGAACAATAAAGTTGTAAGTAATGTATTATACTTTCAAACACTCTGCCTAATGGAAATAATTATGTCAGCAATAGTAAATAAATGACACACTAGAACAGTAATCTTTGTGGCATACACCTCAAACCTGACATGGCAGCTCCAGTGGCTGTGCTGGAGTAGTGAGTAAGACAGAATACATTTTGTACTATTCAGAATGTCTAGATTTTAAAAGGTAAGTGCTTACTAATTTCCTGCATCACAAGATTTTTTATTTATTTTAATAATTTCCAATTATAAAAATAATGAAACACACATTTAACTGCCAAAGGATTACTCTTATCAATTTTAGTTAATTGAAAACTTTATATTTTTTATATTTAATGAACGATTATTTGCTGAAGCTAAAATACAAGATATTCCTCAATGTTTTCTGTTCAGCGGATGATACAAAACTAATATGTGTTCACCTTAATCTTTCTTTCTGAATTTCATCCAGATTTACTTTGTACATATCTTCTAATGATTCAATTTCTGCTTCAAGTTCTTCTATCTAAAGAAAAATAAAACATGTTATTTCTGAAAAAGTTTAATTTTTAAGAATAAATTATTCAGTTATAGAAATTTTGTTCATATTACTCTATTTTTTCTTTGCTTTTCTTTTTCTTCTGTCTTTCTTTCCATTTCTTCCCGTTCTCCAGCCAGTAAGTTGAGTTCATTCTCCAACTGAAGAACTTCCGGGTCAGAGTCACTTAGTTTGATATCCATCTGGACAGAACAAAAGAAACAAATGTTATCACTTCACAAAACAAATTTAACTTTGTATTTAACCCAATTTGAAGTCTGAGACAGTCTTTTCAGTACAACCATTCATAAATGAATGCAACTGCTAATCAATGAACTTAAATTCACAACTCTAAACCTTAATGTAAACATTCCTGACAAAATGTCTTATTTTGAAGATGTTTCAGTTTCCCAAACAAGTTAATTTTGATTTTAGCATTTCAATGTAATAAATACTTTTCAGTATACTTTTTTTTGTAAAGTTAATCTGTTGCTTCTGAAGACCAAAACATGTTCAGTTTGAATGGCTATTAAGAAAAAAAAGAGTATTTTCTTGTATTAAAACCAAAGAAAACTGTTTTCATGCAGTTTAACACAGCCAAAGATGTTACAAAGTGTGTATGCGACATGATCCAATATGCACAAAATATAACAATGCTATTGACATGATCTAAGATCTAATAACGTAGCAATAATAATGTGATAACATTAATATATTAAAAAAGAAGTGACCCCCCACCATTCATGTTTCTATCCAGAGAGAGTTTACTTAATCTTTCAGAGTCTCCTTCATTAGAGAGTTTACTTACATCTTTCAGAGCCTCCTTCATTAGAGAGTTTACTTAATCTTTCAGAGTCTTATTCATTAGAGACTTTACTTATATTTTTCAGAGCCTCCTTCATTAGAGAGTTTACTTAATCTTTCAGAGTCTTTTTCATTAGAGACTTTACTTATATTTTTCAGAGCCTCCTTCATTAGAGAGTTTACTTACATCTTTCAGAGCCTCCTTCATTTCTTCCACTTTGACTTGTTTTTCCTCCATCTCCCTGGACAGCTGCTGTAGATTGTCACTGTGCTGCCACAGCAACTGTTGCCTTGCCACTTCCAGAGCATCCAGCTCAGCCTGCCTCTGCTTCTCCCAAGTCTCTATCTCCCTCTCCACTCTGGCCATCTCTTCCTGCTGGTGTTGACTGAAGCTCTTCTCTTCCTTCTGGAGCAGACTTCGGGCCTGCAGGAGCTGATGGAATTCATCCTCTATTTCAGATTTCTCTTGACCAGTCTCACAACTATTAAATACATTAAAGACATTTGTTGTTTCAATTCAATTAAAATAAAAAGCGTAAGTAGAGTCTTTTAAACTGGTAATAACACAACTTTCATACATATTTATGTCTTGTTTCTTTTTAGATAAGTCTAACTCGCATTAAAATATCAAATAATGTCACAGAACAACAGTACTTTGTCTTATTCCCTATGCTGTTATTTTCAGTAACTAGCATCTAGGTGTATGGTGTATTCTGTAGAAGATAGGTCTTAGTTAACAGTCTGAACAGTTAAAGATGGAGCATTAGAAATACATATTATTTTGTATATCACATTTTATATTTATTGTATTCATTGACTCCATTCACCTAGTGATGATATTTGGTATCTTGGGTCTTGAATGATCAGTGAAGTTGGTTTTTGGGTCGCAATGACCAATACTGTTTGCCCTATTAAGAATAAGTTGGCTCTTATTAGTTATTGCTTAGTTTATATTTCATAGAGAGAAAGTCTTGAACGAGTTTTATGCTAGTGTCAGAGAATGAGATCTGTGCTTGTCACAACGTGTGGAGTTAAGCATTATGTAATTAATTGTACTGCTTGCTAGGTGCATTGTGTATATATATATACTGCATCATTGCATGCCAATGAGAGGTTCATGTTCACAATTAATCATAATATTTACATCTTAAGTCATCATTATCATTTATTCATTGTACATATTTTTTCATTGTATTAAGCATTTTAACTTTTCCTGTTTTTCATTTTGAGTAGAAGTCATCTGTCAGGGGCCTGGGATAGTAACAAGCATAATTGTTAGCCCCTTTAAAAAAAACAAAAAACTGACATGGTCAGCTAACTAGTTCACTGCATTTTATAGAGTCTTGATAATACACCCAATAGCTAAGTACATTTTTTTTTTAATTTGGCTTAGGCTAAATGGGCTGACTATTCGAAGCTAACAAGATCAGTTTTTGTCTACATACAATTACGAGTATTTTGAAATTGTAAAGTAACTTTTCTTACTTTTCCTATAATCTGAATATAATCTTCTTCAGTAGGTTGTCTTAGAGTTAGAAGATTTAAATGTCTACACCAATGTACAGGGTTCAGAAACTGTTTCCCCATATCCCCTGTAGGATTTTTTACTTAATAGAATATAGTGAACTTATTTTTTAGGGAATAATTATTATCACACTACCCACCAGGTCTGCAGCCTGTTTTTACACTGAGTTTCATGTTCTTTAAGATCATTCCAGGCCTCTTCTATCTTTAATGCATGCTCATTCAAAGCCTCCAACTCTTCTTTCCATCTTTTCCTGTTTTCCTCTTCAATGTCATCATGTTGTGCCCTGAGCTCAGAGGCTCTGATGTTGAGGTCCTGAGTTTCCAGCAGAAGGTTAGAATTGGTTGAAAGCAGTTGTCTCTCCTCAGTCTCATAGTCTGTTTTCAGTGTTTGAACAGCACATTCTTCATTCACAATAGCTTGTTCTAGCTGGAACAGAAATAGAAATACACATACATATATTATGTCATAATTAAAATACATTCTTTTTTAATTTCAACATTTCTCAGCTTGCAGCATGCTTCTCAGATGAATTAGACACATTGATTAGTATATAGCTCCACCTTCCTGATCGAAGATGAGCACATTTCTCATTTCCTATGGACTCGAAATGACTGTAAAGTCCAATACTCACTTTAAAAAAGCCGGCCGCACACGTGGCATGGGTGGGTTTGGTCAGTTGCAGATAGGCCTGCTTCTTCTCTCAGCTTTTTGTTGGTTCGGCGCTCTTTCACCCTGGCTACTCAACTTGCTTTAAATCTTGAGACTCAGAGACTCACAGCTTCACACCTCGAGGAGCAATTGAGAGCTAGTGCTTCCCAGCCGTGAATGTCGATATCGCATTCCTTAAAGGAGCTCTTGTGAGTGTCTTTATAGCGCTTGTATTGAACTTTCTGGGAGCGCTTTCCTGCACACAGCTCCCCATACAGAAGTCGTTTGTTAAGGCGATTGTCTGGCATGCGGACTATCGAAGTTGGGACCTTTTTACTGTCACATTGATACTGTTTATCTTGGACAGCTTTAAGATTTCTGTGTCTGGTATGTGGTCGGACCAACGCACCTTATGGATACTCTTTAGACAGCATAGGTGGAAGGAGTTTAACTTTTGATGGATTAGTAGCACTGAAGGGACATTTTCCTAATAATGCTTCTTAATAAGAACTGTGAGATACATGTGTGGTAATGGTGAGAAAAAAGAAAATGCAAACTCTAATAAAGGGAATTAAAAGAGATAATAGAATATGAATTTGTTTAAAATATAAAATTCTGATTCAAAGCATATATTGCTCCAAGACTTAGTTTTGTACCATCTTGTAAAATAAAAACACTCCATTCAAGCTACAGTTCCCTAAGATATATCCCACCTGTTTCTTCTTCTCTCTCAAAATGTGCTCATTCTCTTCCTTTCTCAACTTCACTCTGCTTATCTCCCCTTGCTTCTCTGACATTTGTCTCTCCAAGTCTTGAAGAATTTCAACAATGGATGCTTCTTCCTGCACTTGATCTGGAAACCAGGTGACATTTTCTATCTCCTAAACAGACACAAAAATCATGAGTAAAAGATAACAGCCAAGATAAAAATAATTAGAATGTGCAAAATTTAAACAATGAAATAAACACTATGTAATATGAAAAGGAATAATATACTTCAATATTATAATATTTACTAAGCTAAGAAATGTCCAAGACAGTGTTTATAAACTCAAAACGTGTATACACTTGTACAGCTGTATCAATACAACACATTTTTCAGAAGGTAAATGAGATTGTTATAGCAGAGGAGTTTACTATCCCTTATTCATTGTCATTACCATTTCTATTACAATCCATAACTCTTCTAAATGATAACATTAACAATAAATATTACATCGGTTGATGTTTGCCAAAGAAAAAAAAGATAGGAACATGAGACTATGCAATGCAATTTTATTTAACTATAAGACACACTTCTTGTGTCTTATAGACACATGGGCATAGCAGGACTCTGTCATTGCACTTCTGGCACAGAGATTAGTTTCTTTATCAAGTTTTTCATGGCCAAGTTCAAGGAAGGATTGAGATAGCAGTAGATCTACTCCATAAAAGTTTGTCAATGTGTAGTAGGCCTACTGAAATACCAGTATCCCACCACCAACACAAAGGTCAAAGAAGTAAAGGCTAACTAATAATTTTCTTTTTAAGCTGAAAGAAAAAAAAAGGTACAGCTAGGGTCTAATAATCCTTAGCTCAATGAGAGTAATGTGTAAAGACTTCTTGAATATTTATCTAAATGTGTCCAAAACAGTAAGACCTTTTAAAAATGATCCACACAGTAACCAACTTGAAAATGTTACAAACGTTATGTATTACCTTCAATAAATTATCTTTTGAGATTTTTAAGTCCTCCAAAAGTTCCTCCTCCTGTCTGTCCAATTCTCTTAAAGACTGTACAAGATTGTCATAAGGATTGCCCTGGGTAAGATATTTACAAATAATGAATAATTTACACAGAATATTAAAGAAAAACAAACTAAAATAATTATTTGTTTTTTTAACGTCTTCTCTACATAGTGTGCCAGAGTTTGAGACTATTTGTCATGCATTTATACATCTGCTTAACAACAGGTTGTAGCCATTTGAGATAGTCCCATCATAAGAAAACTTCTTTTCCTGCTAGCAATGTACCCAGATAGATAAATTAAGGAAATTTATGATCCTCAAAATTTTAACAACATTTTGTTAGACAAAGAAATTATGGGATGCCTTACTTTACTCTTGATCAGTTCAAGTTGTTCTTCCAATTCACTCAGCTGTTTGGTCTTTTCTTCCAGTTCAAGGAGGATTTGTTTCTCTTGTTCTTTTCTTTGTTCTTCTTTCTTCACATACATGTCTTCTAGTTCCATGATCTCAAGCCTGCTCATACAGAGTTTGCAATTGCAAACAATTAAAAAATACCAACGAATCTGACAATTTATATAACGCTTATTAAAATGATCTAAAAGAATGATCCTAAGAAGCTAAGCCTATGATGAGTCCCAATACTAGCCTAACACTAAAAAATACAAACCTGAACATAAACCTAGGTACAAAACAAATCCTAAACCAAACCTTAAATTAATTACTGACCAAACATTAATATTGACCACAAATCTAAAATAATTTAATGGATTAGACTTTTGTCTGTTTAGTACATACATAAGAAAAATTATTTTAATAAAACAATAAAAATAATGAACAATCTCAAGAGGCAAAATAATTTACTGACCTTTTCTGTTCCAGCATTTCTTGATCCTCCCTGTATGTTTTTGAAGAAATGTCCCATCTGTAGAACAGAATTTCTTGAATTTCAGAGGTCAACAACTAATAGAATTTTAGATTAATAGTCTATGTGTTAGTGAAACCTAGTTAACAGCCATGACTAAATCAAGACACTCACTGATATAAACTTTCAAAGAGAATAAAATTAAGTAATCTCACCCAGAACCATTGAGTGCAAGACTTTCATTTGACCGATACAGTTCTGACATTGACTGACTCAGAATGTTCAGCCTCGGAGCAGTGGTTAAGTCACCAGGTGGAAGACTCAAGGTAGAAGAAGACTGAAGAAAATAGCAACAAGACTAGATAACAAACAAAACAGCATCAAGATTTGATCTTAGCTAATTGGTAACTAATCAAATCTGTAAGATACCTTTCGAACTTGCAGATTTTTCTTCATTTGTTTGGCTTCTTCAGGATTATTATATCTAAATACATTGGAGTGACCCAAAGTAATCACCATACCTTAAAAAAAAAATGTTTAGGATATGCACTATGCTAAAGTTAAACACATAAAGCTCATATCTATATCAGTGTATATGGGTAGGTCTATAACATGAATGAAATTCAAATTAAAAAATTGTCATCTTTAATGTTATATCTTTCATTAACTGTCTACTTCACTTTTTCCCTACAAGTTTATGTGGTACAGTTCTTGTCAACTATTAAACACTGGTGTTGAAGTTAAAGAGGATATATCTTGTCCAATTTTCAGGAAATTCCAAATTTCCTCAACTATTCTGGATCTAACTGATCAAACATGTTTGGATTGGAAGGGGGGGGGGGAGGAGCAGGGAAAAGAAACAACATGACAACAATTAGCTAAAGAAATATGTAACCTCTACACTGAAGAGTGCTATGCTTTCTATCCCCATTACTTGGGGCCATTTTTTTTACAACCTTCCAGTTAAAATAGGATAAGAAGGGGAAAAAAAAAGGATGGATTTCTTATAAACTGAGATACTAGCAATGACTTTTAGCCTACCTATGTTGATATCTTATAAACTGAGATACTAGCAATGACTTTTAGCCTACCTATGTTGATATCTTATAAACTGAGATACTAGCAATGACTTTTAGCCTACCTATGTTGATATCTTATAAATTACAGATGTTCCTTCAAAACAGAAAAAATAATGACATTATTCACATGCATATCCATCTGTTAATCTAGTCTGCTAAGTCATAGGTTGATGGCTGGTTAAGGCAATCTGCTCCCTGCTCTATTCATTCATTCCTCCTCTAACATATATTGCTCATTAATCCCTGACATGAACCATGCATTTATCCTTTTACATAAACTACTCATTTATACGCTTACAAAGGAAAAAGTAATATTGTCTCTGAAGTAAGGTTGTTTAATCACCTTGTTGAAGTTTGGTTGGCTCCTTGATCACATGATTATTGACAGCACAAAGTGCCCCTTCTATTGGATGTAATACTACACTATTCCCAACATACTCAATGATGCAGTGATCTGGCTCCACGCCAGCACCAAAGATAGCTGAAACAAAAAAAAATTACATTATTGTCAGCAATGATACTGACTCCACACCAGCACCAAATTTAGCTATAACAGAAACAAATACATTATTGTCTGCAATGATACTGACTCCACAACAGCACCAAATTTAGCTAAAACAGAAACAAATACATTATTGTCTGCAATGATACTGACTCCGCAACAGCACCAAATTTATCTAAAACAGAAACAAATACATTATTGTCTGCAATGATACTGACTCCACACCAAGAATGAATAGGAAAGCATCTAATAAATCAATGAAATTTCTGAAAAGCCAAAAAGAATTAGGGTTGGACTTACTGATATCCTGACTTTCTTCAGATTCTTCAGAGCCAATTTTTGTAATTCCTTCCTGAATGATAGACACAAATGAATGAATTTATGAATGAAACTAGCAGTTGTAACATTTTCATCTGATTAATGTCAAAAATTAACAGAATTATTATTTTTTCTCTTCTTTCAAGAAAGTAATTTGTTTACTGGTTAAGTGAGTTAAAACAAACAAGAAGCCCTATTGTCTCCCTTTCTAAACAATGTAAGTAAGACCATTTGTATAAAACAATGTTTTCTAAACAGAAAGCTTGCAGTAACCCTTTGAGGTAATAGTTTAGCTTCTAGGTTATAAACTCATACATTGAATATAATAATATCATAAAATACTTTTATAAATGCATTTTTAATGAAAAGACACAGACACAATTTTTCTACAAGATTAATAATATTTCTAAGTTAATAAATTATTACTTGTCTAGGACTCAGTGTAATTACCTTTAAGTGGAAGAGCTTGATGCCAGTACTTAGAACATAGGACTCAGTGTAACAATTACCTTTAAGTGGAAGAGCTTGATGCCAGGACTTAGAACATAGGACTCAGTGTAACAATTACCTTTAAGTGGAAGAGCTTGATGCCAGGACTTAGAACATAGGACTCAGTGTAACAATTACCTTTAAGTAGAAGAGCTTGATGCCAGGACTTAGAACATAGGACTCAGTGTAACAATTACCTTTAAGTGGAAGAGCTTGATACCAGTACTTAGAACATCATCGTCTATACTGATGAGGTGTGGCAAAGAGGAGTCCAGCACAACTCCTACACCTTCTTTACGAAGAGCAAGATTTTTTTCTTTGATCAACTTGGCCGACTCACTCCACTTCTCTGCCCACTCTTCAGTCAATACTTTAATCTAGTCAGCAATAAAGAAGTAGTAGAGGTTTCAATTCTAAATAAGTGTACCAGATTTTGTCACAACAAGAAAGTGAAAGCAAATAATTTTTAAAAATCTTCTTTAAAAAGAAAGAGGAAAAAAGAAAATTATACATTATTACAACATGAACAATTTTATTTTTGGAAAGCTAAATACTTTAGTTGCTTTAAGGATGGCTTTGATTCTTAATTCTTTATATGCACTTTATTTCCTTCTAAAGGTAATGCCAAAACTGGCCAATGTAAAATTTTAAAAAAAAATATATAGTTCTTACCCTTGCCTCATTTTCATGAAGTTTTTCTTGGACTTTGGGTGAAGCTTCCTGTATGACAAGTAAGGATTATGGGTAATTTTCATACATTATAATATACTAATAATTGCATAAAATATCAACATATATATAATTTTACATACAACATTACTTGAAGATATTTAATAATTCCTTTACCCCACTGCCTTCCAATAGTGCTCTCAACCTTGCAATTTCTTCTCTAAGTTCTCTGATAAGTTTGACATTAGCATCCTGAAATCAAACAAGACATCTCAATCATTACCTTAAAAAAAAAAAGTAGGATACAATTATTGCACAATTACACTATCTTTTTACCTCATTGACAGTTGGCCTATTGATAATATTTTTAGCACGGTTGGCATAGCGTAATGTGCTCAATGTTTCCCCATAGTTGACGTCTGCTGGTGAAATTGCTATGAGAGAGAATAGAAGAAAAAACTTTTAACACGGAAATTAAGTCCAAACAAAATTTTTTAAAGTGCAATTTTAATTTATTGATATCAATTTTTAGAACAGAAATAAAAAGTTGAAAAATAAATGTTGTCAGGTAACAACAGATAAAGAAAGGCAAATAGTTGGACTAATTTAGCCAGCAGAAGTATTTGTACATAAAATGAGAAATATAACATTTTTTAACTATTTAATAGTTTTGTGACTTCTAGAAACAACAACAAAACTTTTTACAAACATACACAATGTGCAGTTCAATATTACTTTCAAAAGCTTTAATCTTCAATGAAGCAAGATGCCACTATCTTTACATTCAAGCTTTGGCTTCTTATATATACATGAAATATATATGTTTTCTTTTGAAGTTTTTCAAATGCTGATTTGGTCATATATTATATTCCTTATAAAATATGTGTACATTGTTTTTGTTAAAACACTAATGGTTAGGGTTAATAGTCATATATCAATAAAAGATTCCATAAGAAAAATACTCACTAGCAATCATAATAGTCTTAGCATTTCCACCAAGGCTGTCTTTGAGTAGCCATGTTAAAACTGAGTCTCTGTATGGAATAAAAGTATGTTTCCCTCTGCTACCAGACTCTGATCTTTCAGCTGTTTATAAAAAAAAAAAGGGAATGTTGTTTGTTTATTAATATTATTATTGAATTATCTTTAAACATTTATAAAAGTTTAAAAAAAAATTTTTTAAATAGCTAGTATTTAGACAAAGTGTTTTCATCTATTAAGTCATGGTCGTAAGGATTTTTTTTACATTTAATCCAGAAACATTAAATAAAAGGAAATAATATAAAAGTCTAAATTATTGGTTTCACAAAAAGCCTTCGTACCACCCTAAATTTAAAAAGACAAAGTAATAGTTCTACAGGAATAGAAAAAATATAAACTCTTCATGGACTCACCTAATAAAGAGATAACATTCCCCAAACTGACTAAAGATTTGTTGATGCTACCTCCTTCCTTCAAACGTATGCCTGTAGCACCTGATGCATCAGCTCTCTCACTAGCAAGATTAAGCCAAGACAAGAAACTCAAAAATAATTGAAATACAGAAGAGAAGAGATTTTAAGTTTGTAACATTTTTCTCCACCCATCATGCCACTAATTCTCATGAATTTAATGTCCATGTTTATAAGGATGGAAATGTATATCATTCTTCTATTCATACATACATAATCTACTTTGCTGCAAATTACTTTGTGGGTTTATTTAAAACAGATGTTGAAATCTAGTACTATTCAAATGAGTAGCAAAATGTGTTAAGTACACAAAATAAATTACAATGCAAAACTGAGTAAAAAGTCACTTTAGTATTGTTTCACTTCTAACAAAAATTTGTAGATACTGAAATTTATGTCTGCATTCATTTTTAGAAGCCCCCGAAAGGGGAAAAGACGCTATTAGTTTTGTGTGAAATGTCTGTCCGTCCGCCCCGTTTAGATCTCGTAAACTATAAAAGATAATGAAAATCCGACATCACAATATTTTAGTCCATTCAAAGTTCTGATGCAACAGCTACTTTTTTTTTTCTGAAAGCAAAAAATCTAATTTTTTAAATCACTAATGCAAGCAGTTTTTTAAAGAGAAAAAGCTATTTAGTATGCATTATAAGTTAGACCTAATTTAAAACGAATAGTAATCTTATAAACTGCATTTTCTTGAACATTTTCTAATTTGTGGAATTTTTTATTTTTTTTAAATTTTTTTTTTTAGGATTTGAATAAGAGATTGAGCCTTTCAAAACAATTACATCAATTATAAGACTTCAGTTAGGCCGGGGAGGCGCAGTAGCTGAGCGGTAAAGCGCTTGGCTTCCGAACCATGGGTCCCGGGTTCGAATCCTGGTGAAGATTGGGATTTTCAACTTCGGAATCTTTGGGCGCCTCTGAGTCCACCCAGCTCTAATGGGTACCTGACATTAGTTGGGGAAAAGTAAAGGCGGTTGGTCGTTGTGCTGGCTACATGACACCCTCGTTAACCGTAGGCCACAAAACAGATGAACTTTACATCATCTGCCCTATAGACCACAAGGTCTGAAAGGGGAACTAGTTAGGCCAGGTTCACATCTAACTTTGCATTCACTTGCACCTATCCTTGATCTGCTAGACCAGCGGTTCTCAACCTTTTATGCTCGTCGACCCCTTTTTACCCCCCCCAACTCTGTTGCGACCCTCCCCACACACACACATGCAGAAATAGAAGAATAGACAATAACAATCCATATTTTCGATGGCCTTAGGCGACCCCTGGCAAATCATCAATCGACCCCCAAGGGGGTCACAACCCACAGGTTGAGAACCCCTGTGCTAGACCGTTGGGTCACTACACAAGATCTCACAACCTTTTTTCTCCATTCTTATCTCTCATTTGTCTTTCATATAATTTCATTCGGATGTTCTTTTTGAAAATATTGAAGCCTGCTTGGGAGGACCACTTCAGGAGCCGATTTTGAGTTTGTGTTTCCACACAAACTGTCTTTTGTAACCTTGTTTTTTTTGTATTTCGGTGTTCTAGTTTGTCTGTGGTCTCACCTTCCAGCCAGATCTACAAGGTTGATTTTACTCTGTCTTTCACTGGGCAGACCATCTAGATATCTGGCCTTCATAAAAAAAAGAAAAGAAAAATCTCACTAAATTGACAGAAGAATAAAATAAAACATAATAACCATTAATTAGTTACATATAATATCATTAAGCTCAAAACATAGCACACACTCATATATATCCATATTTACTTATAGGGCAACATGCAAAAAAGACTATTAGCATTGACTGGAAGGATGCTGAGAAATTGCATGCTGGTCTAGATGTTAACATCTGCACAAGACTAAGCATACATAGCATCGCAGTAGTCATTGAGAAAAAATATGAAAGAAACAAAAAGCTTTTTAGTGGAAGTTGCAAAAACATCTGGCCAGTTCTGACCTATCCTGCTCAAATTCTTGTTAAAATTTTTTTTTCAAAATGTTATACATGTTTTGGATGTTAAAGATAATCTAAATCCTAGCCCAAATCTCCAAAGACTGATGATGGATAGCAGCGGGCAGGGTAGGAACCAGGGACCATCGAGACAACCGAACAAAAGTCCCAGATGCATACTGCACAACCAGCAGCCATCCCTATATTTCTGTATGGAATATAACACAACTTCCACTAAAATTCTTTTAGAGGTGAACTAAAGAGTGAGTTAGTTGAATCTAAAGTTCTACCATATAATTGAATAATCTTGTAACAGATCCACTAAATTTCACTTCCATATGGAAATCTGTTGAGGACCAATGTTAATTGTCCATTTAAGTCAATTGTTTGGAGCCTGATTATTGCTATTTCAGTTGCTATTACGTCCGCTATTGTTTTTAAAATAATTTTCAAACTGGAACAAGACCACTTTCCTGCTTTATTTAAAACTGGGGTATTCTTTCAAAAATAAAGTCAAATGAAATATTATATGTTAATTATGTCAGGAGACATAGTAATAGGGATAGTTTTTCTGGAAATTGGATAAGAACTTTTCCATTTCTCAATTTTTCTGCTCTTTTTTTCATTTCTTTCAGGAAGGGAGGGATTTTGGATTTATTCTCTCATCTTTGGACAATATGTCAGCATTGTCTTCTATTTCAATTGGGATATTAGTTTTCTAGTGGTTGTTGTTTAGGTTGTTTTATATAGAAAGCATCAGAGATTTTACTATGTTGGAAAAGTTCATGATGTCAAAGACTACAGTACTAAAGCATTTATTAATATATCATATGAATAGCTTTGATATTGATTCCCAGTTCATTTAAAAGCATTATTTTAATTAATGATGACAAAGTCATAAGAATATCATAGTTACTTCCCTTCCCCATTAGTCTGGTCAACTTGTTTTTGTTTTAATTAATTCACTACAGATGTCAAGCCCTCATCATAGAGTAGTTCACATTTACCAGCTGTTACATTCATAAATATGAATTACAACCACATCCCAGCTGGCTGCCATTAGTTACCTGTGTAAAGGTGATGGTAAATATAGCATGAGACCTACTGCTGACATCATTCATGTTGGTGGAGGCTGTGGTTCTGTTGCTGTTTCCTTTCTTCATCAAACTGGCCAAAGCTTCGTAAGTAATCACAGAATGCTTGGATAAATCTGAACAGATACACACACAATTTTATATGTATCATTTTGAAAGTATGGACTTAGATGTACTATTTTCTTTCTTTACAATGTTTCTCATTTTTTAACCCAATGAGTGCGGAGCGTCTATCCCATAGACCAGTGATGCCCAACCTTATTTGGTCTGAGGGCCATTTTAATTTTCAGCATTCGTGTCGCGGGCCATATCACCAAAAAGAAAAAAATGTAATATACAATGAGCTATTTTTAATAGTTTTATTTGTGGACCTACTTACATAATTTAATGTGATGCATGAAGTTTATCCAAAACCATCTTCTGAATATCTGGCTGCATAGATGAAACACCAAGTCGGAGCACTAAATCTAGATGTTCATCAGTAAGGTAACTTGGTTTTCGCCCGTTTCTTCATTGAAAAAATTTGTTCCCACAAATAAGTGCTTGTAAACATTGTGATCATCCTTAGCGCTTGTTTTCGAAGATTTGGAAACGCTTCTGCAGGTAACATGGAGTAGAAGTCAATGGTCTGCATCACTTGAAATTTGTCAAGCAGGGATGTCTGGCTTTGTAAGTCAATCAGTTCCAGTTGCAGATCCGTCTGAG